>NC_051184.2:152299216-152611364 GCF_013339695.2 Rhipicephalus sanguineus | reverse complement strand
GGCTTTCGGCTCGGAGGGCGATCGTATGAAAATAACTGCGACATCCAAATTTAGGAGGCGTGCAAATTGCTGTGAGCAGAAAACGCTAGGAAATATTGAAACGTACACCACGCTTCGCCAGAGTTCTCCTGTACCCAGTAGATCTTCGGTGTAAGCCCTCTTGCCCGCACATCAGACTTGGTCAGGGCCTACTTAAGTATTCCAGCGCCTAAATTATTCCCCCGGCGCTAATCCCCTACCCCGCGCCTTCGCTCTCACGTCGCCGAAACCCGTGCAGCCGCACGAAGTCAGCGACCGTGCAGGTGCTGCAATCTGCAGCAATGGACCGCTCGCGGCCGAGAACTTTCTTAATTCGCCATCGATTATTTCAGCTTTTCATCCAGTTTCATCGGTTTAACCCTTCAAGCAGGCTTTACGTGTTGTCTCTAGATGAAAGTTTTGTTCTGTTGAATCAGCTTCGCTGAAGCGCTCAGAAACTGCTGGAGAGTTCACGAGAAGACGGTAATAATAAATACGGGAATTGTTAAACGTTGATGAAACGGCCACAGACGACCGTACTTGGATGTAGCGTGTGACACACAAAGGCTACATGCACGCTACATAGACAACTGCAGTTTCTGTATCTATTGCAATATAAAAGCCTCTGTCATCGGGATTCCTCAATTTTGATAATGCATTATGTAACTCAACTGTCACAAGGATTGATAGCATTTCGGTAATGCAAATACGGAGGCTCACAATGAACATTGCATGTGCCAATGCCGTGTTTTCGCCACTCAACCCCCCCACACAAATGTGCTTTGAAAGAATGATAGCGCTGTATGAAGAAATTTCTAAGCAAGTTCTTAATTTTATCCTCCCATTCCAAGCCTTTTTTTCTCAGCGACCGCCAACCGAAACTTCCCACATTGCCGTTCGACAGTCTCGCTTCGCATTTCCTTTTCGAGTGCGCGTTCGTGGCGTCCCTGAATGGTAGAAGGTGCTCCTGCTGCAGTTACTCTCAGCGCTCCCTGAGCAGTGAACTGCACCTACGATACGCCGAAAGTAAGACAGCGCACCATTCCACGCACGCTCTCCGACTGCAGTGCTGCGCCGAATTAGCGACGCGGATGACGTGGGCTGAGCGGGTCCCTTCGTTGTTTTCGCAACGAGCTTCTATCGTCCGAAAAACCTTCCCGGCGCCCTGTTAACAATCCCGAGAATGCATTCGGTATTGCATGCTAACTCAACGCAATGGCGCCAAAGAAGGCTCGAGTCTAGTGAATCAACCCCAAAGTCCTTACAATACTTGGAGCGCACAATCTGCTCTGGGTAAATTAATTAGGCGGAGCGCAGCGTTCCAAGAACGCCTCTTTTCTCTACAGTGTAGCGCCGCGTTTTTGCTCGCAGCAACTGCACGGCTCGTATTTGTTTGCGCTCAAGTTTGCGTTGTAGCTACAGCTGCCGCTAGAGCGACGCTAACGCGTTTACTCACGCTAGACGCGCACTATCATTTGCAGCCTTCACCTGAGGTTATTCGGGCTCGTGTTGGACTACAGCAACAATCACGAATGTCCGCGTAACAATGCGCATGTGAGTAGCTTGAAACTTACAACGCGCAGGCTTAGAGAGCCAGAGCAGTAGCAGGGAGACCTGGCACGTGAGTTAGCAAGCAGGTATCAAAAATGTAGTTATATGAGCTACCACATGATGTAGAGAAAGAATCTTTGAGGCTTCAAGTTTTGTGTGGTTATACTGAGTATGATTCGAATAGTAGGCGAAAAGAAGACGACGTACGAAAGGGTAGACACACACACAGGCGCCCTGGTGTGTGTCTCCCTTTTCGTCCGTCGCCTTCTTTGCGCTTACAATTGCGAATCATGCATACCAACACGCCCAGTTGCTCTCTCCATTTTTTATACTGAGTAATTTGGTCATTCAACGTTAACGGTTGCGCTCGACCAAAATTGCTTTCTCCCAAAAACTTACGCGCATATTAGCATTAGTTCCACAGTATTTTCCAAAAAGATTTCGAGCGGCAAGAAATGTTGGGTCTCTGAGGGCTATTTGAATTTCACGAGATGGTGGAAAACCAGATGCGAAAAAAAATCGCTAAAAATCGCACGTTTCGCGTATTCTTTTAACAGTTGCGTTCTTGCATTGTCTGATCATTGTGCTTTTGTTATAAGACAGCTTCACAATATAGCTGAATGTATTTAACTCCTCAGTGGAGACGTTAAATGTGAGAAAATTATAGCGTATTTCACGCTTTACAAGAGACGGTCGTAGACCAGAAGCCTAAATCACTTTTACGAAACTCTTCCTAAAACGTATTCGCTCCTAAAATTTTAGTTTTGCCGATGTGGTGCGAATATCCTCTAAATTGAAATCTTTAGCTTGACTTGGGAAAAAAGCTACTTTGGCTTATAATGAGCGTGTGTACCGCGCTAAGGGGGTCCAAGAAAAAAATAAGCATAAAAGCGCATATGATCGAGAAGCATAAGAACTTTCCCCTAAAGTCTAACCGAAGTAAATTTTGTTTTAACCAAAAAGCAAATTTCAGGATTTAGTCCCGAAATTGCTTCATTTGGTTGCTGCTTCGATTTCACCACATAGCATGTTGGCGCTAATTACAACCAGGCTTGCAGAGATGGTGGTTAGTGCGGTGAAGAATAAAGCAGTGTATCACAGGATTAGTGAGACTTTGAATTCGTAAGGTATGCTGAGTCATGGTGAATATACAGTGCTCACTGTCAGCGCTGGCGAAGATACGAAGAACGACACACCATTGTGCGCAGTGTTGCTTGTACTATGCATCATCAGAAAAAACTTATCATTTCTCTTGGTTGTGGCGCATGTCAGCGGCATATGCATATATGTTGATAATTTCCTTTCTGTGAAAAAAGTGTTGTAAGTCAGCGCTCTGGTGCGTGCGTCGACTCCTTGTACCCGTTCTTTTGCGCTGTATTCCCTCCAATGCATCACCAGCAAGCTCAAGCTTCGACGCGGTGACATGCATGTCATGATTTGCATGTTACCACCAGTGATTTATGTTCGTTATACAGTCACGTTATGCAATACCAAATTTGGTTCATCTAAAGCTAGCGAAACGGCTGCGAGCGCACAATGAGCATGGCAGGAATGTCATGCCGAACATGACGTGCACGTCATGACATTCATGTTATCACCGGTCCTTTATGTTCGTCATACTGATTCTTTTGTCATACCAGTTTTGGTATATATTCATTTAATTAAACAGTCGCGAGCGCCCCGAGACCATGTCATGTAAATCATGCTGTACATGATATGTCTGTCATGATTTGCACGTTCGGATCTGTCACTATCTTCGTCATACACTCTTTTCACGCCATCCCAATCTGGTATATGTCAAGTTAACGAAACGGCAAGAGCCAACACCGTGATATGTAAATCATGCCGATCATCACATACATGCCATGATTTTCATGTTATTACCCGTGATTTATGTTCGTAATATAGTCATGTTATGCCATGGCAATTTCGGTATACATTCCATTAATGAAACGGCCAGGAGAGCACAAAGTTATGGGCGGGATAGATAGATAGATAGATAGATAGATAGATAGATGATAGATAGATAGATAGATAGATAGATAGATAGATAGATAGATAGATAGATAGATAGATAGAGATGATAGATAGATAGATAGATAGATAGATAGATTGTACTGAATGCGAATGACAGATGCTCCACTGTTATGAAAGAGGAAGACGACGATCGGTGACTGCGGTTGTAGCTCGCGCTCGTGCTCGCTGGTAGCCGGACCTGCCTGATAAAGAGCCTTTCACAAGCAACGTCTTTCTTCACGTACAACAACCCTACTTCAAGTGGTGGAGAAGCCGGGGTTCCCATCATCCTGGAACTTCGCAATCGGACGCTACCATCGCCTTTCAACATGACTGCACCTGGCCCTTCGCAAGCTGCTGCCGCCACAACGACAGTATTCTGTGCTGGCGTGCAACGGCAACGCGACCCGCCCGTATTTCACGGCAATGACGAGCACGACGTCGAGGATTGGATCGTCGAGTACGAACTCTTAAGCGCTTCCAACAAATGGGACGACTGCGACAAGCTCACCAACGTCCGCTTTTACCTGGCTGATGTGGCCAGCCTCTGGTTTAAAAACCATGAGGCTGACATCACCACCTGGTCGACCTTTAAGGCAACCATCACCGAGATCTTCGGTCGTCCCGCCGTGCGCCGGCTTCGCGCGGAACAGCGTTTGCATATCCGAGTCCAGCGCCGGGACGAGACGTTTACGAGCTATATCGAAGATGTCTTGTCCCTATGCAAGCGCGTCGATCCATCTCTCGCCGAAATGGACAAGATAAAGCACATCATGAAAGGAGTCGACGACGACACGTTTCAGATGCTTGTCGCTCGGAACCCTCAGACTGTCGCTGACGTGGTCCAACTCTGTCAGTCGTACGACGAGTTGCGAAAGCAGCGTGTCTCGACGCGCCACGCTGCCGAGGCTACAGCTGAGGTTTCCGCCCTTGTCGATGACGTCGCTGCTGATCGCACCGTTTTACTGCCTCCGATCAAGCAGTTCATCCGTGAGGAAGTTGCGCGTCAACTTTCCCTTGTCGCCCACTTACCTGAACCAGTGACATCATTGGAACCACGTCTTCGTCAGGTAATTCAGGCGCAAGTCGCGCAGGCACTACCACCATCACCGCCTGCCACTACACCGTGACTTACGCGGCCGTCGCTGCCAGACCACAGGCTCCATCGTTTCTGGCCTACCGGGCCACCGGGTCCTTCTACACGCCGCCGCCGCCCACACACACGGTGGTACCCCATCCTACTTCGCCTCCGGACCTTCTGTCGTTAGCCCATGGCACCTTTGATAATCGGCCATATGTTTCGCGTGCGGTTTGGCAGGGCATATAGCCCGCTACTGTCGACGCCGCAGCTTCCAGTCTCAGGACGGTGTGCCTTCCTCCAATTATCAGGCTGCCCAGCATTCCCAACGACTTTCGTCGGCTGTCGCTGACTCGTTTTCCCCTCGACGCCCTTTCGACTCACGCCGTTCGTCTTCGCCCCGTCGCCGATCCATCTCCCCGATGCTTCGACGACCTAGCCCCGCACGAGAGGAAAACTGACAGCCGCAGTTCCGGAGGCAAGAACTGCGTTGTCGTCGAACTCTCCAAGACCTCCTCTTTATCCGCCCAACGAAATTGATATAGTAGTAGAAGGTATCGCCGTACGTGCCCTTGTCGACACAGGAGCCGTAGTTTCTGTCATTAGTGAGAAACTGTGCCGCAGTTTGAGAAAAGTGACCACACCGCTTACGAATCTTGCCCTGCGTACAGCGACATCGCATTACATCACGCCTTCGGCTCAGTGCACAGCTCGTGTTGTGATTCAAGATGTTCGGTATGCTGTCAAGTTTGTCGTTCTTCCGCGATCATCCTACGACGTCAATCTAGGATGGGATTTTCTTTCTACCCATCAGGCCCTCGTAGACTGCGCTCGTGCTGAACTCACGTTGTCGAATCCGTGCCCTGACCTCGACGACCGCAGTGCGCCTAAAGTGTTTGCCGCAGCTGACGTCCACATCGCGCCTTTGTCCGCCGTCATAGTGCCTGTGTTTTCGCCTGCTGCCACTAACTCTACTGTTTTGTTCCAGCCATCTGTAACGAGTGTGCGTCACCGAACCTTCATCCTCCCGTTTGCCGTCATCAAATTTTGCAATGCTTCTGCGGCACTTTACGTCGTGCACGTCTCTGCTGTCCCATCTCTTGTACTACGCGGCGAATGTCTGGGGAGCCTCACTACTTTGCTGACTTTTCGCGACTATACACACTTGGAGACACGGCATCACTACGGCCTTGTGCCACCACTTCTGCAACTGACACAGCTTGCTCCTATGGACGTATTCTGCAAAGCCGTCGATTGTCACCTTACGCCTGTGCAGAAGAAACAGCTTGTCCAAACTCCTCCAGCGTTTTCGAGCCTCCTTCGACCACGACCAGCCTTCTTTAGGTCGAACGTCAGCAGTTGTCCACCGTATTGATACCGGTCAACATGCACCACTGAGGCAGCGTCCATACCGTGTTTCGACTTCCGAACGCTCGGTGTCATCGATCAACAGGTAGACGATATTCTCAACGCGTGGAATAATCACAGCGTCCAGCAGCCCTTGGGCTCTCCAGTACTGGTGAAGAAAAAGACGGATTCCATCAGGTTCTGCGTGGACTAACCGCCGTCTCAACCGTATCACGCGCAAGATAGCTATCCTCTACCGCGCATCGACGATGCCTTAGAACTGGCCTACAGGGCGCAGAATTCTTTCCTTCCTTAGATCTGCGCTCCGGCTACTGGCAGTGTGCCCTGGCGGACGCCGATCGCGAAAAAAACGGCTTTTGTTACGCCCGACGGCCTTTACGAACTTTACAGTCATGCCCTTTGGCCTCTGCAACGCCCTGCCACTTTCGAGCGTATGATGGACACGATCTATCGAGGCCCAAGTGGAATAGTTGCCTTGTTATTTCAGACGAATTGTCCATCTTTTCTACTACCGATTTCGCGACCCATTTAACCCGCCTCGAGCAAGTTCTTGCTTGCCTCTCCGCCGCGGGACTGCAACGTGAACCTGAAAGAAATGCCACTTTGGCCGCTCGGCAGCTTACGATCCTAGGGCATGTGGTGTCGAAAGGACGGTATTCTCCTGATCCCACCAAACTAACAGCCGTTTTCAGCGTTCCAAAACCAAACTACCCTGAAACAGCTTCGAAGCTTCATCGGCCTTTGTTCCTATTTTCCGGCGCTGTGCCCGCAACTTCGCTACATCAGCGCTCCTTTGACCACACTCCTCGCTGGCTCTAGTGATCTTTCAGCGTGGTCTCCCCCTTGTGACGATGCTTTCGAGAAACTGAGCCGCATCCTCACGTCACCTCCTATTCTGCGACACTTCGACCCATCTGCATGCCCACTGAGATCCACACAGACCTAGCGGTGTCGGGCTCGGCGCTATTCTTGCGCACGGAAAGATGGCTTCCAAGAGTACGTCGTTGCCTACGCAAGCCGAAGTCTTCCTAAAGCCGAAAGCAACTATTCTGTCACCGAAAAGGAATGCCTTGGCCATTCTTTGGGCGATAGAGAATTTCGGCCTTACGTGTACGGACGCTTATTTGACGTAGTGACTGACCACCATGCCCTGTGTTGGTTTTCGTCACTAAAGATCCAAGTGGTCGCCTTGCCCGATGGGCGTCACGGCTCCAGAATACGATATCCGCGTGGTGTATCGCTCTGGCCAGCAAGCATTCAGACGCAGACGCCCTCTCCCGTTCGCCCCTGTCTCCTGACTCTGCCAGCTTCACACATACTACCTGCGATACCACCGCCCTCACCATCTCCGACATGCCCTCTGAGCAACGCAAGGATTCTTGGCTTGCTTCCATTCTAGACGTTCTGTCTGGTCGGAACCCTTCTCCATCTTCTCGGGCATTGCGTCGGCAAGCCGAGCACTTCACCACTCACGAAGACGTGCTGTACCGCCGAAATTACACAGCCGGCGGCGGTAAGTGGTTACTCGTCATTCCGCGTCACATCCGGTCCGAAATTTGTTCTACGTTCCACGACGACCCACAATGCGGCCACGCAGGTTTCCTTAAAATTTATTCTCCAATCAGGCTTCGATATTACTGGCGTGGCATGTACCGTTTCATTCGACAGTACGTTCGGGCATGTTCCACATGCCAGAGACGCAAGACTCCTCCTCAACACGCCGCCGGCGCCTTGTTCCCTTTGCCATGCCCTGCCCGACCGTTCGACCGCGTCGGCATCGACATCTACGGTCCCCTTCCCAGCACTGCAGACGGTAACCGTTGGATCATCGTTGCCGTCGACCACCTCACACGGCACGCCGAAACTTCACCCCTTCCTTTTTCTACAGCAAAAGACGTGGCCACTTTTATTCTCCACAATCTCGTCCTTCGTCATGGCGCCCCCCGAGAGTTGCTGAGTGATGGCGGTCGTGTGTTTTTCTCGGACGTGATCACAGCATTGCTGCGTGAGTGCCGCGTCGTGCACCGCACCACAAGCGCCTATCACCCTCAAACCAGTGGGATGACAGAACGCTTTAACCGTACTCTCGGTGACATGCTGTCTATGTACATCTCGTCAGACCACTCCAACTGGGATCGAGTACTACCGTTTATTACTTTCGCTTATAATACCGCCATTCAAAGCACTACTGGGTTCTCCCCATTTTTCCTCCTTTACGGACGCGAGCCTTCTTTTACTATGGACACTATTCTTTTGTACCGACCCGATGCCTCAGAGTCTACAACTCTATCCCAAGCAGCTACATATGCTGAAGAATGCCGCCAACTTGCACGCTCATTCACAACACAAGACCAGGGGCGCCAGAAGCACCACCACGACGAGTCCACTAGCACTACTTCCTACAATCCTGGCTCGCTCGTTTGGCTGCGTGTGCCGTCTACTACTCCTGGCCTTTCCACCAAGCTGGTCCCCAAGTACCACGGTCCATATCGTGTACTTCAGCAGACTTCGCCGGTGAACTACCTCATCGAGCCACTGGAACCGTCTTCTGACCATCGCCGCCGTGGCCAGGAAATCGTTCATTTGTCCCGACTTACACAGTGCTACGATCCTCCTGTGTTTTCTGGCCCCTAGGTAGGCAGGATGGCTCCTTATTGCGCGGGGAATAATTGTACTGAATGCGAATGACAGATGCTCCGCTGTTATGAAAGAGGAAGACGACGATCGGTGACTGTGGTTGTCGCTCGCGCTCATGCTCGCTGGTAGCCGGACCTGCCTGATAAAGAGCCTTTCACAAAGCAACGTCTGACCCTTTCTTCACGTACAACACCCCTATTTCAAGATAGATAGATAGATAGATAGATAGTAGATAGATAGATAGATAGATAGATAGACAGACAGACAGACAGACAGACAGACAGACAGACAGACAGACAGACAGACAGACAGACAGATAGATAGATAGATAGATAGATAGAGAGATAGATAGATAGATAGATAGATAGATAGATAGATAGATAGATAGATAGAAGAGATAGATAGATAGATAGATAGATAGATAGATAGATAGATAGATAGATAGATAGATATGCTCTAAGTCGCAGAAGTTCGCTAAGAAATGCCTCCCATTTAAAAATCCGTAGACAGTGGGTGGGTGCTCGATCCGACGTTTTGCAAGTGGACTTGTCTTCTTCAAGGCTGGAATTGATTTCCAGCCTTGGCAGTTCCAGCCTTGAATAATACAAGGTCGAAACGTCGGCTGTGAGCGCCACTCACTGTCCTACGGATTGTTTTATACAGGGTATATGTCTGTGTGGGAACACTCATTACTACATTAGGCAGGGAAGTATGCTGCCATCTTTTTTTTTTCGAACTATAGGGTGGGGGGAGGGGGCCAATACCCGAAATAGGGAACTTTAATATCCCGGAATGGGAATTCTTCGGCTTAATACGGAACATCAGTGGCCTAGTCCCGTAACATTTCTTGTGGGTAAATGGACGTCTGAACTTCCTTTCGCAGCTTCCTTTCTGCTAAGCTGGAGGGATGGAAGCGATCACCCTGATGTGCATTTACTATTCTCTGGATTTGTGGTTTCTGTAAATCACAGGCCTCTGCCATCATTGAAGGTAAGTTCATTTTCTTTACATTCGCACTCTTTTATTCGAGAACCAGGAAAAATGAAAGAGCGTGTTTTGTTACCTCACGGGTTGCATGCGCGAAATGTTTCCGAAGTACATGACTGCATAATTGTTCTTCCGGAATACATGATAAAGCTGTCATAACATGAATGTGGGTTACGGTTTCCGTTCACATTCGAACGTACTCATATTGGTTGTTTGCGTTCGAGCGGATATGTACTACTATTCTTTCTCCGCAAAGCTGCCTGTGTCACATAATGACATTGCAGAAATTACGGCATGTTGTCATGCGCTTTATAGTGTCACTACAACAACTTTGTGGATAAGAGAATGTTGATACCAGCAGGGTGCTGGTTCCTGGACACTACTATCTTCACGTAAAGATAGCCTGTGTGGACTCTTCTCGTATAGATTGGAATGTGTGAGGGTGGGAGTGTGAGCGCCAAGGCGCGTTTTAAGGAGAGCAATTCGGCGTCTTTTCTACGGCCGTGATGTTACTTTTCCTCGGCTGTTTCGATGTGCGCCTTCGAACTTGTGGCTTAGCGTTTCCCTTCAATATTAACATCCGCCCTCTATATAAAGCCTGTACCTCTCATTAGATGCAGGAAGAAAATTTCTCTCGCGCGTCGCATAAGCCTGGTTAATTGTAGCATGTTCGCTCCTCTCTAGCCGTGAGGTGTTGTCGAGTTCTCGACTTTTCAAACCATCCTGTTCTAGGTACTGTGGTACTATAATTTATATAAGAATTTTTTCTCATAATTTTTGTGGGTGTGACTAACCCTTTATATCTTGAAACAAGCGCTACAGCAACTAAATTGTGGCTTTCTTCTCTGGTAATGACGTTATTTGCAGTTTTTCATATAAAGATAGATGTCCGCATATTTCCGTTTTTTTGTTTTCCTTGGGTACTTGAAAGAAAGCAAAAGGTCACACAAGTTGTAAAAAATGTAGACTTCTCCGAGTGTCTGTGTGTGCAGTCATTCAATTGACACAAGATCAGGCAGTCGGACTCACCCACGTGCACCACATGTAATACTCGGGAATACTTAAAGCACGTACCCTGCGACCGTTCCCGCTACAACGTCGAACGACAGGTTCTGAAGGCAGCACTTCATTTGCAACGCGGCTCAAGCTTGAAGCTGCGGCACCTTCTCAGCCCATGGCAAGACAGCGGTCATGCGATGCGCAACACAAAAGCGCTGTTGGTGTTCTTGAGGAACACTCGACTCAACCAAAGTTTGTGAATGACTCCTTTGTGTATATATGTGCGTTTGTGACTGTACGTACAATTTGTGTGTATATGTGATCATTGTAAATACCATAGTCATCACCCGACACCTGGAGTAGCAAGCCAAGCGACAAACCAGGCTAACCTCTCCGGGATTTTCATTAAAGATTATTATCTCTCTCTCATTCAATTGACTTTTGTGCCCGTGTCTCGATCTTTTAGTTCTCGCGAAGTTTAGCTTGTTTTTAACTTTCCACGCATTTTGAAGGCTCGAAGCATTATAGCATAGCATTATAGTGCTTGTGCAGTTCTCGAAAGCGCTGTACATGTTTTCATTCATGTTCATGAAAGTAAATTATTGAAATAATGGATTTCTAGGAGTTAATACACAGAAGCTGGCTCACGCATTAAGAGACTTGCAATACTTCACTCGGTCGTCTTGAAGTTTCACAAATAGCGCAATTGGCTTTTCGACGACGCCTAAGCTGTCAGTGGACTGGGGCAGTGACATTTAGGTACACTCTTCATCAAGTCCTGGCTAAAGCACTCCCTGCAAGCGGGACGCTTCAACATTAAGAAGAACTGCCGGCTACAGTAAGGTTTGTCCAGATAAGATCGAACACGAGGTCCCGGTCACCATTCCCGATTTTGCTGAGACTTACTGTGGGTCTAGGCATTACACCCAGAACAATGGTTTCAAAGTTAGTTTCGCGAAAAAAAATTTCGTTCGCCTGAAAAAAAAATAGAAATTTTGACCGCAAAAAACACTCTTCCCCCAATTTCGCGATTTCTGAAATTTGAGCGCACCTAGGGAAAAAACGGGGCACTTCATGGCCACAATATTTATTCCCCTAAAAAAAACAAGTGAAATACAATCTTATGAGTATATTATTTCCCTTGCTTGGTCGAAACACTTTTGAAGACAAAAATCCCAAACTTGGCAAATCGCACAAAATACCTGTATTTCAGGAATTTATTGCTGTAAGCAAGTTAAAGGGAGGATAATAAAATCGGTACATATTAACTTCAATGCTTTCGCTCTCTTTTAAAATAATTTGCGTGGCTTTATCACGCACCGCTTCACTCGATAATTGGCTGAAACGTAAGTGATTTACCAAAAACGCTGAACTTTGAAAATAGTTTTCACAAAACGGCCATTTTTTGTTTTTTTTTAAATCCCTCTCTTTCAAGCCAAGGACGTTATCCACCGTTCTGCATAAAAAAAACATTGCATTATTTTGGTTACCAACAAGCTATAGTGCGTCAAATGTGACCATGTCAGCCTAGCGGCCGCGACGTTCATTCTGTGCTGAAACTCGGATATAAGTTAAATATACTTGTACGGGACAAATACACAAATTAGCAGCTCCAGAGCAACAAATGCGCAGCCAGGTGTCGTGGTTCAGCAAGCTTTGTCTTGCGATCAGCCGCTTGACAAACCCGCAGCAGCGGCCGCTCGATGCTGCGGGCACTCACATTACATGAGTGCCGCTTCGACTGCGGATGAGCTCCGCTTGCGCGCCAAACTACGCTCAGAGGACGATCGAGAGAAAGAATGCATCACTGTGAAAGTTGAAGGCTGTTAAGTGTCAACAAATGTCATAATGTGCAACAAAAACTGGGGTGCTATGCAGGATGGCCCGAGTTTGGCGAAACTCGGGATCTTTCCGAGCTCTGGCGACACCCCCTTTTGAACGAGCTAATAGTACGATAAGGTGAAATCCATCCCTCAGCGCGCGCTCCGTTCCATTGGTTACGATGGAACGCGGCGTCACGTCAAGGGCGGTCGAGAAGGTTGGGTGGTGTCGTCAAACTTCTTTCATTTGTTTGTCGTTCCACTGAGTGCAGAAGTGCACCCATGCAAGAAAAGTGGCAGAAAGCTCTACTAACTATATTTTTTATGTGTGCGCGGGCCGTTTGAATTCATTTTCAAGCGTTTAATGTCTGCACTAAGTATCCTTTAGGATAATCAGCACCGTGTCCTCTGAGATTAGTTCCGACCGAGCGCCTTATAACACGGCGGCTAGAGCTAATCGCCGAGGCCGCGTGTATAATCACCATGACCAGCCTGTACATTCTAGCGCGTCGCTCGGCCGGCGCGCGCCCTCGTCGTTCTCTTCTTCATCGTCTGATCGCTCCCAGAGCACGTGCACCCGGCTGATTAGCTAATTGGCTGGATGGTATACCTAACTAAGTCAGGACGTGCTATGACGAAGCTGATGGCCAAATCATGCTAAGGCCGAGCTAACTAAGCCACGTCTTACTCAGACCATGCTAATGAAATCGTGTAAAGCGAAGAGCAAGGTAATTAAGATCATGCTAACACGACGCTAATTAGGAAAATGTAATTAAAACCAAGATAATCAAAACCTTACTCACCGAGATCATGTTAATTAAGGTCGTGCTAATTAGGATTATGCTAATTACATCTGTACTATTCAGGACCTTGCGAATTAAACCTGAGTAATTAATGTCGTGGTAATTAAGACACTATAAATTAATGTTAACTAACACGACGCTAATTAGGAGCGTGTTAATTAGAATCGTGCTCATTAGAATCGTGCTAATTACTTCTGTACTATTCAGGACCTTGCGCAATCAACCTGAGTCATTAATGCCGCTGTAATTAAAACATCGACAATTAGTGCTAATTAACACGACGCTAATTAGGGGCGTGTTAATTAGAATCGTGCTCATTAGAATTGTGCTAATTACTTCTGTACTATTCAGGACCTTGCGAAATCAACCTGAGTCATTAATGCCGCTGTAATTAAAACATCGACAATTAGTGCTAATTAACACGACGCTAATTAGGATCGTGTACTTAAAAAGAAGATAATGAGGACCTTACTCACTGATGTCGTGTTATTTAGGATCGTGCTAATTAGTATTATGCTAATTACCTCCGTGCTATTCAGGCCCTTGCGAATTAAACCTGGGTAATTAATGTCGTGGTAATTAAAACATTAACAATTAAGAATGGCTATTCAATATCATGTTAGTTAAGACCTTCCTAATCAATAGCACGAATATTGAAACCGAACTGACACGGTCATTACTCCGAAGCAGACCAAGCATACTGAGTAGACGAGCCACGTAAAAAGCTGGAAGAAGCTAGGTGATCACAAGCTACTCCGATGGCCCCAGCCTTGCGAAAGTAGTGCAAGCTGACGAAATTATTTTATACGCAATGAAGCTGCTGAGTAGCGTCCACTGCACAAAACACTTGACAAGCACACCGGCGCTATGCCAATTACGAGTTGAACTGGGGCCTTTTCAGAATCAACGAGTTTGTGCCCGAGTTCGCGTGTCAATCAATTTGATTGACAGACGCCCGCGGCGAAGAGCGGGTCCGCCCACCGCGTTTCCTCTTGCCGAGGAACAGTGCTCACGACGCAACGCCAGCGAGCGGCACGATTCATCTATGAGCCTAATCGCACAGACTATGTACACACGCACGAAGAACTAAAGGTTATATCATCACGTGGCTACGATGTCTCGCATTCACTTTCACCGCTCTCACGACGTACCACTCACAGCTATGAAGCAAGCGCCCCTGGTGGGATTTTCGGCGAGAACCATTTATTTGTTTACTATTTACTTGTTTGTGGAGGCATTGTTTCTACCGATTCGCTACTACAAAAAAATCTTCAGACGTGTAATGTAAGTATAGCAGTAACCTGTCCGTTTATTTATCTGTAATATTCCAGAGAAACGAAACGAGCTGCAACAGAATGCTGCGCGTGCGCCCTTGTTGCCTTCGAGAGTGGAAATTTCCATGCTGCAGGTGGAACGAAAGAATTTTACGAAAGAGGACAAACGCCCACGAACACGCCCGTGGGCGGCGCGATGATCAGTTGGCAAAAAGATAGCGCGACAATCACGCTGTCGTCGCTGCACTGTCAAAACGTTGACTGCGTGGCGGCGCTGACGCGCTCGCACGCGGTGTTCCTTTGAAAACCGCCGCAAATGCCGCATATGCGCTTGTGACGCCATGCTCGTTCTTGTAGCCGTTTTTATCAACGCTGCTATCGCGTGCTCCTCACTGTCTTCCTGTCATGACCACCGTAATGCAAGCTCGGAGCAAACTCGTGTGCCCGAGAAGCTCGGGCCATCCTGCATAGCACCCCTGTGCCGGCAATTTCGCAGTGAGCGCCTTCAATGCATGTATTTGTTTTCCCTGGCGTTATGCCCGCAGCCGCAAAGTATCGTGATAAACGCTCGACTTGCGTTGAATATTCTATCTGCGGACACACAGCAATACAGTATTGTAAAAGCGGTTCTTTAATGAAGCAATTGACTTGGACACACTTCTTTTCACAGCCGGCTGACACAAGTGTTCACGAGATGGAGAACAACTGCACTTTGAGTTGTTCGACCCCCGGAAGCACGTATGACAGTTTTCTTTAGATGTCAATGGCTTTCTTTTGTGTCATGTGTTGCTTATAGAAGGAACCTAATTATCTTTAGGCCATCAGAAGAGAGAAAGCAACACATGAGAGCACTACTGGAGGCGCTGACTGCGAAATTTCCCGGCAGAGTTTTCGTTGAAAATATTTTTTTTATTTGGAACATTACCCGCAGCGCCATTTAGGCATTATTGCGGGGGGCACAGTCCTTCATAGAATGAATCCGCAGTCTTGCGGTCAACCAATTCGGCTGGTAACATGTTCCATTCGGCAATCGCTTGTGGGAAAAATGAATGTTTAAACAGATCAGTTCTGGGGGTGTATGACCGTACTTTGTGGTCATGACGAGAGGACTGATAATGGGCTGGTTTTAAGTAATCTGAAGGATTGATCCCCGTTTTCTTGTTAAAATTGAGTAAAATATTTTTAATCTCAGATTACGTCTTCGGTTTTGTAAAGATTGCCAATTAAGATCTCTCTTCATATCTCGTGAGCTTTCAGTTCGGTCATATTTACCCAGAACAAACCTTGCTGCGAGGGACTGAATGCGCTGAAGTGCATGAATGTGTACTTTTTGAAACGGATCCCACACAGGACAGGCGTATTCCAGTATAGGCCTAACATAGACATGGTATGCAGCCTGTTTAACTCCTGTGGTTACATGTTTAAGATTTCTTTGTAAAAAACCAAGGGCTTTTCCAGCTCTGCTGACCACAGTGCCAATGTGTTCAGGCCAGCCCCCATCCTCAGAAAACGGAACTCCCAAATACTTGTATTTGTCTTCTTTCCTAATAACATGATTGTTTAAAATGTATTGATTCATCAACCTATTGACCCTTTTAGTAAAGCTAACGTGAACGCACTTATTAGTGTTTAGGACCATGTCATTATTTTTGCACCATACCTCTACATGATTAAGGTGTTCCTGAAGCTGTGTGGAATCCGTTTGGTCGGTCAAGTCGGTATACAGAACACAATCATCAGCAAACATTCTAATACGACACTTAACTACATCCGAAATATCATTAATATACACAAGGAAGAGGAGTGGGCCCAGTACGGAACCCTGAGGTACCCCTGATGTCACTGAAACTAAACGTGAACATGATCCACCTAAAACTACCTTCTGTTTCCGTGCTGTTAAATAGTCCATAATCCATCCGCAAATGGTTTGATCAATGTTCAAATTCTGCAATTTTTGCATGAGAACCGAGTGTGATACCGTATCAAAGGCCTTTCTGAAATCCAAAAACAAACAATCTATCTGTCCTCTATCATCTAAGGCTGATGCTATGTCATGATAAAATTCAATTAATTGGGTTGTACATGAAAAACCTTGTCTAAACCCGTGTTGTTTAGGATTAAAAAATTCAGTTGAAGTGAGGTGATTCATTAAAGCAGAATATAAAACATGTGCAAGTATTTTACAACAAATCGGCGTCAAAGAAATAGGTCTGTAATTGGATACATATGATTTAGAACCACTTTTGAAAACAGGCACAACATTAGCTACCTTCCAGTCATCAGGAAGCTTGCCTTCTTCTAGGGATTTTTTATATATAACATATAGGTAGCGCGCTACTACCTCAGAGAAGTGTTTTAAAACTCTTGGTGATATGCCATCTGGACCAGTTGCTTTACTTTCGTCAATGCGCTGTAACAATTAAATTATACCATTCACTGAGAGCTCTATCTCCCCCGTAGGTAAACATTGTTCTTTTTTATTAGCAACAATGACTTGTGTAGGAGGACGGAAAACCGATTTAAAGAAGTCGTTGAAGAGTGTGGCTTTATCACTATCCTCAGTTACTATCTCGCCACCATGACGTAGATCTGGCGGGCTAACCTTCTCACTACTACATCGTCTCATATATTTCCAAAACCTCTTCTTATTAGGAAAGTCAGTGGCCAAGCCCCTGAAATACTTTTTCCTGGCTTCTTTCAGTTTAATCTTATAAAGTGCAGTCAAGTCTTTCATTTTGTCAAAGTTGTCGGGGGATTTATTTTGGCAATATCGAGAGAAAGCCCTCTTGCGCTTTCTGATTAGCTGAATAAGATGTCCATTAATCCACGGTTTCTTCATTTTGCTTAGCTTGTTGCTAGTGATATTCGGGACGTGGCACCGAATGAGCCCAGTAATGCGTTCTTTGAACACTAGCCATAGCTGCTCAACAGTTGCTTCGTCTGCCCTGACATTGGTTGGCACTTAGCAGCCTTTAATTTTCACAGTGTTGCATTACTTCTCTCGTTCGTCTATGAGCGTAGTCTGGCGCCCAAGCGGAGCTCATGCGCAGTCGAAGCGGCACTCATGTAATGTGAGCGCCCGCAGCATCGAGCGGCCGCTTCTGCGAGTTTGTAAAGCGGCTGATCGCAGGACAAAGCTTGCTGAACCATGACACCTGGCTGCGCATCTGTTGCTCTGGAGCTGCTGATTTGTGATTATGTCACGTACAAGTATTTTTAGCAACTTATATCCGAGTGTCAGCACATAACGAACGACGTGGCCGCTAGGCTGGCTTGGTCCCATTTGACGCACTAGGACTGGTTAGCAACCAAAATAATGCAGCTTTTTTTTTCTGCAGAATGGTAGATGACGTCCTTGACTTCAATCAGAGGGATTTTTAAAAAAAAATTAAAAATGGCCTTTTTGAGAAAACAATTTTCAAATTTCGGCGTTTTTAATGAATTACTTTGGTTTAGCCCAATTATCGAGTTAAGCGGAGTGTCATAAAACCTCGCAAGTAATTTTAAAAGAGAGCGAAAGTATTGAAGTTAATATGTAACGATTTTTATTATCCTCATTTTAACGTGCTCACAGCAATAAATTCCTGAAATACAGGTATTTCGTGCGATTTCTCACGTTTGCGATTTTTTCTTCAAAAGTGCTTCGACAAGCAAGAAAAATAATAGACTCATAAAAGTGTACTTAACTGGTTCTTTAAGGGGAATAAATATTTTGACCAAGAAGTGCACCGCTTTTTCGCTAGGTCTGCCCAAAATTAAGAAATCGCGAAATTGGCGGGAAAGTGTTTTTTTTTCGGCCAGGATTTGTATATGTTCTTTTTTTCAGGCGAAAATTTGCGAAACTAACTTCGAAACCATTCTTCTGGGTGTAATGCCTAGACCTACAGTAAATTTCATCAAAATCAGGAATGGTGACCGGGACCTCGCGTTCGATCTTATCTGGACACACCGAGTAGGCCTAGGGAAAGGAGTTAGCCGTGACAAGTGTATATAAAAAACGTGCACCCTTCACCGCCGCCTTATAGACGACCTGCAGTATTAGTGGCGCCTGGGTGTCCGCCGCGTAAAAGAGAATCCTCGCTGCAGCCCAGCGTATGCTCCCGCGTGTTATAACTTGTCGCCGTAAGCGCCGGTGTATACGCATGCGCCGGCAGCGTCAGCCGCGAAGGCGAGCACTGTTGCGAGGAGGTATACGCATGGAGCTAACTACGCACTTTCTCTTGCCTGCGTGAAAGAGAACAGGGGCCGCTACGCTCTCCTTCGAACTCCACTTCTGCTGTTGCGGAGAGAAAAGAAAGGAAAGAGGTAAGAACGAGAGCATCCAGAGTTCGAAGATATTGTGCGGAGAGAAGGAGGTTGCGTTTTTTGGCGCCAAATGGGTTAGTTTTAGCGCACTCCAGTCCAGTGATGTCCCGTGCAGGGAATTTTCACTTCAGCGAATTTTCGACTGTCATTTTGTACGAAAGGGAAAAAAGGAATCTCCGTGATATTGAATAAATACAGCGCGAAAGAAGACGGGTGCAAGGAAGGCGACGCACACGCACATGAGATATACTTCCGGAGCCCCTGCCTTGCAGGGTCCTCGGCAGGCATGCAGCAGCAACACTTGCAGCAAGACGCGCTGAGTGGCATATGCATCGAGTAACGACCAGATGTTTATTGACTTCCATCAGGCGGGTAATTACCGAGTTATGCTTTCCCATCATACAGCCCAACAAGAACAAGCTTCGCCGCTAAGAAGCTTCACAATATTGCAGAGAATTTCAGTGGCGGAGAAGCTTCTTTATAATGTCCAAAACAAAGAGGTTACGAGGCGCTTTCTGATTCTCCAGTCGTTTCTGGTGCATGTAGCTCGCGAAATCATAGCCTTTGAGATTCGTTCCCTTTATTTATACGCAGCGTATTTTTGTTCACTCCGGACGTTATATTCGAAATCCACGTATGCACAATGTATTTTTAGCACCTCAGCTCGTAGATCGCAGCACGCCCTAGTGGAAGTCATATTGTTCGTCATAAACTGGCAACAATGTGGGCTAAACAAAAGTGATAAAAGTATACCAAAAGAGGAGCGGCAATCTTCTTTCGTTGCACGTGTTGGCTGCATCAGGTGTTTTGTCAGAAGTGATCGACTCCGATGACAGTTCGGATGACGGCGCCGAACAATCAAATCCTAAACGGGCAAAATAAACGAGAAAAAAAGTTCGTGAAGCTGTTTCGTTCCGAGTGACTCAGCCTGCCGGAATGCAAAGGATGGCTTGTAGAGCGCGCGACTACGTAAGCGAAGAGCGAAGCCTGTGGTCTGATATAATTAAATGCGGTAAGAGTGATCTTCTAAAACATGACAAAACCGCGAAACACCAGGCGGCTATGAGATCGATAAACGACACGCTGTCGACAATTGAGTGCTATGTTTGAGAAAGCCCACGCTGAAAATGACCCGGTAAAAACGGCGGAGGTCAAACTGGCAGTGCTCTTCGCGACACAAAACATCACATTCGAAGTGGTTCATCACCTTTTGCCACTGTTGAAAGAAATTTCTCAGTCCAAAAGTGGTAGGTGAGGTGACATTGAGCCGAAAAAAATGTACTAGAATTGTGAACAACATTCTGGCAACTGTTTCAGTTTCCGTTTATTTAGCAATCTTTTTCAGCAATCGTGTTAAGGCACAGTGATTCGATGTTTTCATACAGTGGTAATGGTCAATGCAAAACAAAATGCAAATCAGATTAAAAAGTGAGAAAAGATGGAAGGACAAGAATCAAAAGCTGCTAAAAAGCAGCTTCACGGGATTCCTGACCCTGAGCAGATTGGCCGCAGACACGTGGTCATGTAGAAAAAGAAAAAAGAAATAAAATACTAGCAAGTAAACAGGAAAAGTACAAGAAAGCATAACACAAGCAGGCAAAATAACAGCGAATTTAGCGGCAAATTTCAACTGCAGAGATGATGTAAAAATCGGTAAACACTGAAGAAAACAGTATACAGTGTATATATATATATATATATATATATATATATATATATATATATATATATATATATATATATATATATATATATATATATATATATATATATATATATATATATATATGTAAGAAACACTACCTTGAAACGGTATGCCTAACGAAAACACAAGTACATGAAACAGTTCATGTTTGTACATGTACATATGAAAAGGTAAAAAACGCCAGGCCTGCGCCGAAACCGCAGCACAGTCACAGCGAAAGCTGGAAGAGCGGCGTTTCTAGAGCTCCTTGTAAGCTCTCTTGGGGCTACAATACAAGTACACTAGAAAGGTACCCACTACGCCATAAAAGACGCTGTCTGGGGTTGCTAATTCAATATTCTTTCCACTGCTTGTTTGTCAGCGTATCAGGCGTAGTGAATTTGTTGTTTAGGTAATTCAAAAAGTTTGGTATGATATGCTTAAGACTTTTAAGGCCATAATTCGTTCGCGAAAACGGTATGTGCCACGTGTCTCTTTCCCTTATGTTGTAAGGTGTTGCGGATGACTCGTTTAGCTGACACGGTGTCCGAAAATTGTTTTTACTTTTCAAACCTAGTTTGTATTTACCAAAGAGATTGAAATTGTACAGTTGTTCTACTTGGAGTGCGTTAAATGTTGTGAATAATGTTGAAGTATGAGCGTCGTATGGAACTCCTGCGATATGGCGTGTTGCCTTCTTCTGTAGCCTGATCAATTTTAGTTTATTCTTTTGCGTGGTGTTTCCCCAGACTAAGGTACAGTAATTGATGTGCGAGTGAAATAAGGCATTATAAATGAGGAGTTTAACTTTCGGAGAAACTATATCTCGGAATTTTGAAAAGACTCCACATGCCTTGAAAGCTTTTTCGCAACATCACACACATGCGAATACCAGTTTAAGTCTTCACTGAAAGTGACCCCCAATAATTTAACGTCTTGTACAATCTCAATCTCTCTGTCACCGAGGTGTAAGTCTAAGCTAGTATATATTTTTTTATTAGTTAGTTTGAATAAAACAGCCTTTGTTTTAGCAGCATTGATAAAAAGAGAATTCACGTCACTCCATTTTTGTAGCTTTTCTAGCGTGTCTTGAGCTAGTATACAAAGATTAGATACGTCGTCGGATTGGACAAGCTTGTGTCATCGGCGTAAACTGAAAATTCGACGTTCTCGCTAACTCTTACTATGTCGTTTACGTAGATGTTGAATAACACAGGGCATAACACACTTCCCTGCGGAGACTGAGGAACTAGTTCAAGCACTGCGAGAACGAAGTTTTCTATTTCAATAGATGCAACCACCGATATGAGCAGCCAGAAACAAGTGTGTGGTTTTGTACGCATAGACTTGCGCACAGGAGGGAAGGGGGCGCAATATCTGCCCCATACATTGACCCCCCTAGTCACCTAAGAGGGGGCGGGGGCGAAACATTTGCCTCGTACATTGACTTATTGGATGGAGGGGGCGCTGCAAGGAAGTGTGTTCTCAGACCTCGAACGGTGCTTCGAAAAGAGAGGTATTCGTCTAAAAAATGCCATAGGGCTTGCATCTGATAACGCGAGCTTATGGTGGGAAAGCATAATTCGGTAATTGCCCGCCTGGTGGAAGTCGATAAAGATCTGGTCGTTATTCGATGCATATGCCACTCAGCGCATCTTGCTGTAAGTGTTGCTGATGAATGCCTGCCGAGGACCCTGGAAGGCAGGGGTTCCGGTATATATCTGATGTTTGCTGAGGGCTACGTCTGTGGGCTGTGATATATTGGTTCTTAAACTTTTTCTAAACTAAACTTTTTCTCAACCGGACTCACTCATTCCCAAGCTCACCAACATATTGTTACAGGTAGTTATGATACCAGAGAGCGTGGCTGTATGAAAGAGGAAGACGACGCCGCTTGCTGGTTGTTGCTGGACTGTCGCCATCTTGTCCACCCTGCGCTGTGCATTGTGAATAGTTATTAAACAAGCTACCTGTAACATTATTGGTGGAGGTGGACGATTCCCGTACCTGCATGGAAACGCGCAGCGGTCGCAACACCGGCGACCCCTCACCGACTTCGCCTCCCGGAGCTTCATCACCGCCGACCCCTTCAGCCCCAGCCACAACCTACGTCACATTCTCGCCTCCCCGGGATCCAGGCACTTTCTCCGGAGATGGTACTACCGACGTTGACGCCTGGCTGAACCGGTACGAGCGCGTCAGTGCTACGCACCGCTGGGATCGCACACTCATGCTCGCTAACGTTCTTTTCTACCTCGACGGCACTCCGCGGACATGGTTTGAAACCCACGAAGAAGAAATAACGAGCTGGGATCTCTTCAAAGAGAAGATCCGCGATCTTTTCGGCGATTCATCTGGCCGTCAGCTCGCTGCAAAGAAGGCTCTCGCCACGCGTGCCCAGACTTCGACTGAGTCCTACGTTTCCTATATTCTTGACGTCCTGGCTCTTTGTAGCAAGGCCGACCAGCGCATGTCGGAAGACGAGAAAGTTAATCACGTCCTGAAAGGTATTGCCGATGACGCCTTCCACCTGCTGGTTTTTAACAACATCGCGAGCATCGACACGATCCTTAAAGAATGCCGCCGTCTAGAACAGGCTAAAGCCCGCCGCGTACCTCAAAGCATCACGCGCCTTCCGAACACAGCGCCTACTTCCTCTTGTGATGACGTCTTCCGCCAGGCCCCTCGATATGACAACCTCACCCGCATCATTCGTCGAGAAGTTGAGGCAGCGCAACCGGTGGTCACTCCATTCTCAACGCCTGACCCTTCCCCGACAACGGTTTCCTTGATCCAAGCCGTCGTCCGTCAAGAATTATCGAACTTCGGCCTAAATCCTGCTCCACCTGTGTACTCTGCTGAGCCTTTTTATCGTCGGCCGTCCGCTCCTCGACTTGCTTCCACCTATTCTCGACAACGCAACCCGTCCGAATGGCGTACCTTTGACGACAAGCCCATCTGTTTTAACTGCCGACGCGTTGGTCATATCGCTCGCTATTGCCGCAACCACTGGGCTCCACCGGCACACCATGGGTCTCCAAACCAGGCCAGTTCTGTCAACCAGTCGTCCTCAGCGCTTGCTTCTTCAATGCCGACCACATTCTCTGCTCCTGCCGCACTTCTGACCAGACCTCGCTACGACCGCTCACCATCCCCTGCTCGCCGTCAATCTCGCTCGCCCCCACAATCTCGCCGTGCTGCCTCTCCGACCTATTCGCAGCGCCTCCGACCGGAAAACTAGGCAGTGCAGCTTCTGGAGGTGGAGCTGCATTGACGACCTCCGCAAGAAATCCTCGTTTAACGTTAACAACAAACCGGAATCTTTTGGACGTTACTGTAGACAATGTTCCTGTGAGCGCGTTAATAGATACTGGGGCGCATGTGTCCATTATGAGTGCTGCCCTTCGCTGCCGACTTAAGAAAGTTGTCACGCCCACCCTAAACCGAGCCGTACGAGTCGCCGACGGGGGAACTGCCGCTATTATTGGCATGTGCTCTGCCCGGCGTCGTCTTCCTCTATCATACAGCCACGCTGTCTGGTATCAATATTACTCAGCCGGACTCAGTCAGACTATGACTAATGGCTTCACCTGAGTCTAAGTGAGCCCGAGTGAGTCGACTCAGGAGTCCGTTGGTGTAAAATTAGCTGTTTCGATCATGGCGTCAATGCTCTTTAACGCCAATATCTCACATAATCGGTGCTTTACGACACGCCTTTTGATCTTTTACCTTCAAATACGAGTAATCATATATCACATATCATTATCATATATCGATCCAGTAAGATTTTTATGAAATACGCCACTCACACGAGATATTTTTATCAAGAACTTCCGATGAAAGAGTTTGCGGGGGAGGTCATGGCACCCCTTCCCCTTACTCACGCCTCGGATCAATAAATATTGAGATGGCCCATGAATGCTAGTGTGAATAGACTTGAGTGTAAACGTAAGCCGACATAAGGTTGATAGTAATGATGAATATGAGTAGTTAGGACCATATGTCGGCAACAAAACATGGAGCTCACTCGGACTCACTCAATAAATATATTTTGCGCTTAGGGCTCACTCGCACTCAGGCTCACCAATATTTTCCTCAAGCGGACTCACTTGGCCTCAGATTCACTCAAACTTTCTTCAACCGGACTCACTCGGACTCAAACTCACCAAAATATTACTCACCCGGATTCCCTCAGACTCAGACTCACGGCCCGATTTGAGTTTGAGTGAGTCTGAGTGAGTCGACTCATTAGTGAGTTTGCCGACCTATGGTTGCCACAGACGATGACACAGATGAAAGGCTCCTTGGGCGCTCATATTGTGAAGATCGCTGCCTTAGCATTCGCTGCATCGTTGTGACTTCGTGGAGGAATTGCACGAGTGTGTTTAAAGGGTTGCGCACGAGTCCTGCGATAAACTGTTCTTTCACGCCCCGCATTAGTAGGCGCACCTTGTGTTCCTTCATTGACGAGTCAGCTCGCCGGAACAGCCGGGACATGTTCTCAACAAACATAACAACGTTCTCGTTCGGGCGCTGATTCTGGGAATTGCGGATGCGTTCTGCTTGCTCCTTTCGGTCCGAACTTCGGAAGGTATTCTGAAGCTGAGTGCAAAACTCTGGCCAGGTTGCCATGGTAGCTTCATGGCTTTCAAGCCAAGTAGTCCTCGAGGTAAAGGTAGACATACCGAAGCTTCCGGTGTTCGTCCCATTTGTTGATGCTGGCGCAACACTTGTAGTGATCAAGACAGTCATCGACGTCCTTGTAAACGTCACCATGAAACGGCCGCGGAGTTCGCGGGGCGTTGAAAAATCATGGAGAAGGCGGAGTCGCTGTCTCTTGAGTCTGTGTCCCCGCACTTGCCATACTTCTGCGGAGTTGCGGAAGAGGGCCGATTTTAGGAGGCAGGCCTAGTTTCCGCCGGCCCCACCGTAAGTCAGCTGGCTCTTCCAAGGCGTCAAAACACTACCCCGCACCTCCACCGGAAATGTCACGTTATACTGAACAGCTAAGAACCTCTGTCTATCGCAACACCAGGACGTCGGCCCCGCCACGGTGGTCGAGTGGTTATGGCGCTCGACTGCTGACCCGAAGCTCGCGGGATCGAATCCCGGCCGCGGCTGCTGCATTTTCGATGGAGGCGAAAATGTTTTGAGGCCCGTGTATTCAGATTTGGGTGCACGTTAAAGAACCCCAGGTGGTCGAAATTTCCGGAGTCCTCCACTACGGCGTCTCTCATAATCATATCGTGGTTTTGGGACGTTAAACCCCGGATATTATTAACATCAGGACGTCGGCTTGAACCGATCATGTTTTTGTTCACCTTCAACTGTGGCTCACACCCGCAGTGGGGGATTGGCCAAAGATAGAGTGGTTTTATATGTTTTATACGTTTTTATACCCAGCACATCCACCACTTGTGAGAGGACGTTGAAGCCGAAAGAATCTTTTTTATTTCTCTCGAGCCTGAGCCCCGCTACTCAGACCCAAGTGGTGATGATGAGTATTTACAGGTGAGAGGATGAAGCATATGAATAATGCTCACAACTGTTATAGCACTTCAGAATAAGGGAGGTTGTCCAATTATATATTTGATGCATTACAA
Source organism: Rhipicephalus sanguineus (assembly GCF_013339695.2). Lineage (NCBI taxonomy): Eukaryota > Metazoa > Arthropoda > Arachnida > Ixodida > Ixodidae > Rhipicephalus > Rhipicephalus sanguineus. The sequence goes on along the minus strand of NC_051184.2, from coordinate 152,585,221 downwards.
ATTTGATAAAAAATTTTGGTGCTCGATCAAATGTGCAAAAAGGCAAGGCCCCTTTTTTATTAGTAATAGATAATAAAATAAAATAAACCAATATCGTCATTTAAAAAAGTACATATTTGTGTCGACACACGAGGATAATAATATATATTAGCTAGTTAACCGATTTGTTTCATTGAGGTAATCCCGCACAGCCACGCAAACCCTCGCACTGGAGAACCCAGATATAGAGGCTCCGAAATACATGATCACAGGCACAGGTAAATTCATTCCAGTAGCACGTTAAGCTGTTTCCAAAAGGTTTTCCGTGCTGTAGTATGTCGCCGGTATGTCAGAAAGAAATGATCGATAGTTTCCAGCACACCACAGAATGCGCACAAGAGATAAGGTGCCACAGCACACCTGTCTTGGTACAAATTTAGCTTCCGTGCACGACAGCGCAGCCTCGTAATTGACACTTCCAGTTTACGGGTTTGAAAAAGTGAAGTCCGCCAGGGATATAATAAGTGCCGATATTCGGAGGTCCTTGTCAGTGCTGTGTCTGCAAACACTTCCGCAACGCTACGCCTGCGAAATCGCGCAGCGGTCACATAAGCGGGTGGTGGAAAATACGGTAAAATCGGTCCACTGAGCGACGACTTCGCTAAAAAATCGGCAGTTTCATTTAGGAACAATCCTTTACGTCCAGGAACCCAAATCATTCGAACTTATCTCAAATGCGCGGGTACCAGTGCACGAAACGCCTTTATTACGTGGGAGTCAGCACCAGCAGAGAGTACGGCACAGAGAGATAGAGAATCTGTAATTATAATGGTAGACATAATTGCGGAGTTTAACTCCGCAATGCGCAATGCGAGCACCAGTGCCCGAAATTCAGCCACAAGAACGGGTATGAAATCGGGTAGTCGAAGGGAATAAGACCAATCCAAATTTGGGCTAAATATGCCAACACCTGACTTTTCGTCACACTGTGATGCATCTGTAGCAATAATAGCGTTAGTTCTAATTCTCTGCGGGTGTTCTTGTAATAAACCATCTAAAGTATGATGGGGGAGTAATTTCGAAATTATTAAAAAAATATCGTCAAATTGAATATCCACAGGGTATGAATAATCACGAGTCGAGGTGGTATCGCAGATACGTACTTTCAGAGGGTCCAGTAAACGATGTACAAATATAATTCGTGGTGTGTTAAATCACGACCATCTAGCGCCAAAAAATAATTCCGGAATGGAAATCAAAGCTGTTTCTCATTGTCGTAGGGGTGACTCGTAAATTCTGAAGAATGTCTGAACAGTCAGAAGGCGAAAGCGGCACGAAAGAGAAGGAACCCTCGATTCTAGATACAGAACATTGTTAGAAACCGTTTTAGGGAGGCCGAGGCCTAAGCGCAGCGCTTCTCTTTCCAAAAGAATTACAGGTCGGATCTTGTAGGCTGGAACATCAGAGAAAAGTACGCAACCAAATTCCAAAGTAGGGCGAACGTACATGCGATAGATCATTAGCGGTGTGTCTCTTCTCATGGGTGTGCAATAGTTGCTTAGCCTACACACAACACAACATGCCAACAGCACGCCCACATTTTCTAGCTATATATTCGATGTGTGGTCGCCTGTTAAGAGATGGATCATTAATTATCCCAAGGTATTTAATATACTCTACCTGTGATATGTCCTCCTAATGATAACTCAGTGAGATGTGCACACGGCATCGCAGTGGGAAAAAAAGAAGGGCTCATTTACTCGGATTAAGCAAAAAGTGATTAGGGTATTCAGGTAAGTCTGCATCCATTCATATATGCTCTGGATATTATCTACCGTTGCAAAGAACGCGATACCGTCGGCATACACATAAGTAGTTATTTCCTTGTGTCATGGAATGGTGCTCATTAGTATATTAAATAGCACCGGGGAAAACACTGAGCCTTGCGGTGCTCATCTCGTTTGTGTGTGAGTATTCGATGAAAAGCCACGTTTAAAAGAATAAGATTTTCTGTCCACAAGGAATTTCCGATCCCACGCTACTATGTACGTCGGAAAATTGAGGTATTCCAATCGAACTTTGGCAATCTCCTCCAGTGAGGTGTTCATTTCTTGCGGAGTCAAGATACATGATTGTAATGTTAAAGGCGTTGGTAGTATTTTTCTTCTCCGAAGATACGCGAACGAAGCACGCTTATTTTTTTTATTTGGAAAGGCAATCGTAATGTCTAATCTCATATTCTTCTTTCGCTCGGTTAACAGTGCGCCTAAGCACGCCAGCAAGAAACTGATAGTCTTTCCGATTTGTTGGGCATTGATTATGGAGAAGCTTTTTTCCAAACGGCTTTTCGTCTTCTGTAATCGCGCGTACATTCATCATTCCACCAACGAGAAGAGGATCGTTTGCTCGATGGTATAACGAACTCGGAATTTTTCCGAGATCCCTCTAGTATTGAGCCAATCTTAGACGCAATTTCCTGACCACTGGCATTCTGAAGTTTTGAAATGGCAGAACGCAGGCAGGTTTGAAATTTCTTGTGATTGACAGATATGCTGTTGGCTGCGCATGTTGGGACCGGTCATTTATGCTCTTCATACAGGCATGTCGCGCGATATGAATTTTGGTATATGTCAAATTAGGGAAACGGCCGCGAGAGCACCAAGACCGCGGTATGTAATTTATGCCGTTCATGACATGCATATCATGGTCTTCATCTGATGACCTGTCATTTATGTTCGTCGTAGAGTCATGTCATGCCCTACCAAGTTTGGTATAGACCCCATTAGATAGATAGATAGATAGATAGATAGATAGATAGATAGATAGATAGATAGATAGATAGATAGATAGATAGATAGATAGATAGATAGATAGATAGATAGATAGATAGATAGATAGATAGATAGATAGATAGATAGATAGATAGATAGATAGACAGGCAGACAGACAGACAGATAGATAGATAGATAGATAGATAGATAGATAGATAGATAGATAGATAGATAGATAGATAGATAGATAGATAGATAGATAGATAGATAGATAGATAGATAGATAGATAGATAGATAGATAGATAGATAGATAGATTATGAAATGCACTTCTATTCAGTATTTCAAGAGTAATAAAATCTATTGTCGCTTCTCGTTCTGCGAGTTTTTAATGGTATACACATATTCGATATTCGACTCGCATTGGAAAATTTGAATAATTGAATTTACAAGTTACAGGAAGATTTCTCGAAAAATTGCAATGTGTTTGCGTTTACGACCTATCTTTACATTCCTTTTGTCATGTTTGGCTGGTGTTTGCATGTCTGTACGCGGCTTATCGGCGCCTTGTCAGGCTTCGCGTGCCTTTACTCCGACCCCCAAGGCAACTTATATACCAGTTGTCTGAAATAAATATGAATGAATGAATGAATGAATGAATGAATGAATGAATGAATGAATGAATGAATGAATGAAAAGGACTTAACCATTGCACCCTCCGTACTGTAGGCCATTTCGCGTCCTTTTAAGCGCTGACGAAACCGCCCCAGAGGAAACATGCAGATGATGTTTTCCGGGATATCGATGTATCCGAGCACACATTCTACAAAAAAGCAAGATCGATGTCAGTGTGCGCTTTGATAAATAAATGTTGCGGTTTTGCGGGCACGAACAGTTCCCTCTCGTGCAGGAATGCAATTTTTATGGAAGCAGAAAAAGAGGAGCAAATCCCCGACGAAGACGGGTGGAGGCAGGCAACAAAAATCGAGTGCAAGGGACAAAGAACAATGCTGGCGCTGTCGTGCCGCAGCCGCTACGCCGAGACAGCTATTAATATGAAGCGTTATGGCCGAACATTATGGGACGTGGCTGACGCGCCGGACAGGTTGGAAGATGATCAAGTGCCGCGCCTTGAATTATTGAAAGGCGCGCCGGGGCTCACGCGGAGTATTTTGAAAGTGAGGGAGAATATAAAGTAGAGTAATAGTGAATGAATAATAAAACAAGAAGGCCGGCACCGCGGAAGCGAACCATTCGGGTCACCTCATACAAAATGCAGCAGCAACGACAACGATCGTGTCGGCGTCTGCTGACGCGGAAGCTGCCGGCCGCGCGTGTACGTACTGCTTTTCGCTGATGTCGTTGGCTAAGCCTAACGGTCTTGCTATACTGTTAATACAGCTGCCACACTGTCGGCAGCGATGTCGCGACGTGGTCCCCTCTTAGTTACGATTGGTTCTGGCACCTTTCTAATGGTAGAGCCATTAGAAAAAAAAAAGACTGAAGCAGGAGAAATAGGAACCGGGTGTGGACACAAATTAATGACTTGTCGAGCAGAGGATATATTCGTCGGCTGACGCTAACATGGCGAGTATATGGAGTCGCGCTCTCGAGTGATCGAGTTTGGTCAAATCTGTTGCTGGGGGAGTCGGTTGAAGACCGGCGAATGTATGGTAAGTGGAGAATAAAATAAAGACTTAAGGAGAGAGTGGGAAGTAGGTCATCGAACGCTAAATCAAGTGTATTTGTCGTACATTTGAGCATAATATATCCTCTGCTCGACAAGTCATTAATTTGTGTCCACACCCGGTTCCTATTTCTCCTGCTTCAGTCTTTTTTTTTTCTAATGGCTCTACCATACATTCCTTGGGATACAGATCATTATTGTACTAGGTGGAGCAAAGCAGGTATTGCAGGTAGAAATTACGGGTAGAAATCTACAGTGCTTCGCTAAGCACAACATCGGCGGCCCGATTACCCTGACTTCGAGGCTTCATTTAGATGGGGGTTAATTGCAATTGTGATCGTGCACAACGGTTTGTGTTCACGTTAAAATGACGAGAGAACGTCGAACCATTTATAACGCAGTCCCGACAGGATCAGAAAAAGAAACCGTAAAAGCCCAGAATTTATAATTTTGAATGTGTGGCTGTGATTAGAGAAACGCTGAATATATTAAAAAAGACAGTGTTACACGTCGCTGCTGTTTACACAAAACTTCACCGAGAATTTAGTGCAAAACGCCGCCAAACCTTCCAGTGCCCGTTTCTTCTATTTTTCAAACGTTTTGGATATCTCATTCTCAGAATTTCAGAGTTGAATGCAGCGTTTTCTATTACTAAAGCTCATGACAGAAAAAATGCTTAGTCTATCGCTGTGTCTGAAACTTGTATATGAATGCAACTTTTCTACAAGGAGCAAACGTATAAAAGTCATGATCTGAACGTACAGCATTCGTCTGCCATTTTATATCCTCACTTCATGCTCGCTTCTCCTCCTAGGCCAACAACAGCGCAAAAAGAGGAGAAGACGAACGGCTTGCTGAAGGCCTTATATGGTTGTGTGCGAGCATGTCGTTGACTGGTTCTTCTGTTAGCTTACGTTCAGAACCTGATATGCGGTAAGGGCGGCGGCGAATGACGCGAGATCCCTCTGTTTCGGTGCGATCAGCGGTCACCGTTGTTTGACCTAGGCCATCGGAAAAAACGTCAAAGCAAGTTTTATGTCTCGTTATTATGGCTAGCAAGGCAGCAGTCTGGGTTGGATTGAGATCTGTACTCAAGGTTGCCTTGAGAGCACTACGTGAGCATTCCGTGGGCGCACACTGTGTGAATGACGAGGCAGGTGAAACAGTGACGACACATACCGGTACTTCGCCGATAATGCTGGCAACAGTGGTCCCCTCGGGCAGCAATAGCGGCTCTTGTGTCGTGTTGTAGGCGGTGATACTGGCACAACCGTGTGAGAACCGCACTAGACAAGAGGCGATGACAATTCCTCGAAAAATACAGCGCTGTCAAGGGATAACCATTGCGTCGCCGTCTACAGTGACTCTGGACCTAATCGTAAGAATACGTTCTTGGCGTGGAGGTAGAAGGAAAGTCCGCAGCTGTGACAAAAATCGGAAGTACTAGACAGCTCGGAGTCCGTAATACGAAGAAGAGGTTGACCGCGCGAAATAACGGCAGACGCTTACCAGCCTAATATGACCTGATGAGTGCATAGAGAAAGCACAGCAAGCTGCATACTGTGGCGGTTCCCGTCGATAACAACATGAGCAGGGCACTGCCCGGTGGGCTAAATTGGATTGCTATAAGCAGCACATAACACCGGACCGACATGAGGAGTTCGCACTTTTCGTAGACGGAAACATAATTCGTGGTTAATGACCGAAACGACGGCTCCAATGTCTATAAGGGCGTCAACAGAAACACCTTCCACACAAACAGTCAGTGAATTTGCTAGACGAGACGGAGGAAGTGTGAAGTTTCGATAACGAGCCGTTCCACCTCCAGAAACTGCAGCTTCAAGTTTTCCGAGTGATTGTACGCAGAAATGGTGATGGAGACCGGCGGCAAAGTGAGTGGGAAGAACGAGGCACACCTTGGGACAGTGGAGGTGAGGGGGACCGACGGGAGGAGGGTGTACACGGTGCTGAAACGTAACGATCGGGCCTCGGAGCAAAGTGTCTTTCATAAGCAGAATGGCCACTTCGTTCATCTTGCTGACGCCGGTGGCAGGAACGGGATATATGGCCCTGTATGCTACAGTAGAAAGAGACGATGGAAGGGAAAAACGCCAGTTAAAGTAGTGTGTGGTTGTGCTGGTGCCTTTGCCGCCATTGAGGCCGCATATAACGTCCGCTAGAACAGATGAAATTGGTTCAGGAGGCCGTAATGCAACTTCTGCATACGAAGGCGCCCGAATGGGCTGAGGAGAAGTGGCCCGTGCGACGTTCCTCGTCAACGCCAGCTCGTACTTGATAACGTCGCGCAGATAAGGAGGAGGATAGCGGACAGGCGAAATGGCTGTGTTGCCCGGAACAAGGCCGTGAAGTTCCTCTTTGATAATGGCGAGGATCAGGTATCGCAATTTATGATATCCAGTAAGGCGAGAGTCACAGGAGGCGTGTGGAAGGCGCGTGGAATAGAGCGCGTCCAGACGTTGGTATGGTGTGATGACGTCCTGAACTGTATTTGGGCTCTGAATGACGAAAGCGTTGAAGGCTACGGAGTTGACGCCTTTCAGTATGTGACGAATGCGATCGCCCTCCGGAATGTCACTTTGGTCACGGTGGCAGAGAGCCAGAACGTCTCCAATTCTTTACTTATGTGACTCGTCGGGTCCTTGGATGTGAGTAGCGAGTTTGTTTCATTGCGTGATAGCGTCCTGCAGACATGCCAGATATCTGACGCAACTGCTCCGTGAATGCAGACCAATCAGGAAAGTCGCGTTCATGGTTCGAGAACCACGTTTTAGCAACCTGTAACAAGCTTTGCGCAGTTTGCGTGCCTCGACCCAATGATTGCAAGCCCCTAACTCCGTCGTAATTGTTGAGCCAGTCCTCGGCGTCTTCGATGTCTTCACGGCGAAAGCCGGAAAGTACTGGAGAGTATGGTTGCGGCGTACTCACGGTATAGTTAGGTCCAGCTGGCTGAGCAGATGCGGTTGTGACAATGGATGTGTCCTTTAGTGCCATCACTGTTGTCGGCGAGCACAGACGTCGACCAGACCGGAGCTCCAGGGATGACCGGTAGAGCAAGAGGACGTGGAAATCGAAGCACCCTCCGCCACTTATAGACGACGTCCGGTACGACGGCAGAACACTTGCATTTTAACGCAGTCGCGTGAAGCAAAAGCGGCGCAGTCCGCGAGTAAAACGATGATGATGATCAAGATGATTTCTACATATAGATGAAGACGATAAACTACATAGTCAGCGCTCACTATATTCGCAATGCCCACGAACTATAGGTGGCGCGCCGCTTGATTCAAGATGGCTCCCAGAGGAGGGTCAACCCGCTTCTTAGCATGGCAACAGATAGGACGTGCGGACGTACGGCCCGTGCCACTTTCACAGGATGAAGCCATGAGCTGCACTGAAATGGATATGAGACCAAAATACTTTCCCAAACCATAGAAAGTGCCAAGTGCTCGCCACCTAATTATTTGCTGCGGTGTGAAAGTTTATATTTCAGCTCCGTTACCGTGCATCAACGATGCTTTGCGAAATCCTGTGTGTGCTACAGAAGACTGCATGAACTAGAATTGACGTATGAACAGAACGGCACTCCGAGGTAGTACGTACCGAGCCTGCCTGACGGGTTTGCCGCAGTAGTAGGCCGCTAGCAAGTAGCGCCATCGCTGCTGCACGGTACCATCTGTTTAACGTGTTGATCGTTTCCAGACATATATTACGCAATCGCCATTACTTGCGCAGTCAGGAACGCGGAGTTACTTCTTCAACGGAACGCAAGTATCCAATATTCATTTCAGAAGTGCTAGTGTGACAGTCATGCTCAGACTTTCGCTGCGTGCAATTCACTTCACTAAGATGTTGCAGGTTCGATCAGCACAATCCAAAAACTAATATCGAAAAGAATGCACACGTATGCTTTTCGCAACGTCGAATAATTCGACGTTGCGAAGTTCGTCGAACAACAATGCCGTTCGGAAGGTACCGGTGAAATACAGGAGAAGTTAGCCGAGAGGCGTGTATTGTGGCCGTGACTGCACATTCCATCGCTCTAATCATTTTGCTTCGCTGATCGAGCTCGAGCATGTTGGCGGCATGCGGCGCTCCATAATGTTGACAATAATTGCGCTACATGCAGAAGAAAAACTAGGCTTTTATCTTGATCTCGTTCAAGGATGTTAAACATTAAATACAATCAAAGTGACTTACGAGCGTGAAAGAACATTAACGCACGAGGGGACGTGAAGTGCAACTCGCTCCTCGTGAGTTAGCAGCTGATCGTTCATCGTCGCTGTCCCTCTCGGTGCTTTCACAGCCTTCTATATCCAGTGAAAAATCCTCGTCGTCAAGATGGTTTCTTTCAACATCACTGCTGAAAGCAATCTGAAGAATTTCCATCGCCGAACAACCTCGACCACTCCGCATCACCATGTTGATAATTAGAGAGACGTCTGGGCGCGGAGAACATTTTGCCAATTTTGCTCTCAAACCGGTCAACAAGCAACTCGCTTGCAGTGTGCTGCCACCTATCAACAAACGTACAAAAACATGCAACGCAGCGCTGGCTATGAAACCAACACACTGGTGACGGACGGCGTTGAGAGCGTTCGCTGCGCTCGCTCCACGAAAGGCGTGGAGCGGACGCGTCCTCGAATGACTGAAACGTCGCTCGCACGATTCATAACAGCGCTTTCCTGACAAAGGATAGAGGCCTTGTTTTAATGTATCGCCAACATGAGACTGCTCAGTTTTGAAAGAGCACATCGCGAGCCTGTGCTACCTCCCGCGTACGATGTTATGGTATTCATGCACTACAAAAACACTGATGAGGGCTATATGCAAGTAAAACAGTTTCAACTGAAAATGTCAGACGATAACATTTAACTAACCTACGTGGCTACAGAAAACCTCGCGAAGCTGGTATGTGTACGCTTTGGGCTATCATTGAAAGCGCGAGTTGCCACGTATTTTTACGAAACCTTCACGTCTCGCAAGAACGAATCAGATTTCTCGTGCCGCGGAGCGCCCAATTTGTTCACTGATGCAGGAAACATGTAGTCGTAGTGTTCCTGCCTTGCCAACGCGTTAACACTGAGGCTAGCACAGCTGAACAAGGGAGCGACAGCGTTGTGCTGACATTTTGTCTTCTACTAACCCTCCTCGAGAGGACGTCCTGAATTCCGCTCGGCGGCGCGACAGTCCATGGGCATTGTGAATATAGTGGGGCGACCGCCTGTCTGATTTCATTTCTGATGACGTCTGCGAGTGCTGTCCCGGGTGGTTGGTGTCCCACTTCTTGAAGTTGGCGTGGCTTGTCCCGCACGACACTTCTTATGAAGTCTGCCTGCCTCTCGATGTCAGACACCACAGAGCATGCAGTAGCCGTTATGTCGTGGCGTTCGTACCTTGACAACCGCCGCTAGAGAGTACGAGGGCTATATGCAAGTAAACTCCATCGTGGTTACCTCCCTCATGAACTCGGCCATGGTCGTTGGTGGAATGCGTACTGGTCCGGCTAAGAGCTGTTCTTTTAACCCCACGCATCAAATGCCGCACCTTATTTTCTTCGGACATCGCAGGGTCGGTGCGCTTGAAGAGTCGAAGCATGTCTTCGACAAACATCTAAACTCTCTCATTCGGTCGCTGGTTCCTAGACGAGATGGCTTGTTCCGCTCTCTCCTTCCTTCAGGCGTTGCGGTACGCATCGCAGAGCTGTCGGCTGAACTCTGTCGCAAGGGAACCCTTGTGGTTCTCGTAGCATGTTTTGGCAGAGTCTTCCAATGCGAAGTAAACTCTCCGCAGCTTGCGAACTTCATCCCATTCATTGATACTGGCGACTCGATCGAAGTGGTCGAGCCAGTTATCAACATCCCCAAAATGTCTCCGTGGAAAGATCGTGGTGTCTGCGGCGCATGGAAAACATGCAGGAGCAGAGAAGAATAGGCGCCGTTGGCTTGACTCGCCTGGCTTATAGTCGAGTTTGTCATCTTTTCAAGTCCGCGCAAGGGACCGAATTCGGGGGGTAGTCCTAGCAGGCGCCGGCTGCTTGTTACTGTGGGAGCTTTACAATACATGACTGCTTGTTACAATACATGACCTCGCTTTACCGTTAGACAGACATAATCACGTAGATATAACATTTCTAGACTCTGAAAAAGCATTTGAGCGGGTATCCCATTCCAAGCTAATACTAAAATTGAAGCCCATTCTCAAAAATGATGACCTTCTGGCCTGGATTGCTGCTTACCTCTCGTCAAGGCGGCAATGTGTAGACATTGATACCATAGCTTCTCCTTCAGCTCCGGTGGCATCTGGTGTTCCGCAGGGCTCCGTTCTCGGTCCTCTATTTTTCCTGCTATTCATGAATGACATTGTTCAGAACATAGGCGTCCAAATTCGGCTGTTCGGAGGCGACTGCGTAATATACCAGGAAGTATGTAGCCCTAACGGTCAGGTCCTACTAAATCAAGCATTAGGTACAATTGCGAGCTGGTGTTGTACATGGCAGATGAGAGCTAATAGTTAAAAAAACTGTAGCAATCACCCTAACCCGCGAGAACAAACCACTTGAATTCGCCTATATCATCTGCGATCAACCTTTAAGCTTAGTGCACAGCTATAAGTATTTAGGAGTAATGATAACCATCCGATTTGCGCTGGAATGAACAAGTAACGTTTATTGCTAAAAAAGCCTACAGACAGCTGGGATACCTTCGGCGCACGATGGGCCACTCAACAACGGAAATAAAACTATGAGCCTACAGGACGTTTATTAGGCCCATATTGGAGTATGCAGCGGCGGCCTGGGATCCCTGGACAGCCTCTAATAACCTAAAACTGGAAAGTATCCAAAGAAAATCTGTTAGGTTCATTTATAACAGGTACACTTTGAAAACATCCCCGTCAGGGGCGTAGCCAGGGGGGGGGGGTTAAACCCCCTCCCAAAATTTTTCAGTTTTGCTTGCGTATATATACACGTGCACATACAAACGCACGCACGAACATACATAAAGTATTGTTGAACCCCCCCCCCCCCCGAAAAAAAAATTTCTGGCTACGCCCCTGATCCCCGTCGCACCTCCAACAGAAAGCAGGACTACAGAAATTTGAAACAAGGCGCTGTCATTACAGGCTAAAGCTATTTTATTTGTTCTATCACAAAACGTTACGAGCTGATTCATCCGCGTTCACAGCACCTTCTAGTGGGTCGTCCTCTTCGGCTGCTCCTGAAAGAACGCCGATCGAGCTGAGAGTCCGTGCTATGACCTGACTGTCGCCATCGCGTATTGTCGTTGAGTGCCGTCAAGTGAACGCCTTAACAAATTGGTGGAGGTGTTGGGTATCGATCCCAGTACTTCTCGCATTTGATGTCTTCACCAACCATCATGCACTATGATAGTTGTCGTCATTGAAGATGGCAGACAAAAATATGGCAGACAAATACTTCTTTTTGTCCTTCGTTTTAAGTTTAAACCAGTATTATCATAATACCTTAATCTCATTCAGGATGTAAGACATGCAAACACCTTCAAAATGCCGTGATAGTGAAAAGCACCGCAAGTGATTACGTCGATCACATAAAATCTAGTTATACCTGCACTAGTCGAAACGTTATCTAGATGCTCGAAAGTTCACATTGTGACAAACATCATATCCGCGAAGGAGGACAGTCTGCTAACGTTAGATTGAAATGACATCGGCAGACACGGCGAAAAACTTACTGAAAGTAGTGGCACAGAATTTTGAAGTGGCAGGTCGCAACTTCGACAATCTCAACCTTTGCATACTTCAGTCAAACTTCCGGTCACCGAGATACAGAACCAACCACTGGGGACGCGGGCGCTACGATTGTTGTGACGTGCAGAGTTGGATCACGTGATCTCACGTTGTTCCGGCGAACGGAAGCGGACAGTTCAACGCGGTGCTTTAAACCGCGATTTCTAGCGTTTTCCCCTTTGAGCAGCGTTGTTTCACTCTCACTTCATGTGTGCGGACACTTAGAGACTACACAATTAGGGAAATTGCAGTCAGTTATCGACGGCATGGTACTTACACTGCTCCGTGCCACAGTGCGAGTCTAGCGTGAGCTTTCACTTTCACCCTTATACCCTGCTTTGCAAGAACGTGATACCGCTGTCGCCTGGCATTCCTTTACTGTTATTTCAAGCTCATGGGGTTCCTTGCATATAGAGGATGTCTGTAGAATGAATCCATCCAGTGTGACTTTTTTGTGCTGTGCTAGAGGCGAGAACGTGGCCATCTTCATACACTGCGACACCTTCTATTATTTCTGGGCTTTCACGTCCCAAAACCACGATATGATTATGAGGGACGGCGTAGTGCAGGGCTCCGAAAATGTCGACCACCTCTATGGGGTTCTTTAACAAGCACCTAAATCACCCGTCACGGTGATCTAGTGGTTAGGGTCCTCGACTGCTTGCCCGAAGGTCGCAGGATCGAATCCGGGCCGCGGCGGCCGCATTTTCGATGGAGGCAGAAATATTTGGGGCCCGTGTTTTTAGATTTACGTGCACATTAAATAACCCTTGGCGGTCAAAATTAGCGAAGCCTTCCGCTACGGCGTCCCTCGCAATCATATCGTGGTTTAGGGACGTTACACAATTGATTGTAGCACCTAAATGTAAGTACACAGGCCTCATGCATTGATTCACCGTCTAACAACAGCCGCGAAATGCCCTACTGCTTGTCAATGAAGTTGTAAATGCCAGACACTGGTATTTTCACTGAAACATAAAATAGCCAACACACCTATCTGACCTGGTTGGGATTGATTCATGCTTATGACGCGCAAAAAAAAAAAAAAGACACGGGAACCTAGCAAAGATACATAGAGGTCAAGTGCTTATCCTGTCTGTATCTCTGCTTCTTCCCCGTGTTTTTCGCGCTTCATAAGCATAAAATCGCCACCTAGACCTTAGTACGCCACATCTTGCAGCATGCTAGTGCATCCAGATGCGCAGGGTAATACGGCCGGCTGCCACACGGTGCATTTACTATCGCAATCGAATCCATATCAGGACCGTGGTTTTCAATCGCGATTGGCCCCTTTGTGCAAACTGTAGAACGGAGTAAATCGCCGAAAATTTTCATCCCGATGTGGCTCGATGACGATCAAAAATGCGCCATTTGACAAACGTAGAAAACTGTCGCCATAAGGAGCAAGGCGTAAATATTAAAATCGTGGAGCAGACAAACTTCTGCTCATGTAAAAGGCTAACTACTTACGACTCTGAATGACGCGCGCACGTGCATATTGCTTTTGTGCGTCTGCCTGCAATAATTTGAGAATTATTCCGGCTGCGCGAATCTGTTAGCATGTTGGATTGCTTCCCACAAAGCGGAGAAACCGCTTGCGTCGTGCTTTATAAGGCTATGAACACTAAAGAGGAATGTAAATTTGCTCATGCCATTTCTTTCGCGCGTCAACCGCGACCCATCTTTAGATGCGAACTTAAATTATTGAAGTTACACTGTGGTCACGTTGCGCGCAGTTTTGCAGCTAGAATATCCTTTTTTTTTTATGGGGATGCCGTAACAACCCAAGTATTCCGCCCATAGACGAACAGAGCATCCACGAAAATCCGGAAGACCAGTGGGAGGCGTTGCTGACGTCACTAAACCATGAGGACCAGCTCCGACTGGTGGTAAGGGCTCTGGCATCAGCTGCAAGCTATGGCTACCTGGAATAAGGAAGTCACCCACCTCTGGGCGAAGAGAACGCGCGCCTGGTCAGACAATAAAGTTTAATTCTCTCTTTCCTCAAGCGCACACTAAAGCCCATTAGATGTTTAGTTTCATTTCGACACAAAATGGTTCCCTACCTTTTACAAAAGCAGCGGGCTCGACCCCCTTGGCTTCGATATCAGTGGCAGTATAGTGGCAGTAGCAGACGACGCCGGCAGTCATGGTGGTGTCGAAGTCGTTTTGATAAACGCATAATTTGCTCCGAGCAGTTATTTCGAATTTATTTAGTCAGAGACGAAGCCACAGCAGTATATTACTGAGTTCGTCAAAGTGAAGTGCAGCAACAATAATAAAAAAGACGGCGCGAAAGCGGCTGCGGGCTGTGCGGGAGAGGGCTGGCGGAGCAATCCAACCTTGCACGTCACACGGACGGCTGCTCATATCGGTGCCATGGTATGTCCTCACGCCCAGTAATGATTCATGCATTATTGGCAAGTTTAATACACGCTAGCCAATAGGTATAAACGTTTTAAAGGAAACTCTAGAATCCAACCGATGTGGTAGATACACAACGAAAACCAGTGAGAACACTAAAATTTTTAGTTGTCGTTCTTTTGCGTCAAATGAAAGGTCAAGCCCTCAAGAGCCTAGAAAAGGTAGTGCTAAGCGCCAGTGCATGCTGAGGAAGTAACAATGGTATGTTTTTAGAGCTAGTTTCGGTTCCTACTGTACCCTTACGTCACAACACGGTATGAGCTTCTCGTCGCATGCTCGCACAATATATAGTGACGTTTCCACGGCCGCTCCGCACCGTGGCTATGGTGGTGACGCACAAGCGGCCATTTTGAATGTTTTGGTCAAGCACAAGCAGCCCCCATCTTGGATGTTCTGGTACCTAACGTCATCACAACTAGCCAGACTGCTGCGTGAAGACAGCAGAATTGGTACTGTAGCCTGCCGTCAAGCTAGCGCTGATGTCGGTAGGTGCACCGTGAAGAAATTTACGTTAATATCACAATAATATATCTTATCAGCATTTTCTGAGCTTCACACTTGTTCAGAACGGTCTCCGCAAACAGGAGATTTGTATGGCAGAGTAAACTCGCCTTCCAAAAAAGGTTTCAGTACCCCTTTAAGCATTTCTTCTAGGAATTTCTAGCCGTTCTTATCACCGAAAAATTATCAGCGTCAGGTGGCGCTTTCTATTGACAACCATCATTCGGCGAAAGACCCGCCTCCCCTTATACCCCCTCGAGGCGAACCCGCCACCCCACCCATCCCCTGGCTTTTTAAAATTTTTTTTGTTTACTAACTCCTTCCTCTAAGCTCACCGATTTCCTAACGTGCGCTCCTCTTTCTGACCCACCCCTTTTTCGCACACTTGGCCTCTCCTCCTCTTTTGTTTGTGTTAGGGCAGAGAGTACGAAGCATACACATGCACGCACTAATGTAGGCAGTGGCTACCGTGGAGAAGAAAAGGCCGCTTGTCGAGACGTTGGTTCCAGCGACACCCCGGGTTGAAGAATTTTTCATCTCTCCAAGATTCCATCTTCCCAAGTTCTGCCTCATGTTGTAGCTTGTTACCACAAGCTGAAGAAAACATCAGGTGTTCAAATGAAATTTCAACCCATTTATTTCCCATGCTGCTCATTTGCATGTGAATTTACGCATATTGGCGATCTTATGCAGAACGCGGTAATTTTTTGCTGCACATGTACTCTTAAGGCTATAGTCTCGCAGGGGTCACGCATTGTGTTACTGTGTACAAGCTGTAATGAGCCTTCTTGGGCACAACGCTCTACTCAGCAGAGGAGGACTTCTGTTTCTCTAAGCGCATCAGCGTGTAGTAAGAGACTATATGTGTGGTGAGAACCCACAAGAGAGTACGCCGAACCAGAGACGACGACGACGGTGTGCGCGAGCGAGACGCTCGCGAAGCTCGAGAGCTGCAGAACGTCGCCGGGCTGGAAGAAGGCGGCCAGGCAGACAGACCGCCGGTCGTTCGGCCGAGAGACAAAAGGGACCGAGCTGGTGCGACCAGACCAGCCGGGACGAGCTTGGTGTGTCCCGGGAACGAGCAAGCGTTACGGGCCGGGCCTAGCAGCTGTTCCTGTGGTGAACGAGCGTGCGGGCCGAGATCGTGGCCTCGGTGCCACGTCCAGGCGGTTCCGGCACAACCTGAGCTGACCCGTTCCGGAGCCGAGATCGTGGCCTCGGTGCCACGTCCAAGCTGACTGTGATAATACGGGCAGAAGAGCGACACCAGGGAAGACGACAATGAAGAGCGCGCGGGATCGAAAAAGCGCGTGACAGCGTTCGAGACAGCGCAGCGTGCAAGGGCAGACGATTCTCGGCTGGACGTCCGGTCCGGAGAACTAGGCGACGTCCTCCAGGCGCTGTACTGTCCTGGACTCCGGCTGGGTGACTGGCCCAGGGACCAGGCGAGGTTCCGCTGTTCCGGCTGACGTCCCGTGTGGCTGTGAGTTCCAGTTTGCTTGGGCCGCTAGTACTGCTGCCGTTCCGGGTGGCTGGCATGACCCCGTGTGCTGCTGGGACGAACGCGGCGGCTGAGAGCTGCGGCTCTGTTGCGGAGCTTCGAAGCGACCGCTACCCTCCTGCTGCTGCTGCGGCAGAAGGCCGTGACATGGCGTGGGCCAGCTACCGTTGAGGACGTCAACGAGCCAGGCGACGCGTTGCCCCGAGCGATCGGCGTCCAACAAGCCACAAGCTAAACACGGCGAGAGACTTCTCATTTAGAGACACATTTAGTATAGGACTGCATGTGACAGCCTATTTTCACGAATACTTCAGTAATAGTTGCTTTCTTTCTGTAAATATATTTGTGTGTGTGTGTGCACTCGTGGCTCGATTGTTCCTTGGCTAGCGGTCCTGGGCCCAAAACCCTTACACTACGTCACACTGACCTTTTCCGGAGCCGAGATCGTGGCCGTGGTGCCACGTCCGAGTTGGCCGTCGTCAGCAGGTCGTCGTCTGCTCGTGCACCTTCGCACGACTCCATCACTCACCTGTACGCTTCGTGCTGGCATCGTCGCTACCTGACTGCGGTACTATGAGTGACGCTCGACGGGCCTAGACGTCAGGACGCGCCGATCCTCTCGCGTGTGGGTTATTAACTCTGAGGTTTAGGACTTAAAGGATATTTGTATTGTTAAGTCAGACGAAGCGTGTGTAATTCAATCAATCAAAGAACTTTATTTTCACCAAAAACAAGAACATTCACGGTGAAAAAAGGTGGCCGGGAAAAAAGCTGTCCAATTACAGCTTGACAAAGCCCCAGCCACCCATCGGTGGTAAAACGACAGGGTACAGCACTTGATAAAAGTGAAAAAAAAAATGCATATTAATAGTTGCTCACAATTACACATTGATACCGTAGTGCAGTCACTACGGGCGCAGGTACACTAGTTTTACAAGGTCAAATGTAGCTAATTATGCTGGTTATACACTTGCTAAAAATAAATAAAGAAG
Organism: Rhipicephalus sanguineus; assembly: GCF_013339695.2. Classification (NCBI taxonomy): domain Eukaryota; kingdom Metazoa; phylum Arthropoda; class Arachnida; order Ixodida; family Ixodidae; genus Rhipicephalus; species Rhipicephalus sanguineus. The sequence goes on along the minus strand of NC_051184.2, from coordinate 152,567,582 downwards.
AAGAAAAGAAAAGAAGAAAAAAAAGAGAAGAAATCCAGAGAATACAAAACAAGGAAAAATATGCAAAGAAATATACTAAGCACTTCAAGTACGTTAAAAATGCGCAGTTATGTACAGATATGCATGCGCATAGTATACACACACACACACACACACACACACACACATATATATATATATATATATATATATATATATATATATATATATATATATATATATATATATATATATATATATATATATATATATATATATATAAAACGCAACTTGCGAAATACGTGTATACTCCAATATTGGAAAAGGCAAGTTTGAATTGTTACGTGAACAGACCTCTAATTTCTTTTTTTGTGTGAAATAAAATATCTGTTCCTTGCGTTTCGAAATAGTTTAATGTTCTTGGGACGATGTCTTGGATTCGTTGCGTTCCATAGTGTGTGCGTGAGAACGGAACGTGCCAAGGCGGTTGATATCGGACATGATAGGAAATTACGTTTTGTTTAAGGTTCGCGAGTTTAAGAAATGTGTCCGATTTCCCGAGTGCTGCCTTTTTGTAGCAGCACAGCAATTTGTAAGTATATAGATCTGATATCTTCACGATTTGGTGCTGTTTGAAAAGAGGGGCGGTATGTTCTAGAAAAGAAGCATTTGAAATAAGTCGAACCATTTTCTTTTGTAACACGCTCAGTTTTGACATATTAAGAGCTGTAGTTTTACCCCATACCAGGAAGCAGTAACATAGGTGGGAATTAAAAAGCGCGTCGTAAAGTAATCTCTTTATTGTAGCTGGCAGTATGTGTCGATGACGGCTAATTAGTCCTACATACTTAGCCAATTTCAGCGTAACAGCGTTCACTTGGTCATTCCATGACATGTGCTCGTTGAAGATGATGCCAAGTAGTTTAACGCATTTTTCAATGCGAACAGTGAACGGACCTAGGACAAGCTCCTCAGGTACTACAGCCAGCGCTCCGCGAGCACGATATATAACACACTTAGTTTTGGGTTTTGGCTCTCGATGCGGGTATTAATAACTTTTTCAAGGCCTTTCGAAAAAACTGGCAATATTGAGACTGGACGGTAGTTGGAGAAGCTATTTTTGTCGCCTCCTTTATGAATTACTGTGACTCTAGCAACTCGCATGCTACTTGGAAAAACGCCACATGAGATTGCTTTGTTAAATATGTGTGCGATGACAGGAGCAATCAAATCTGGTACGTACTTAAGGGGTTTGATTACTATTCCGTTTGCATCAGGGCTACGACTGTTCCGAAGGCCGGAAAAAAGGGTAATCACCTCAGAAACAGAAGTAGGCTGAAAAAAGAAAGACTGTGATGTTCTTAGAACATCTACAGAAGTAGCTGGGGAAGTAGCAGTGCTTCCTATCTGTACAAAAAAGTCATTGAAACTGTTCGCGAGTGTTTCGCCGCTTAGTAACACATTATCAACCACCATACAGTCAACGGCGTCTGATACTGGCTTTCTATTCAAGAGATTATTTAATTTTTTCCAGGCTACGTCACTCTTTCGTAGGCAGTCATTGTCGAAAATTGTTCTAAAATAATCTTCTTTTGCTTTCAAAATAGCTTTGTTCAATTTGTTTTTAAAACATTTAAATTCCCGCAGCGTTTCGCTGTTGCGTGTCTTAAGGAATACCTCAAACATCCTTTTTTTCACGTTGATTAATTTTAACAAGTCTCGAGTGACCCACGGCTTGTGAGCCCTCTTGCACCCGTGGTATGTTTTAACTGGGAAGGAAGCGTAATAACACTGTTTAATTATGTGTAGAAACTTATCGTACGCATTATTCACATTTTTAAGGGCCGTTACCTCACTCCAGTTTATGAGCAAAAGTCTTTGCCTAAAATCCTCAAGTGTACGTGTTGATATATCTCGGTATGTTTTCTTTTCATTTCGTTTTTTAAGCGTTGATTACTGTTCAAGTATTAACATGATAGGCAGATGATCGCTCAAATCGGAGATTATGACGCGGGAAATTACGTTTTCAGCAACTGTGTTTGTGATGAACAGGTCAAGCAAAGATGTGGATGTTGTGGTAACACGGGTTGGCGCAGTGATTTCATTGCGGAACCCATTACATTGCAGTGTGAGTAGCAAGTCAACAGCAGGCGCTGAATCTTTCAATACATCAATATTCAAATCACCACCTATAGTTAGGCTATATGCATTGTTGCTCGCAAACGAGAGCAGTTTGTCGAAAAATCCAAGAAACTCGCGTATGCTACCATGCGGTGGTCGATAAATAACCCCAAACATTTGGGAGTCTTTCCTAACGCTCAAAATTTCGTAGTTTTCGGTGGAAACAGTGTAGTCACGAACCAACTGAAATCCAGAAAAATTAGTTTGCAAGGCCACACCACCTCCCCTACTTTCTTTACGATTTAAGAAGAAGTGGTTGTACCCGGGCATCACAAGATGCTGAGTGTCATCATCGTACCATGTTTCGGTAAACATAACTACATTGAACGCCGTATTACAAGAATAGATAAATGTCATCATGTCATCACTTTTTGATCTGATTGATCTAGCGTTAATATGCAAAAGTTTAACAGATTTACTGGTTTTTATCTCTGCTGTAATTTGCGCAACGTGCGCAGGGAGAATTGCACCGTTCGCCATCGTTCGGACGCAGCAGTGATGGTTAGAACGTCACGGGATGTTACGCGGTGATCTTGTCAAGATCGCTTTCGTGCTGAACTAGCAGGACAGGTGATGTGTCATTTCGACGAGCGTAAATGGATCCGTTTTTGGACCATGCGTATTTCCACCCACATTCGCGCCTGCGCGCAGTCGTCTTTCCCAAGAGTTTCTTGAGATGTGGGCAGAGGTGCTCATTAATGTAAATTGGTGGGTTTTCGGGGGCTTCTCCTGATGATGACAGACCAAGATGATTGTTGGTCAATCGCTTCTTTCGTGCACTTGGTCGCGCTTGCTCCGCCTTTGAAATTGTACGATAATGTTAGTGTTCTTTTTGTCTCTTGTGTTTACTCTGTGGCACACTTCTATATCGGCACTTGTGATAGCTTCGCCAACAGCATCACCTAACTTCTTCAGGACATCTAGAATGCTTTCATTGGGACTTTGCAACACGCCCTTGATTTCCAAATTTCTGTTTCTGGAATATTGTTCGGCTTTGACCAGGTTTGCTTGGCATTCACCAAGATTCTTCTCAAGCAGGTTTACTCTCTGATGAAGTTCTTCGTTTTGTGTTATTAAAGCTTTGTTTTCAGCAACCGCGGTTGAAACCACACGGTTGGATTCCTCGAAGCTTTTACTAAGGAATTCCAGGCTTTTCTTCATTTCCTCCAGCTCCCCGTGAACTTTGCGTTCCTCTGTGCGCATGTTTCTTTCCATAGCCTCTTTAAACGTTCTAAACTCTGTTTTGAGCTCTTCCTTGCAATCCTGAAGAAGTCTTACGTATTCTTTTGACATAGTGACTACGTAGTAGCGCTAATACGGTACACTAGTACACGGAACACTAGTATAATGCACTGGTACAATAGTAGTGGCAGTGGTGGCAGCGGTACAGCATCAAAAACAACCGTAGAAGTGAAAACAGTAAAGTTCTAACCTGTAACACGGAGAGGATGCGATCAGGTACTGGCCGTAACGCCGCCACCACCGCCAATGTGTGTGTGTGTCAAGTCGATAAATGTGTTTCTTGTTCGTGCCTTGGTTTTCCTGCATCTGAGGGCCCAAGAACCACCTTCTTGGGCACAGCGCTCTACTCAGCAGAGGAGGACTTCTGTTTCTCTGAGAGCATCAGTGCTTCTGCGCAAAACATCCAGTTTTCCACCTAGAGACATGCGCTTCCGTTTGGCACTCATGATAACCGGCACGCGGTTGTAGGGATAAGGATATAGCTGCAGTTGTGGCTACGACTCCGGCTGGCGTCGAAAATATGCAGGCAGCCAATCGAGTTCAAGGCCAATGGCTGCCCGCTTTTCGTCCAGTGGTAATTAAGAGCTGTGTCAACTTAAAATAATGGCCGCCGCGGTTAGCTCCATTGGTACGCTGTTTGCACACCTTATCGCGAAGGCAACGGTAAAGCTATGCCACAAAAACTGCGCTTGTACTTGTTGACGTGATCAGCATGACCTAGGAGGCATTGGATAGTGTCACGGAATATGTTCGTAAAACTAAAATGGGCTGTACACTCAACTTCAATAAACTGAGGAGAGGGAGCTTTCCGTTCAATAGCGCTTCCGTGGGGACATGAAGAAAGGTTCGTGCGAATGAATAGTTCGTTTAACCGACGTACGTTCAAGTGATATTTCACGGTATACACTAACACCGCCTATCCAGCAGTGTCTGCGTGTGCCGAGATTTGCTTGCGAAGCGATCCTCCGTCGCTCTGCAGTCGTAGACTGCCGAAACAGCATAAGGGCCACATGGAGCAATAGCTGACACTAATGCGACAAAAACATGGCAGAAGCAAACATGAATGCGGAATACGCAAGCGTAAATTTCAAAACAGCATGCGGCTAGGATCCAGTGAAAACAGGATGAATGTGGCCAAGAATGCACTTGAGAGTGCAGGCAAAGCTCGAGCGAAACTTTCTTCGAGCGACGCCGGGAGAGCCATCGGCAGCAGGTCACGTAATCCCGTGGCCCTGAATCCAATTTCGCGCTATCGCACGATGTGGAAGCCACTTCCTCTCGCACCGAAGGGAGCGCGCCGCCTCAGGTCTCCGCGCAGCTATGGGCCAATGATAACCCTGCAGTGATGGTGGGAAAAGAAAAGCAGCAGCGAACAAGAAAAAAAAGAGATCGTTGGATTCTCTCTGGAAGACGACAGCGATATATCTTAGACGGTGGGAAGCCATCTGGGAGAATAGAGTACTCGTCCGCGAAGTGCGAATCCCTAGCGAAGCGTAGTGTCGCAGCAAGGTGCTGACAGAGTGGTCCTTCTATTTATTTTTTTTTTGGGGGGGGAGGCTTATACTATGGGTTTATCATGCAGTCCTGGCGACTAAGATGGAAGTTACGCCTTACGAGTGAAATCTGCATCAAGTGAGATCATTCCAACTTCAGTGACAGCTGATTTTGCTTGATGAATGTTCGATGGATATTGCAAGAGCATTATTTTGGGCAAGTTCTCGAAACATCAACCAACAGAACGAACAGAGTGGACGATCTGGAATATGACAACACACAGCACCCGTGTTCTCTTCCGACAGTCATGTTGCTTGTTTGGTTTGCACATGCTAAAGAACACCGATGAATAAGTCGCAAAACAAGGGCTACGCACAAAGACCAATGACGCCCTCGTGGGTGAATCAGTTCTGAAAACACCCTTATTGCGCCCTTATTTTTGTGAAAAGTTTTGTGAATGCACTCCTACTTCTTTTTGTTTACCTTATGCGTGCAGAGAGGGTGTTTGTGCACATAAAACACCATCCTGAGGCTAAGGGTGCTGAGGGGTTGCGCCTTTACACGCAAGAAGCCTCAAGAGCTGTTTATACGAAAGTTACTGTTCTCAAGGTCGGACGCGTACACTGGACTGCGAATTATTGTTCTGCTTAATGTACATTGCATTCAAAATACATTAGCATTCAACACACATTCACAAAAGGTGGAAGTTTATTTTTATAAACCCCCCAATACATGCGCATACACCTCAGTCCGTATGGGCTGCTTGTATGTATGTATACCATATGTGTGTGTGAGAGAGATGTGTGTTTATGGCCGTGCATTTATTTATTTATTTATTTATTTATTTATTTATTTATTTATTTATTTATTTATTTATTTATTTATTTATTTATTAGATACCTCAGGTTCACAAGCACTAAAGAGCGGTGTGGTTACGTAAGCAAATAGAAAAAACGTAAAAGCCAATGGAACGTTTAAGTACAGAGGCTTCTGATTATACAGCTTTAGCTGGAGTTCACAAAAACATGCAAAGTTATCGCAGAAAAACGATAAAAAATGCACTCATGTTGCAAACATGTACGTGGTAAGAAAAGAAGGCTTGGATAACAGAATTCACTCAGGTTACAAACACGAAGTACAAAAAAAAAGAAGAACAGAAGGCTTCGATCATACAATATTAGCGAAAGCTGCTCTAAATAAATGGCTATCGTGAATTGACACGATATTTTCAGGAAGGTGGTTCCACTCCGTGGATGATCGACAAATAAATGACTGAAAGAAATTTGTAACGTGACACGTTTCGAGACGAACGTTATGAAGATGGTCGGTCGATTCGAGGCGATATGTATTGTGGCTGAGAAATTAGTTCGCTGCGGAGTGTCCAATGATGGTATAGTTTGTGCAAAAGAGCCAAACGCGCGATTTTACGACGAGAAGATAGTGACGTCAGTGAAAGATTGGTTTTCATGGCAGACACAGTTCGATTGTAGTTAAACAAGATGAAGGGAGCTGAGTTATTTTGAACGAGTTCTAATAAATTAATTTGTCTACAGCAGTATCCCAAACAGCACATGCATGTACAAAATACAAGGGTAGTATACAGAGCCCCGCCACGGTGGTCTAGTGGTTATGGCGCTCGACTGCTGACCCGAAGGTCACGGGATCGAATCCCGGCCGCGGCAGCTGCATTTTCGATGGAGGCGAAAATGTCTGAGGCCCGTGTACTTAGATTTAGGTGCGCGTTAAAGAACCCCAGGTGGTCCCAGTTTCCGGAGCCCTCCACTACAGCGTCTCTCATAATCATATCGTGGTTTTGGGATGTTAAACCCCTGATATTATTATTAGTAGTAGTACACAGAAGCATTTCTAGAGATGAAGGGGCAGTTGAAAATTTACCGCGTAGATAGTCAAGCATGCGGTAGAATTGCTACTTGCGTACTCGGAGTGGTCGTTCAAAGATAAGCTAGAAGATATACGCACACCAAGGTATTTATAGGTTCACAAATTCAAGAGGAACATTTTAAAATAATAAGTGCGCATGCTGCTAGTTATCCGGGGCACACACATAACTTTACATTTATCAACGCTTAAGTTCATTAACCGATGTTTACACCATTTAGCTACGCTTTAAAAACTTTCGCGGGCAAAGCCGAACGTCAAACGGTAAAGAGCCCCTCACCACATGTAAAAAATTGGGGAGGGGTGAAGCATGTAGAGGAGGGTGTTTAAGCTCCACGAACGTGAAACCTGTGGAGGGGCGAAGCATCTAGTGTGCGCCGATGTTTCCCACAGCAAAATCACTGCTAATGGGCAATGTCAGACAGAAGAAGGATTATACACAGAGACCCGCAGTCCGCTTTTAGTTACAGCGCAAGCTGCGAATCCTTATTGTTCAACTACGCACAAGAGAAATCTCCCACCGGCACTACATTGCAGGTCAATATCCAGTGCCTATATACACGGGGTGGCCGGTGAATGGTTGTGGAGCGCGAGCAGTCTGTTTTTTCAGTCAAGAAACTCGCTAGCAGACGCTGCCTGCGTCGGCGTTGTCTCTCGCGGGCGAGGGCTCGTTCTCGTTCCTTGCGAGCTGGTAGTTCAGCGTTCATCGCAAAGAGCGTTTCTGCAGCCAACGCGTGCCGTTCGCTCTCTCGCCACACGGTGAGCGCTGAGGTGGCGCACCCTCTCTTGCGCTCAAGCAAACGGGCCGTCCCGACAGCAGACGACGATGCACGCCGACACGCCAAGACTCTCAGGTGCTTCGCCCCTAAAACTGCACGTTGTGCAGAGCGGCAATTCCGTTAGCCTTCCTACGTAATTTAATAACAGCAGCTTACGTAGAACGAAAACGTTGTTACTACTGTGTAAATAAGAAACGGTAAGTTCTGTGGAACGAAACCATCCTTATTTTTTCTTACGTTTTTTTATGAATACTGCTTCGTCCATATAGGGTTCCGTACAATTGCATTCCGTCGAACGGCCTGCCCGTAATGACCGATACAAGACAATATCCCTCTGAAAAAATAACAGGGTTTTCTACTAAAGCTGCGCCGTAAAATTCGTTTGCAAAATGCGAAGATCGAGGATTTCGCGTATGTTCTCCCTGCCTGTGTATGCTGCGCATTCGTTTTCTGAGTTCCTTTCTACTCAGCGTTTTGTTGACTGGACGCCCTGTAGTATTTGTTTTTGTGTACGTGACACCTTCATTTGCAAATCAACACATGGTTTCATAAAATGATTACGAGCCAGCATAAAATATCATGCCCTGTACAGCTGAAAACATTTCGTAGAATGGATGCCGTTGCTAATGGAAAGCTCAGTAAACTACCTACTTGCCATGTGCTGAAAAAACTGTATTTAAAAAATCGGCAGATCGCACGTACCGTGGGAATCGATGTTATGCGAAGCATGGGGAACGACGCTAGAGAAATGTGCAAACGGTATATGCACACATATGCTGAAGAGTCACACATGTGTTATATAACCGGTCGTTTACAGTTGCGCAACGATGCCAACAGCAACATGGGTGTTATCAACACCACACGCGGTATGTAGTGCACAGAACTTGTTATCGAATTCGTTCGTGATCGCGGCTACGAGGGGTCTAAGTGTAGTGAAGTGCAATGTACAGCTGGTGGAAATCATGGATCCCTCTTACGAAGAAATGATCTATGGTGCCTCCTGTCCTGGACCTGGCAACGAGGTCTTGTGATGCCCTGTTCACATCCAAGCCGTACGTCTTTCATGCACTGTAAGAAGCAGGCGCTGTTCGGTATTGATCAATCAATGTTGAAGTCACTGGTAATGATGAGGGCAGGGCTGGGCAAAGATACTTTGAAATTGTATCGCGATACGATACAAGATACTCAAGCAAGAAGTATTGGAGATACAGATACAAGATACTACCGCAATAATTGTATCCGATTCGATACTTGCCAATTGTATCTTAAGATACTTCGATACATTCGCAAATTTGTTATTATAGACCCCTATAATGTATTAGCAAACGCCTATGCACAAAAAGGTTGTCTTGAAAATTTCTTTATTGACACCAATTTTATTTTATTTTAATCAAATGTCTGTTAGTACCTCAAAAGTTTAGTCCTTCTTGCTCAAGGTAATTAGTTTACTTCCGAAAGAACTTATTGGCGTTTGTTATGGCTGCTTAACAGGACAGCTCTTCTCTGACAGCGGCTCTTGCTCGTCATGTTTGTAATTGATGGGAGTCACTGCTCTGCTAGCTGACCAGTTAGCGGGTTGCGATCTAATCACAAGGATTTAAATAAGAAGCCTTCGCACGATGGCACAAATACAGGTGTGGAGTTTTACCTTGTCCGTAAAAGACCGTTTACGCAATACCGAATCAGCAGTGCACAGCAGCAACAAAGCTGCTAGCGACATTTTTCGTGACGCATTGTGTGTACGCAGAGCTCATAAAACTGCAATGACTTTTCATATTCTACTTATCTGCTGGCGTAAAGCGTTCCTTATCGATATACCCACTAACGTGCAGTCTTTTAACAATTTTTCTTCAACGAGATAACTTGTGTACCCCAGAAAGGGCTCACACCTATTTATTGGCACGTGGTGGCACGTGGTGGCAATCACTCTGCAGAGACGAAACTCTTTATTGGGCGAACTTGTGCCCAGTAACTAAGTTAACTCAAGGTACAAGCGAAGCACGCTGTACACTGATAGCGCCAATAAAAGTCGTCGGCCATCGTCGTCGGGTCATCGACGGAACGCGTCGTCTTTTATACATATATCGGCGATCCAACTTGCGTAAGCTCCCGAATGAACTATAGTACCCGCGTCCTGCGCATAACTATGATAATAATTGTTGCGGTTTTACATCCCAAAACCACGATTATGATTATGAGACACGCCGTAGTGGAGGGCTTCGGAAATTTTGACCACCTGAGGTTCTATAACGTGCACCTAAATCTAAGTACACTGGCCTCTAATATTTTGCCTCCGTCGAAATGTCGCTGCCGCGTCCGGCATTCACGCGTAATCTTAAAAGAGCAATCTGAAACAATCGTGAAGATTTCGAAACATGGCGGCGCGGCTTGAGACGAGCGGTGCTAACAATTTTTTAAGGTTTAAGCCAGATCACACCAAAATAAAGAAATATGAGCGCGTAGCAGTATAGTTGCACAAATCGCCGCAGGGCACCGCCGTATTCACGCTATTGCCATGGCTCCGATCACCTGGCGATTGGTAATAGTAAAAAAAAAAAAATTAGGGAGGCCTAAAAAGGAAAGCAAATATAAATAATATTGAAAAGCCGTTCCGTATCAAACATTCATATTGAATAAGCATAGAAACACGATACAGGCGGCACCCCTAATGGCTACGGCTATTAAGCATGAAGCGTCAACTTACCTGTTAAGGTAAGATAGTAAAAACGTTTGGCACATGTGAAAAATTGCCTGAAACGGCTCGTTGGGACGCTTACGAGAAAAACGGATCATTTGATATAGCAATTTTTCTCGAATCCCCTTCCAAACATCTTCCATCTGCCCCCTAATTACTTCCATTATTATAATGCAAACTCAATTTCGCTATTTTACTCAGCAGTAAGCAGAATGTTTGGTACTGTATATTCAGTGCACGCCCACGTAATTACATATTTGTTTTCAAAATCGCCTTGGCAGAACAGTAAGCTCAATAGAAATATAAATGTTTAAACAGTAGCAGAAATAAAGTAGACAGTTCAAAGTAAGAATAGAGCAGAGAGCTTATTTTGGCAGCACATCACAAAAGACATATTGCAGTGACCAGACCGAGAAAAAAAAGCTGTTCAGAGCCCTAGGTAACGTACGGGATGCATGAGAAGGACAACTAAGAAAGCACTTGTGCTAACAATTACATTATGATTTCAAAAACTCCTTGAATAAAGCTAGCAGGAAGATAATAATAATTGTTTGTGTTTTACATCTCAAAACCACGATAGGATTAGGAGGGACGCCTTAGTGGAAGGCTCCGGAAATATGGACCACGTGGAGTTGCTTAACGTCCACCCAAATTGAAGTACACAGGCCTCAAGTATTTTCGCCTCCATCGATAATGCGGCCGCCGCGGCCGGGATTCGATCGACAGCAGGAAGGAAAAGATACGGTACACGAGGATTTCTACCGCTAGGTATACGCTTGCTCTATTGGATCTAACATCTGTACTAGTGGTACTATAGTTGGAATCTTATTTGCACATTAGTCAATCGCACGTAAGTCAAACTTGCATCCACAAGATCCTTCAAATCGCTTATGTGTGAAAGCCACGAGACGCAAAGTGGCCCTATGATTCAGATTTCGTAACGAAGCACCACGCAGGAGAGCGGCATCAGAATTTGCGCGATAACCGCCGCGCGCATTGTGCGACGCGGCGCTGGACAGTGGCTAAGAGTAATAAGTGTGTAGAGAAGCCTCGGGACATGGTAATGGGTTACCCTCTCCAGCGCCTTCTAGTGGGTCGTCCTCTTTGGTTGCTTGAAAAAGAACGCCGCTCGTGCAGAGAGTTCGTGCCTTGCCGTGACTGTCGCCATTACTCATTGTCGTTGAGTGTTGTCTATTAAACACCTTAACAATTTGGTGGAGAGTGCTCTGCTCCCATTCAATGCCCCTGGAGCTCCGATCCCGTACCCTGCCATCTACCATGCCTCAAGACGCCGCCCAGCAAACGCCTCCTCTCGCAACGAGCACATGTCCCGGTGTCCCCCGTATACGCGATCCACCTATCTTCACTGGCGCCGATAGCACCGACGTGGAAGACTGGCTAGCAATTTACGAGCGCGTCAGCATCCCCAACAAATGGGACGAGGAAGGCAAGTTAAGCAACTTGGTATTCTACCTCGCGGGCGTCGCAAGCTTGTGGTACAACAACCACGCGTCCGATTTTGCGACTTGGTCCGATTTCAAGACCGCCGTCATCAGCGTTTTGGCCGCCCAGCAGTCCATAAGCTGCAAGCCGAACAGCGCTTGCGCGAACGATCTCAGCAGGCCGGTGAATCTTTCACAAGTTATATCGAAGACGTCCTCGACTTGTGTAAGAAGACCAACGGAACCATGTCTGAGTCTGACAAGATCCGGAACGTAATGAAAGGCATTGACGACGATGCCTTCACCATGCTGCTCGCCAAAAACCCTGGCACAGTGGCCGAGGTCATAACGCTGTGCCAACGCTACGAGGAGCTCCGCCGGCAGCGTTTGATGACCCGTCGCTCCCCATCACGCGACGCAGAGCTTGCTGGCTTGGCGGCAATATCTGACCAGGCCGCGTTGCTGGCAGAAGTGAAGTCATTCGTGCGCGAGGAAATTGCACGCCAGGTCTCTCTCCTCGCCTTTGCCCACCCGCCGCACGTGCAACAGTCGTCGACCACCCTTCTTCCTCCTCTCCGCCGAGCGATTGAGCAGGAAATTGCGGAGGTCATGCCTGAGTACCACCCGCAACCTCCGGCTCCTGCGCCCCAGAGTTACCCTCCAGTTGTCGCCAGGACGCCCCAAGTAATTCCTGCGGCTGCCCCAATGAGTTACGCCGAAGCCGCCGCTAGACCTCCGTTCTTTGAGGCGGGTGTGCCGGCTACTTATGCTGACGCCATCCCTCGGCCCCGACTGCAGCCCACCATGCAGTCATTTCAGCAGCCGACCCGTCAATCACGTCCTGCGACATGGGAAGGACCTACCCCGGCGAACCGATGGCGCACCCCCGACAACCGGCCCATCTGCTTTGCTTGCGGTTACGCCGGTCACGTGGCACGTTATTGTCAACGCGTGCAGCCGCCTCGAGTCGCGTCACCTGTCACCAGCCAGTCAAGCCGTGCATTCTGCGACCCACCTCCACCTATGTCGCCGACGTCACGCCCACCTCCAACTACTCGCCGCTCTCCGTCTCCACGACGTCGATCACTGTCACCCATGCGGCCACGTTCGGTCGCACGAGAGCAGGAAAACTAGTCGTCGCAGTCCAGGAGGCAAGGGCTGCGACGCTATCGAACTGTTAAAGCCCTCAGCGAAGTCCATCGAATGTAATCGACGTGCTTGTGGACGGTGTTCGCGCATCGGCCCTTATCGATACCGGAGCCGCTGTTTCCGTTATGGACGCAAAACTTTGCCGCTTACATCGAAAAGTGATGACGCCACTTTCTGGGATGTCCCTCCGTACCGCGAGCTCCCAGAGTATTCATTCTACAGCAGTATGCACTGCTCGCGTCGTCATTCAGGACGTTCTGCACGACGTCGAGTTCATCATAATTGCGGCATGCTCTCACGACGTCATCCTGGGGTGGGATTTCCTCTCCCGCCACGACGCCGTAATTCGTTGCGCACCAGCCGAAATCGAGCTCTCACCGTTCTCACATTTGACGCCGACAGACAGTCCACCGGCACTGAGCAAGATCCTCGTCAAAGACGATACGAAAGTGCCTCCAAACTCGTCAACGGCTGTGTCGGTCTACTGCGCCGGTCTCTCCGACACCATTGCACTCCTTTCGCCATCTGCACGCGTCTGCACTAGGAAAGGGTTGCTGGTACCTTTCGCGACCGTGCGAGTCACTCAGGGCAGCACCGCTATTTTTGTTACCAACCCATCCCCGTGCATTGTTACGTTGGTTCGAGGGGAATGTCTCGGCAAAGTGGAACCCGTTGAAGACGCACAAGTTCTGGACGCACCCGATGACTCGCACTGCACCAGTTCCCGCACCATCAGTGCTGTTTCCACGTCTGATTCGTCACCTACTGATGTATTTGGTCCCTCCATTGCTGGCAACCTTACGTCGGTCCAGCGTTCGCAGCTTCTGTGCTTGTTGGATGAATTTCGTCATTCTTTCGATGTCGGGCAAACATCCCTCGGCCGCACGTCCGCTGTTACGCATCGCATCGACATTGGCGCCCAACCACCACTGCGGCAACGTCCATATCGCGTGTCTCCCACAGAACGCCGGGCAATTAACGAGCAAGTGGACGATATGCTTCGACGTGACGTAATTCGGCCCTCCGACAGCCCATGGGCGTCTCCTGTTGTTCTCGTGGCGAAGAAGGACGGTTCTGTGCGGTTCTGTGTGGACTACAGACGGCTCAACAAGGTCACCCGAAAGGATGTTTATCCACTGCCGCGAATCTACGACGCGATTGACAGCCTCCAAGGAGCAGAATTCTTTTCATCTCTCGATTTGCGCTCGGGGTACTGGCAAGTACCCATTGCTGATGACGCTCGACCAAAGACAGCCTTTGTCACGCCCGACGGCTTGTACGAGTTCAACGTCATGCCATTCGGTCTGTGTAATGCGCCCGCGACCTTCGAGCGCATGATGGACACCGTTCTGTGTAACTTGAAATTGCACACGTGCCTGTGTTACCTGGACGACGTCGTCGTCTTCGCTCCGGACTTCTCCAGGCATCTCCAACGTCTGCGGCATGTTTTGACACGTTTGAGCAACGCCGGCCTCCAACTGAATCTGAAGAAGTGCCGATTTGCGGCACGGCAGCTGACAATCCTCGGCTACGTCGTGTCCAAAGACGGAATCCTTCTCGATCCGGCCAAGCTTCGGGCCGTGGCCGAATTTCCCAAACCTACGTCGGTCAAAGAACTGCGCAGTTTCGTTGGACTGTGTTCATACTTTCTGTTACGTCTGTACAGCCACTTATGGCTGTACGACGATTTATTTTATGCAAGGAAACATGAACACTTTAAAAAGCGCAGCTTAGGCGTTGGAGACACGAATGGTTACGTTCGACACCAGAATCACGCTCGTGTCACAGCGCCAGTCTAGTCGCGCGCGCACTTCGTTGTCGTTGTCTTCAAGCGAGACATGTCAATTCTTCCCCCCTTAGACGAAGTCTCCATAGCGGTCTGGAGGGCGCCTAACCTCTGGTGGTCGCAGTTTCCGGGTGGTTCCTGCTTGTGACGTCGAGGTCGACGGTTGCGAGGGAGGGTTGTCTTGCATGTTGAGCGAGTCAGGCCGTTGATCAGCAGAACTCGACGGCGTCTCTTCTGACGTTGTGTCCGAGAAATCATCTGCTACGCTCCAATCTGTCGGTGATTGGGTTGTGTGTCCGGTCTGGCTCGTTTTCCTCATATGGTTGAGGTGACGCCGAACCTTTCCGTGGTTGCTTTTTACAAGCCAGGATCGTGGTCCGACGCGGCGCAGTATTTCGCCTTCAATCCAATCTGGCTTTTTCAAAAACTGTCGGACGAGCACTCTCTCTCC
The DNA here is from genome assembly GCF_013339695.2 of Rhipicephalus sanguineus. Classification (NCBI taxonomy): domain Eukaryota; kingdom Metazoa; phylum Arthropoda; class Arachnida; order Ixodida; family Ixodidae; genus Rhipicephalus; species Rhipicephalus sanguineus. Next base: position 152,552,485 of record NC_051184.2, on the reverse strand, counting down.
TACTGCGGAACGACGGGATTTCGTCAATGTATCGTGGCTGTCAGGGATGTGTATTTCCGTCTCCCGTTTGAGAAGATCGAGAGGACATAGAAGCTCTCGTCCAAACATTGCTTTCGCAGGTGACATTCCTGTAGCAGTGTGAATTGTCGTGTGCTGCCTATACAGGAATCTTGCAAGTCGGCACTGTATGGACTTGTCTGTATCTCTCAGGAGTGCTCTTTTCAGCTCTGCCACATAGCGTTCTGCCTGGCCGTTTGTGGCAGGATGGTAAGCTGGTGATGTTGTAGCCTGTATGCCATTTGCAGTATAGAACTGCCTTATCTCGTTCGAAATAAAGGCTTTTCCGTTGTCGGAGACGACCTTTCGGGGAATGCCAAACGTAGCAAAGATGCTTCGTAGCACATCGATGACAACCGCGGATGTTGCTTGCGTCACGTGCCGGACTTCCACCCACTTTGTGTGTGCATCCACAACAACCAAGTAGGTGCGCCCGAGTAGTGGCCCCGCGAAGTCAACGTGCACCGTGTGCCATGGTGTCTTGGGACGGTCCCAGGAGGGAATAGGAGCTTTGGGTGGGCTCTTCTGCGTTGAGAGGCATTCACGGCACTGTCGCACCGTTTCCTCGATAACCTTGTCGATTCCGGGCCACCATACGTAGCTCCTTGCGCACTTCTTCATGGCTACCATGCCTCGGCGACCAGCGTGCAGAAGTGCCAGAACGTGGGATCGTGCTGAGCTCGGTATGATCACCCGTGATCCAAGTGTGAGGCACTCGCGATGAAATGCTAGTGCGGTCGCTCGTCGTCGGTAAGGAGTGAACTCATCTCCAGTGAGTTTCTCCACTGTGTCATCCTGCACTGCCTTGTACAACCTCTGCAGGATGCTGTCTTCTTGTGTCAGACGTGCTATCTCTGTAGCAGTGAACGGAGGTCTCGACAAAGCTTCGAACAATAGTACGTCGCCTGGTGGCCAGGGTTCATCGAGACGTTCTGGTGAATCCTTTGGAGTCGTGACTGGTGCTGAGGCCACTGTCGAAGTTCCTTGTCGGGGAAATTCGATGTTGTTCTTGTTTGTTCTTGCCTCTTTCCGCTTTTTCAGGCAGGCCTTTTCAATGTGTCCACGTTTCTTGCAGTAGTTGCAGGAAGCTGTCTGAAACTTGCAAGTGTCCGGACTATGCTGCGCGTCACAACGCCAACATTGTTGTTTCTTCCTTTGGGCAGAGGCACTAGAGGGACGTTGATTTTCTGTCTTGCGGATACTTGTGCAGGCTTCGTGAATCTCTTTGAATTCCGTTTTCACGTTTTTCTGATCTTCGACGGCGTTTTCAGCTCGCAGTGCAATGTCAAAGGCTCTCTTGAATGTCAAGTCCTTTTCTGCGAACAGCCGTTGCTGGACCTGCCCGTTCCGAAGACCGCAAACGAAACGATCACGCAGCATTACATCAAGCGGCAGCATTGTTGGATTCGCCGCAGCGTCTACGCTTGTTTCAAAATTGCAATCTGCTGCTAGCTTCTTGAGCGCTGTTACGTAATCACTGACCGTTTCGTCATGCCGTTGGTCACGACGTTGGAAGCGTGCCCTGCAGAAGACCTCAGACGGCTGTGGATCGAAGTGAGCCTTGAGCATCTCGACTATGTCATCGTAGCTCACTTGGTTGGGCTGCTTGGGTTGAACGAGGGCGCAGACGACGTCGTAAGTCTGTTCCCCGCATAACGTTAGCAGATGAGCACGTTTCTTGGAAGCGTCCGTAATGTCGTTAGCCTCGAAGAAGAACTGTAGCCTCCCATACCAGGATCTCCAGGAGCCGGAGCTGCCGCTGAATTCGGGTAGCCGACCAAAGTCAGGCGTCGCCATCTCGTTCCGTTCCTTGACGTCGGTGAAGTGCCGGTGAGTCCAGAGTCTTCCTCGTCGCCAACTGTTACGTCTGTACAGCCACTTATGGCTGTACGACGATTTATTTTATGCAAGGAAACATGAACACTTTAAAAAGCGCAGCTTAGGCGTTGGAGACACGAATGGCTACGTTCGACACCAGAATCACGCTCGTGCCACAGCGCCAGTCTAGTCGCGCGCGCACTTCGTTGTCGTTGCCTTCAAGCGAGACATGTCACTTTCGACGCTTCATACGAAACTTTGCCACCATCATATCGCCGCTGACGAAGCTCCTTGGAAGTAACTGACCCCTACATTCGTGGTCGTCCGAGTGTGACGACGCGTTCGCAAAGCTCCGTCGTTTGTTGACGTCTCCTCCCATACTACGCCACTACGACCCTACGACCCCAACGGAGGTACACACGGACGCCGGCGGTGTAGGCCTCGGCGCTGTCCTTGCGCAACGGAAACCAGGGTTTCCCGAATATGTCGTGGCATACGCAAGCCGTACGTTTACCAGAGCCGAGACCAATTGCTCAGTCACGGAAAAAGAGTGCCTGGCGACCATATGTGCCCTTACAAAGTTTCGACCTTATTTGTATGGTCGCCCATTTGATGTCGTCACCGACCATCATGCACTGTGCTGGCTGTCGTCATTGAAGGATCCCTCAGGCCGTCTCGCCCGCTGGGCACTTCGCCTGCAGGACTACGACATCCGCGTGCTGTACCGCAACGGACGCCAGCATGCTGACGCCGACGCCCTCTCGCGCTCTCCCTTGCCTGACGACAATGCCCCCTGCTCAGTATCTCACATAGCTGTTGCTTCAATCAGCGTTCACACCATCGCTGCCGAACAGCGCAAGGATAAATGGATCACCTCGCTGATCGACTTGCTCACTGATCCGACGGCAACACCATCCACTCGCGCGTTGCGTCGTCAAGCCCACCATTTCACCGTTCGTGACGACCTCCTGCACCGACGCAATTACAACGCCGACGGCCGCCAGTGGCTACTAGTGATACCCCGCAGTCTGCGTTCTGAAATATGCGAGGCCTTCCACTCCGACCCGCAATGCGCGCACTCTGGTGTATCCAAAACTTACCACCGCATTCGACAACGATACTTCTGGCGGGGGATGTACCGCTACGTGCAGAAGTTCGTTCGCTCCTGCCTCGATTGCCAACGCCGAAAACCTGCAACGCACGTGTCGCCAGCAGGTCTACAACCATTACCTTGCCCTAACCGTCCGTTTGGGCGCGTAGGCATCGATTTGTATGGACCACTGCCTCTGACTTCGGCTGGTAACCGCTGGGCCATCGTCGCTGTTGACCACCTAACGCGATACGCCGAAACCGCCGCCCTCCCAGCGGCTACAGCTCGCGATGTTGCCTCCTTCCTACTACGCCGATTCATACTGCGTCACGGTCCACCCCAAGAGCTTCTCAGCGATCGAGGCCGTGTCTTCTTATCGGAAGTCGTGGAAGCCATTCTGCTGTCAATGTACGTCGCTGCCGATCTCACCAATTGGGATGCCATTCTGCCCTTCGTCACCTACGCCTATAACACCGCCCCTCAGAGCACTACTGGTTTTTCACCGTTCTTCTTACTGTACGGAAGGCACCCGTCGCACACCATCGACACGATACTTCCATACAAGCCGGATCCATCTGAATGTGCGCCTATTTCTGACACAGCCAGGCTCGCTGAAGAGTGTCGCGAGCTTGCCAAGACATTTACGACGCAGGAACAAGAGCTGCAGAAGAGCATTCGCGATGGCACCACCACTTCTGAACCCACGTTCCTCCCTGGAGCGCTCGTATGGCTCTCGGTCCCTACCACTGCAAGTGGCCTTTCTTCAAAACTGCTGCCGAAATACGAAGGCCCATACCGGGTCGTCGAGCGCACATCCCCGGTCAACTACTTGATCGAACCCATCGAACCAGCTTCGGACATGCGCCGTCGAGGGCGCGACATTGTCAACGTGGAGCGCCTCAAGGCCTACTATGACCCACTCATAGTGACGAGCTGTTAGGTCGCCGGACGGCTCCCTTTTCGTACCCGGGGTAATTGCAGAGAAGCCTTGGGACATGGTAATGGGTTACCCTCTCCAGCGCCTTCTGGTGGGTCGTCCTCTTTGGTTGCTTGAACAAGAACGCCGCTCGCGCAGAGAGTTCGTGCCTTGCCGTGACTGTCGCCATTACTCGTTGTCGTTGAGTGGTGTCTATTAAACACCTTAACAAGTGTCATGGTACTGGCACAAGTAAAAAGAAACAAAAATCGAGAAAGCGAAAGACACGTGAGCTAAGCATAGACGTGCACGCTTGTTCTGTCGAGACTGCGCGAGCGCTGTCATGTTGCTGTGCTCCACCAAAACGAACGCGCACACCCCATCGCCTGCTCTCACTGGTAGAGTGTGGCTGAAAAATGAAATTATGTCACTGCCCTTAGTTTTATTCAGGCGGCATAGTGGCACCAGTACCAGTTTTAGAAACGGAGTTGAGCCGGCGATTATTGTTTCGTACGGTGATGTTCCTATAGGAGTGTCTTGTATCTTGAGATACACGATACATAATTGAATGTATCGGAAATACAGATACAGATACTCGTCTTGCGAGATGTATCGCGATACAGCTACAAGATACTCAAAGAGTATCTAAGATAGTATCTAAGATACATGTATCTTCGATACTGCCCAGCACTTTATGAGGGGCATGCTCCCCTCGGCAGTGTTATTTAAGGAAGCTTTGACCCCGGTTTTTGCGTGTTCTGTCTTCAGCACCGTCACTTCCTTTGCTTCCGCCGCGGTGGTGTAGCGGTTACGGTGCTCGGCTGCTGAGCCGAAGGTCGCGGGTTCGATCCCGGCCGCCGCGGTTGCATTCGGATGGAGGCGAAATGATAAAGACCTGTGTACTGTGCGGTGTCAGTGCACATTAAAGAACACTGGTGAACACTGCTTAAACACTGGCTAAAGAACACTGCAACAATGGTGAAAATTTCCGGAGCCCTCCACTACGGCATTTCTCATAATGATATCTCGGTTTTGGGATGTAAAAGCCCAACAATTCTTATTATTATCACTTTCCTCGCGTGTCAATGTGTATGTTCGCGGTTACTGTGTTGACTGAGACTCTGTACCACCTGTGGCACATACCCACATAACATGAACTCTGGTATGCGGGTATGTGCCACACGTGACTGAGAGAAAGGGTTTCATGATGTACACGACAGGTATTTTGCGTTATTCCTAGGTATTTTAGGCGCAAGAATGCGCCGCATGAACCCTGCTCGCATTCCACTGAGGAGATATTTACCGAAAGAGTAGACGCACCCTGAAGGCGCATGAGAAAGGCGTGGCAAGCGGCTTACGGCACGTGTGCAGACAGATAGCTGATCATTCATGGTACGTCGATATTGCGGCATTCCTTTAACACGACGGCGCACAGGCACGGGGTATTACTGTTACGTTGTTATGTTTCCCACAACGTGCAGGTTCTTAATGGGTGTCCGAGACGTCGTCACAGACACCCACGAAAGGGCGAGGCCGTTTGCACACAACATTTAATATATACACTGAAAACGAGCACGCATCACACTGACAGAAACCCAAAATAACAATATACAACTAAACCGTGAAATGAGTCCTAAACTAGCAGTTCCTAGTTGTAGCGGAGTGACGACGTACGAACGCTGGTCTCACCAAGGTCCGTAGTGGTAGACCGGTTTCGGAAAGGGGCTCGTAGACCGCTGATAGAAACAGCCTTCCCAGGCTGAGAGTCCAAGAGGAGGCACCGACGCCGTAACCACGTCCCGGCCGGACACCCACGCCAGAGCTCGCGCCCGAAGCCCGACAGCTCAGCGTGTCCACGAGCACAGGACGCCACGCAGCAACAGCACGTCAAAGACGCGCAGCCATGGCTTGCTCGTACGTCGCAGGTCCCTCCGGGCTCAGCTGGTCACTAAGGCTCGGGTCCGGTACCCCACAGCCGAGAGCATTGCACGTTTTCTTCGCTGCTTCGCTCGTGTCTCCCTCCTCACCAACACTTCGCGCTTTCTTCCTCGCGCATACCATGGCCTTCTCCGATTGGTACTTGCTTTCTTTCGTTATTTTAACACGAAAGTGTTTTATGCCGGGGTCCACCAAGACTTCAGCGACGTATTTCCGTCACGGAAATGACGTCGAAAAAATTTACACGATCAGATGGCAGACAAAAAAGTTCTGTCAACGGGCATCGAACCCACGCCCGCTAGGACCGCAACAACAGATGCCGGGCACGCTGTCCGCTGCGCCACGGTCACAAACTCTAGAGGCTTTACAAACGCGCTTATCTACCACTCTCCCGCTCGGCGGGGTGGTGTTGCCCTCTGGGAGCGCTAAAGTAAAGTAATTCGTCATTACTGTGGCCTCCGCGATTAGCACCTGCAACGCGTTACACGTCGGTCCCATTCGGCGCTTTTTCAAAAGAAGTTCAACTTTGTCAAGACGTTAACACACCACGAGGTGGCGACCTTCGCCCATGCGTCGTAAAAGCGTCGTCCTCGCTCATAGCATCACTCTAATCCAAACCAAAAATAGCTCTGTGACGCGTGCCTGCCTCCCCTGGCTGTAACGCCGCGTTCACCGCTGACGCGCTCGCCCCGAGAAAAAAATCACAGCATATCCACGGAGTGAATGATGATGAGTGGGCGAAGCTGCGGAGGTTCATCGGTAAACCGTGAATCTTCCGTGAATTCTGCCCAGCACATCATCACCGACGTGAGATCGGGCGCGTTTATACTAAAGGTTCGATGAGCTATGGCGACTTGCAGCTCACTTTAATTTTAATGTACGCTGTGAATTTTCATTGTTTAGAAAACCATTGCTTTAGAAAACATCTGGCGTCTTTCGTTAAGCAGCTGGCGTCTTTTCGTTTTACTTTAGAAACATCTGGCGTTCTTTCGTTTTGCTTTTACAAAACATCTGGCGTCTTTCGTTGGTTTATTTCATCAATCAACGGCGTTTTGAACAAAATTTTTATTGTTTAATCACGCACAGGAGAAATCTCACCAGGCACTACCTTGGAGGTAAACAATGGCTGCTAATGGGAATGAGAGACAGAAGAAGTCGGCTTTTAGCTAACACTTACACTTCTACTTCTACTAACGTTTCCTACTGGAACATGCCAATGGCTGCTAATGGGGAATGAGAGACAGAAGAATTCGGCTTTTAGTTAACGCGCACGCTGCGAATTTTTTATTGTTCAACAACGCACAGGAAAAATCTCCCACCGGCATCACATTGGAGGTCAAGATCTGGTACTAGCGTTACGACTGGTTACGCACTACTACGACTACGAGGGACGAACGGGTGCCGCTTTAGGAGCTTCGCCCCTAAAAGCGCGGCCGGGCTACCGGGGCGGCGCTACGCGCTTTGCGTTTCCCTCTAGTCGGGCCGTGGTGTTCAATAACATTTTAATATTCCGCGGGATGGCGACCAAGTTCGGCGTCCAGTGAGCGACGCTCTTCTGGCTATCACACCTCGTTCTCTGATTACGCTTTCACCGTTAGCTACTACAGCTACCACAAGGGTTTGTTTAATCATTTAACATGAACGTTAGTCGTCGGGATGGAGATGTACCACCAATCATCAAAGTGGGTGCATCCACGTTAAACGGTGCTATAGCTGCCAGACATCGATATACATTGTACAAACTCTCTTATATCAATGTACAGTAAACATTCAGTTAATTCTGTAAGGGCACGCTTTACTTTCGTGTTATTACGATTCCTATGACGGAGGGATCAACCATGTTTTTTTTTCCAGCGCTCGTTCCACTTTCTTCGTCTTTTTCTTCTCCTCGATCTTGCCATGGCGGGTTCTTCGAACACTCGCGCACGTCACTCATTACAATTGCGCAGTCTTCAGTGTTTCGTGCGCAGAAGATGCGTGCCTGGTGTACGCTGTTCCTTACATGCATGAATTTATCTCCACATTCATTACAGCTGTTTTCCACGCTATTTTCGTTCACTGAATATCGTCTAGCAAAAGAACTCGAGCAAGCGAGAATCTCGGCGCATCCTGCATAGCGGCCCGACATTTTGTAAACGTCACGCGTGCCGAGACAACACCTCATTATAAATAGATACTAAATACGACCAACGCAAACACGGTAAAATTAATGTGCTCTATGAAAGCTTTGATATATTTGATCTTAGTGTCAGTGAGTAAAACGGGAGGCTCGCTGATGCAACTGTTACCCGTTTCATTGATAGAAAACGCTTCAGCTGTTTCAACTGACGTTTTAGAGACTGGGTGCGCTCGAAAATAGGCACGCTTCAGCGTTGTTTGCACTGTACTGCCTAAAATGTTCCCGCTTTTGCAGCTCATTCAAGCTTGGTTATTTCGCCCTTAAACTGAAGACCCCTCCAATTTGCCGTATGGTGTCCACAGCTTACCTTGTAAACAACACCTTGTAAAGAACATTGGAAGCCTGTTGTGTTCAGCGTGTTCTATGTCTCGTCCTACAGAGTAATCGCGACTCTCTATTCGTCGTACTACTCAATTCTGACAATTTTCAAGAGGCCGAAGAAGCTTACTGGATGTTGCGCTTCGACGCTACTATTTGTGATGGGATACGAGGAGAATACGTGGAATCACACGAGCGTTCTTGCTACTACTTTGTGTCGTTCACTTCAGGTCCTTTAATTTTATGCTGTAGCACTTCACAAACAACCGAAATTTCATTCCACGTCTAGCGCACCTCCCTGAGCCAGATGATTTCGTGGAGAAAGCTGACTTGCCTTGGAAACAACATATAAAGGCGTCCTGCACTACCCATCAGACTTGGTAAAAAAAAAAAAATACATTCTTTGACCAGCATACACTGCTGTGAACATTGGCACTAAGTTATGCAGTAGTGCGCGGAACGCAGGTGTTTACAAGCGGAGCGCGCATTCGACACTTTCTAAAGTACCCTCTCTTCTTACAGAGGCCCCGTCCTCAATCACTTCTATGGGCGGGGAGCCAGCTTTCTGTCGTCAAACAGCAGACTGCCGCTATTGGCTGATCGCTGGCATAAAGCAGGAGCGGCGTTTGGATAAGATGCGCTTCTTTCCTCCGAGTGTGGCCACGTGCCTGCACCGCGAGCAGTGTGCGGTAAAATTCTACAGTAGCAACACTAGCGCAGTAATCACAACGGGAGATATCGCGTTTCATGACGCGCGCCGACGTAGCACCTTTCGACCGTGTCACCCCTCCCTGCTTATCTTCCAGCGCGCTCATCGAGGCGAGAGAAAGTGCATTCAAGCGTGCGACAAATCCCTGGAATTATGTTCGCTCTTTACGGAATAAAAGAAAATTGCTGCAATCGATTTATGGGGCAATAATGTCCTATACTGAGGCTTCATGCAATTTAATGTGCCAAACAGTTTTTGCCAGCTTAGAATGAGCGTTCCCAAACGGCAGGATCTCTTCTTTTACCACGCTTCTGCTCGTTCCCGAAAGGGGCGCCAGACACTTCCCGCGGAGGAATCACATGCAAATCAGCTGTCACCCGCTCTCCCCCGCTTCCTGGACGCCACTTCCGGTTCGCACCACGAAGTGTCGGCTGGTTGTCTCCCAAACGCTGTCGCCTTGTCTTGGAGCTCCTTCCGTCGCGGAAATTAATACAAAAGGCTTCGGCCCCAAAATCTCTTCGTCAAATTGAAAATGACGTCATCTATGGCGCACTTGATTTCCCGCCTTGCCAAGGATGTTTTTCTGCACCTCTCGATATTGGTTTACCATTCCCACCTTGTGGCTCAGCGTGAAACACGCCTTGGGCAGACTCAATCACCAAAGTACCTTGCTCTCTCGTGCTGAATAAGACGCACAACAACGCTTACTTCCTGAATACTTGCTTCAATTTTCTTCTTTAGTGTCTTCAAGTAGGCCCACTCAGGTGCTGAGTGACCAAGGACAGGCTGAGAAATGTTATTTATTTATTTATTTATTTATTTATTTATTTATTTATTTATTTATTTGTTTATTTGTTTATTTATTTATTATTGTCCAAGCATGTTGTCAGCTTCAGTAATACACACATAATACATAAAGCGACATAGAAAACTGCCGCGAGATTAGCGTGAGCCATAGGAGGCTCAACTATTAATGTTTAGGTATGAAACATTGATGGTCAAAGCCCTCAGTTACCTTATCGACTGTCTTTTTTTTTATTGATTTCTCCATGTCCGACGTATTCAGCTATATGAAAGGCTTTCTTACTTACCGAACTCGATATAACTGCTAGAGATTACCGTTGTCCTTTTGTTGTATAGGGCGAACCACAAGCGTCTTTACTGGACCCTTGCTGTTTCTTCTTTATACTAATTATCTTCTTCTCAGTATTGTCTTTTCATGAGTTGCATTACTTCCTGATCGATCGGGAAAAAACAGCGTTTCCAGTGCCTCCCAGTGGCCTTTCAGCGCACTGGGTGGCACTGGAAACGTTGTCGTTTCGAGTGCCACCCGAGAAATAGTCCCGCTCATGCACGCGCCGATGTTCTCCGAAGGCGGAGCCACCGGCCGTCCCGCTCATGACGTCAGTTCCGAGTGTTGGCCCATTGGTGCATGCTTGTGTTCATCCGCCTTTGAGGAGGAAATGCCGCTGCCTTCTTAAGTTATATCCGACTATAGTTTTATATTGAGTTAGGCGAAGGACGTATGCATAGCTAAAGCAACCATCTATAGAGCGCGAGGCACTTTCTCTGAAGTGTGTGATCGACTGTCGAGAATTTAGTTCATATAACTGCATCCAAAGAACGTATCACTCGCAACCCAACATGACATTCGTATTAGTCTCATAATCAACGTCAACCTGCTCTAGCAGTTCATATGGGCTTGTACTGCTGAAAGCCGTACGTCACCTCTTAGCCGCTGTGAAGGAAGGTTTGTTAACGACGCTTTATCTCGGCGTTTTGACCTTTTGATTTGTGGTCGAATAAGCAAATATGACCCTCGCTTGAGTGAGTTATGATCGAAATCACATTCAAACGGTTATTAAATTTTTCGTTATTGAATATCCAAATTGTCCTACTTTTGCTGCACTACTCTGAAACAACAGGACAAAACGGGAAGACAGGACTCGTGTGATGATAATGAAATGAACTTTATTTGGTCCTGGAGAACCCCGATCAGACAACCCCCGAAGGGGGGTCCGCCGCAGTTGCTGGCCGCGCCCACGCCGGTACTGGAAGACCGTGGCCCTCCGCCCGTTCGCAGGCCTCCTGGACTGCCGACAGCTGGACTAAGAGCTCGTTGCTTTTAAGAGCCCTCTCCCAGTCCTCTTCTGTGCTGAACTTTGCGATAAGTAACGCCGGGCACTGCCAGAGCATATGAGCGAGTGTGCAATTATCCGCCCACCAGCTAGGACATCCTGGATTTATGCCTTCAGCAAAGTGGCTAAACGTGCTGCGAGACGGGAAGGAACCTGCCTGCAGCATCCGGAGAACCGACGACTGCGGCCTAGTAAGCTTGGAATGCGGGATGGGGTATCGCCGCCTTGACAGTTGATAGTGCGAAGTAACTTCGTTGAAGGTGCCAAGCGGATCCCTGAAGCTCTCCGTGAAGCCGCCTCCGGACCCGCCCGCACCACCGCGGCACGTGATTTCTCGCGCACGGTTATGGGCAAGTTCGTTGACGTTGGGAACTGTCGGATGAACCCCTGAGCCCATGTGGGCCGGGAACCAGGTAATTGTGTGAAAGCCTCCTACAGCCCTCGAACTGAGAATAGCGGCAGCCTCTCTTGAGACCACACCCGAAGCGAAGGCCCGGAGGGCAGCCCTAGAGTCGGTGAATATCTCAGGACGCGAAGGGTCCTTCATAGCTAGAGCTATCGCTACCTGCTCTGCTACGGAGGCAGACACCTTCCTAACGGAAGCTGAGTTTAGTACGCGACCGCGATGATCAACAACCACGGCCGCAAAGCTGTCCGAGCGGCCATACTGCGCCGCATCGACGAAAGCCACCTTTTCCGGGGATTTAGCTACGAAGTCAAGCAGAGACTTGGCCCGTGCCGTTCGCCGGCCAACATTGTACCGCGGATGTACATTACGCAGGAAGGGTTCCACCTCATAAGTACCCTTCATTGTTTGCGATAAAAATATCTTCTGTTCCGCACTGCCCGTATGATGACATCCAAGCGACTGTAGGAGACGCTGCCCAGCCTTGGTGGAGGAGAGCCGCGCGACCTGAGCTAGTTGCTGTGCCTCAGTCACCTCCGAGAGGGTGTTGTGCATGCCCAGGTTCATGAGCCTGTCCGTGCCGGTAGTCATGGGGAGTCCTAGCACCCTTTTAATACTTTTCCGCATTAAAGTGTCGAGTTTATCCTCCTCGCGTTTAGGCCAATTTAGAGATGATGCGACGTAAATAATATGGCTCATGAGGAACGCGTGGTAGAGCCGAAGGAGATTACTTTCCCTCAGCCCTCCCCTGCGGTTTGAAACTCGTAAAATAAGCCGAATCATGTTCTCCATCTTGAAGGTGATGCGGGCCAAAACCTGTGTGTTTCTGCCGTTGCATTCAAGGAGGAAGCCTAATACCCGAATGCAGTTCACTCTGGGAATCGCTTGCCCGTCCCTTGTGGTTAGCGCAATCTGTACCTGATCAAGCGGTGAGTGGGGCCTCCTCCCACGCCTAACAGGTCTGTAGAGAAGCAACTCCGATTTGGAGGGTGAAAGCCGAAGCCCCGTGCCCTCCAAAAAACTTTCTGTGATAGACAGCGCCATCTGGAGCGCTTCCTCCACCTCAGCATGCGAACCTCCCATGCACCAGACAGTAATGTCGTCGGCATATAGGGCGTGGTTTGTATTGGCTACAGTGGAAAGACGCTCCGAGAGGCCTTTCATGGCTATGTTGAACAAGAGAGGCGAAATTACCGCACCCTGCGGCGTGCCCCTCGCACCCAGGGTGAAAGTTCCCGATTTTGACTGCCCAATCTTTATGGTTGCTTTGCGGTCCCTGAGGAAGACGCGAACATAGGCGTGGAACCTTGGTCCCAACCCCATGCTCTCGACCGCCTCCAGGATGAACTTACGTGAAATAGTACCAAACGCTTTAGCGAGATCTAGGGCCAATATTCCCCGAATATCTATGGTTCGTCGGTTGATAATTTGCCTCTTAATCAGGAGCATCACATCCTGGGTGGACAGACCCGGCCTGAAGCCTACCATGTTGTGTGGAAAGAGCTCTTTATCCTCGACATACCGAGAGACCCTGTTGTGTACCGCATGCTCCATCACTTTCCCTACGCAAGATGTTAGGGAGATGGGACGTAGGTTCTCCTTGGCGAGTGCCTTGCCCGGCTTGGGAATGAGTACCACCGAGGCGGTCTTCCAGGCCTCCGGCACTCGGCCTTCTGCCCAGAGGAGATTGACCTCCTCGGTTAACTTATCGATGGACCTATCATCGAGATTACGCAGCAGCCTGTTCGTAATACCGTCAGGGCCCGGGGCTGAGCGACTATTAAGCGCATGAAGCACCTCTTCGATCTCAAGTTTCGTAAAGGGCGAGTCGATTTCTTCCAGCGGCCCTCCCCGGTAGTCCAGGTAGTCCCAGTCTCCGGAGGGGCCAATCGGAAGGTATCGTTCTGCCAATTCCTTAAGTACAGTCGTGTCATCGACTCCACTGCTCCTCTGTGCTTGGACTAACCGGTCAATTGCCAACCTCTGATTACTTTTCGAGTTAGTTTCATTGAGGAGTACCTTCAAGAGGTTCCATTTGCCTCCTGTGCGCATCTGCCCGTCTACTTTTGAGCAAATTTCATTCCACTGCTGCCTAGATAACTCCTGACTGCAGTCCTCGATTTCTTTATTGAGAAGCGGTATGCGCTTACGCAGCCTCCTATTGAGATTCTGTGTGCGCCATCTCTCAACCAGCGACTTTTTAGCCTCCAACAAATGCGCAATACGCGAGTCCATTGCATCCACCTGTAGGTCAGTGTGGACCGTCTTGGTTGCGAGGAGCGCATCCTCCGCTAATCGCGAGAAGAGTTCCTCCAACGTGTCATATTGGGCCTGATCCGCCTTGCGGCGCTTTCTAAACTCGTCCCAGTCCGTCACCTTGTACTCCTTATGTGGAGCCATCCGGGTTTCCTGCGTGACCGAGAGGATAAAGTGATCGCTTCCCAGGCTTTCCTGCAAGTTAGCCCATTGTGCTCCCATCGCGTTTTTGGTAAATGCCAGATCCGGAGTGGTGTCTCTCGTAACGGAATTACCCACTCTTGTGGGGAACTGAGGATCCGTGACCAGCTCCAAGGAACAGTCCGTCATAGCTTGAGCAAGGTTTCTCCCCTTAACAGTGGTTTTTGGATATCCCCAGGCCTGGTGGTGGGCGTTAAAGTCCCCGACAACTAGAAGCGGCGACTTGCCCGCTAGGGTAGCCGCCTTTGCGACCACCGAGGAAAACGCCTGCTTGTGATTCCGAGGGGTGCTGTAAACATTCAGTACGAATATGCTGCACTAAAGCCAATTATTCGGGATGATTTCGACGAGCTGGGCCTCCAGAGTAGAGTTGCCTAGCGCAAGCTTGTGTTCTAAAAACGCACATTTCCTCGAAACCAAGACAGCCAGACCACGTTGCCCGTCTCCCCTAACCGATACAGATCGATAGCCGGGCAAGGCAGCCGCCGCGTCAATGGTTTCCTGTAAAGCAATTACATGCGGCCTAACCGCCAATGGGGCAATGGGGCAATGGGGCAATGGAGGGAGGCCTTACGCTTCCTAAACCCCGCGCAGTTCCACTGCCAAATGACAAACTCATTTGCGTTGGGAGCCATGATTACTACCACTGGTTTGCCGACTTGCCGGCACGTCCTTAGTTACGGAGGCCTGAGCCATTGGCATACCGGAGCACGCCGGGGAAACCAGCGAGACGGGCGTCACCGGGACAAAAGAGTTCTCGCCTAGACCAAGCCTGCTTTCAATCACTGCGACTTTATATGCCACGAGGTCAAAGCATTCCGCTTGCCGCGCTAGCGACTTTTGCAAATCCCTGATTGCTCCAAGGACGGCCGAGTCGGACGCCGCCGCAACCTCTCCTTCCGTACCTATCCTTCGCTTAGCCGGCCGCGGCTCTGCTGACGAAGGCCGCACCGGGGCCTGTGCTGAATTTTTGAGAGCTTCGAACTCAACCCTCATCTGTTGAAGCTGAGCTTTTAAGCTGGCGTTCTCCTGAAGTAAAAATGCGATCCTAGGATCTTCCTTTTGCTCTGGCAGTGCCGCGTGCGTTACCTGTGCTGGCTGCTGTGCCGGCCTTGGCTTGGCTCGTTCCGCCCAGGTGGTGGGAGCCTCTTGGAAGCGCAGCCTGGAGAGGGAGCGCCCCTTGGAACGAGGGCGCCCGCAGGAGCGAGAGCGCCCCCTGGAGCGGCTGCGGCGCTTTCCAAAAGCTGGCGAGGGAGAGCGCAGCCTTGAAGGTGGTGCCACGCTGGAATCCCGTGACGTCAGACCCTCTTGGGCCCGAAGGTGTTTCTTGGCGCGCTTTCTACGCCGTCTTCTTTGCCGCACCACAAAGGGTACTTGGAAACAATGCCTGCAGGACTTGTCGGCCGTTAGATGTGCTCCTCCACACAAGGCACATTTCGGCTGGCATTGGTGATCTTCCGCAGGGTCGTTGACAGCACACCCACGGCGCACTTTCTTCGTCGGAGTGGGGCAAACATCAGCACGATGGCCGAGAGTTCCACACCCGTAACAAACGTCAGTCTGTCTCTTGTACAAAGTACACCTTAGCATGCTCGTGCCGCACATAACGTAGTTAGGTACCTTTAGGCCACTGAAGAGAATGACGACCGTAGTCGTATCCTTGATGCGATGCACCTCCATGGCTTTAGGGTTGCGCTGGTTGACGATCATGGCCGCCAACTGCTGCGCATCGATGTCCACGTCGACGCCTCGGATGATACCTTTGCAGGTATCGTCGGAGGCTGCCGTGTAGGCAGGAACTTGATAGTCAGTCGAGCCAAGCCTGATGAGACACAGCGCCGCATAGGCGCCCGCATTCTTTGACTCTGGTGTAGAGACCACAAGCATATTCTGAGTGAAGTTTGGGCATCGATACCCTCCTTTGTGTCCTCCGGGGATAGGTTTGCCGCCGTCGCCAGAGCTTGGGACAGACGAATCAGGCTAACCTTCTTGAGATCCAGGCCTCCCTTCGGTCGGACAATGACTCGAATATGGCTCCGCGGCAAGCGGGGAAGCCTCGATGCGGCTGCAAGACGCCGAACGACGCCTTGCGCGGTGGCCGCGCAGCGGCCAGCCGTTCCGACACTTTGAGTAGAAGCACCCTCTTGCTGCCGGGGAGAACGCTTATTCTTGCTTAAAGCGGTCTGCCACCCAGGCGCGTTAGCTTCTTCCTGGGAAATAGCTTCCCCTTCAACCATCTCCACCTCCGGCATGATGCCGTCCGTCGGCGCGGGCCGGCGCCCGGCCCAATCAAAGTCTCAAAAAAATGGCGATAAATGGACCTACCGGGTCCAAAATGAGCTTGGTAGAATCCCCTCGACGAGATCTGTCGAATGGTGTAAAATTCTTGAGGATTGAAGCAAATCTTCTGGTAGCAATCATTCGAAGAAGATGGAGCCGATGGAGCCTTCGTGCGGCGCGTCACTTCTTCTCGCAACTGTTTTGCGAGTTCACGCACATGTGTGTCCTGTCCTCTCTTTGTCCTGGTGTTTCAGTATAGTGCAGCAAAAGAATAACGACGCCATACCAACTAGCCCCCGTCGAACTCTTATTTAATATTCATGTTCTTCACAGCGATCGTGACGCGCGGAATACAGCTCTAAGCCTAATGGTCAGTTCGGCTAAAATGAACTACCGCGGCTGTATTACGCCGAACGTAAACAAGAATAGCCGAAGATATGTCCAAGCGGATGATGAAAACTGAGGTGTTCAGTGTATATTTCAGATGTGCGATATTTTCTTCATAAGTATGACTAACCGCTTAGAGAGTCACTGCGAATACCACACACATCTTCGGCTACGCTAATGTCTTACTGCAAAGTGTGCCAGACGGATGTTCGGATCCTGGGCAGCAGATAACAAACAGATTGACTATCTTCTGTTAGGTTGTCGCGAGCACGGAGAGGCTAAAATCTGCGTTTCTAAACGAGAAAAAAGAAGTCACAGTTTCGCCGCAACGGCGAAGCAATGAATGAGATAGAAACAACTTGGAATGTAACGGGAAGAACGGAAAGCAGCTCGAAATTTCCAGCGCGTCGCTCAATCGCAAAGGACGCACGTAAAAAACGCACAAAGGACGAACGCGAACTAGCAAGTGTCACAGCTCGAAACTTAAAGAGCGCTGCTCAAACATAAAGAAGGACGCACGAAACGAACGCACAGGTATACACAGAAAGAGCGCGAACTAACAACATTCACAGTTGTTACTTCTTTCTGCTTGAACAGCGCGCTCCTTTCACAAACGCGGCCACCGCAGCGAGCGAAGTGACCTTTGTACGCTCTCACTTCAGCGCTGACATCGGGGTGAAAGCACGAGACATACAAACCACCCCCATCACGAGATAAGCGCGCGCTCAGGCGAGCACGCCAGAGAACATCTATACCACTTAAGAGAAAGGAAACTGTACCTTTGGCTGCAGTACGCAAGTAAGGGTAGCAGCAGCGTAATGAACTGCAATAGAGCGAGGCGCGATGGCGCTATTAGACAAACGCATTTTTGCTGCTGCTTCGCGCTGGTCGCGCTACTGGGCATCTTGCTCGCTGTGGTATTTTGTTTTTTGTCGTTGCTAAATCGCGGCTCGCGTGTGTAGTAGTTATCGCCAGGTGACCAAAAAGGCCTCCACTGGCAAAAACAACGTTAATCAAGTAAGTTTTGCGTCGTTTATTGTGAGTGCCCAAGCTTGTACAAGCAATGCATGCAGTCTGGTCCAAGCAAAACAAGTCACTCATACACATCGAAAGATTTCAACCCGTTCGTGTGTAATGAGTCTGAAAGCTGACAAATATCTGCATATAACTGAACACCGAGATCGCTGAAAGAACGTTGCTCTCATTGTGTAGCAGCGTCCGAGCTTTAACAGCAAAGCTTTTGGACTAGGGTCTTATCCTGCCGTTAGCTATGCGGCGCTTGCTAGGTTTTGTTGATCTTGTGCATGGTGTGCAACCGGAAACGAAACGTGCGCTAGGTCGACAGATTCCTGAAAGACAGGAAAAATTTTATTGAAACGGCTGATGGCAAAAGCAAACAGCATAAAGTGAATCAAGGTGTTCCCCAAGGTAGCGTCCTCAGCCCATTTATGTTTAATTGTGTTATGGCTGAACTGTCACACGTATTGCCCGCAACCTTGAATTATTCCCTTTATGCTGACGATTTGTGCATATGGGCAACAGACTCGAGTATTCAAGTTGTTCAGCATACGTTACAAGCAGGCCTAACAGCAATTAATGAGTTTTTGAAAAGCAGAGGAATGATTCTCTCACATGACAAAACAGCTGTACTACCTTTTACGAGGAAGTTCCTCAAAAGATTTAAGCTCGAGATAGACTCCCAGCGTTTACAACTTGTGCGACAGCACAAGTTTTTGGGTGTTATTTTGGACAGGAGGCTGTCATGGGCTCCGCAAATAAAAACATTAGAGGAGAAAGTCAATTCGTTAGTCAACCTTCTTCGTCGATTTGCCGGAGTGAGATGGGGCAGTTCCAGTTCTTCTTTAATGCGAATTCATTCAGCAATGATTAGACAAAGAATTGCATACTCTGCTCCAGTACTATACGGTATATCTCGTAATTTAGAAGAAACTGTCCAGAGAATGATGGCCAGAAGCCTTCGCATATGTCTTGGCGTACCGCGCGCATCTTCTAGCGCCTTGGTCATTGCGGAGTCCCGTCAACCAACTTTCCAAGCGCTTACATTTACGGAAACCTGTAGGCACTACTTTCGATTGGCGTCACAACACGCTAATCATCCTCTTTGCCGAGCGGTTCAGGAAAGAACCGCTGCCCGTAACCATGCAGATATAATGCAATGTAAAAATTTACTACCTACTCATGAATACTGGTCGGCGTGCACAACTCACCCCCCGTGGCGACTTGCTATTCCAGAAATTATCACATCGATTCCGGGGATAACTCGAAAGTGTGCCATGCCCGTTATTGCAATAAAACAATTTACTTTAGCCCATCTTTACACACGTTACGCTGATCGTATTAGCGTTTACACTGATGGGTCATGTCGAAAACAAAGCTCTACGTCAGCTTTCTATATACCTGAATACCAAGAGAGAAAAGCTTTGCGGCTCTGTCACTTTACGACGTCCACAACAGCAGAACTATTCGCTATACTTTCTGCTTTACGCTACATATGTAGAAAAACAGGGCCACTTCGCTGGGTAATTTTAAGTGACTCGCAATCATCATTAGTGTGTATTAAAGACATCAACTTTGACAAAACATATAACAAATTAACATATGAAATTCGGAAGACATACGCCATAGCAAAATAGTTACATCATGATATCGTTTTCCAGTGGATCCCAAGTCACTGTGAAATCACCGGAAATGTCACAGCTGATTGTTTAGCACATGCAGCGCATCAAGATGGCGATTTATCCCTATTACCTCTTGCGGCGAGTGATGCACGATGTTTCTTGAGCAAACTCTGTGGTCGATTGTCCAAAGAGACTTGGTTCGCGAATGGAGCTCAAAACTCTCAACTATATTCAATCGATCCTGGAATGGAATTTCAAATTCCAATTAAAATTAGCCGTTCTGTAGAAACAGTAATTCACAGACTTCGTCTAGGCACTGCCTACACTAAAAGCTTCCTATATAGGATAAGAAAAATTAACTGCGCTACATGTACATGTGAAGAGGCAGAAGAAGACATGGAACACCTCCTTCTACACTGCAAAAATTATGCTGTTCCTCGTAAAAAATTCTTACAAACACTAAACAGATTGGACAGACGGCCGCTATCATTAGCAAAAGTATTGGGTCCATGGCCAACTGAAACTCTACAAAACATTGCTGCACACGCCCTAGTACAGTTTTTAGAAGAGTCGGGAATATCAAAAAGATATTGGTTCACATTTGATTCAAGATTGATTCAAGACAGCTGTGTTTAAAAGGTGTTTAAAGTGTGGGCAATGCCCAGTGACTTTTATGTGATGTGATCGCACTATACAAATGACTGTGGCACTGTGGGTTGAACTCTTCGGCAAAGTGCAAACGATTCTTGTGTGTCTTGTGTCTTGTGTGTGGACATTGTTGTCATCACATGAACACTATGCATGACGTGTGAACATTCCTTTTCAATGGACACTGCCGTGAGTGAGTGTACTTTTATTTATAAGTTCGTGACGCTAATTAATAAGCAAGGGAAGAGGAGTAGCCGGAGCCATGTATAGGCACCAACCTCTCCTTAAACACATTTAATAAAAAAAAATAGTTGGCGCAGTGAGAGCAATGCAGTTTTGCTAAATCTGTTACTTAAATGATCGCGGATGCCTACAGTTTTGCATCTTTCTCGCTCTGCGATGTGCCTTGAATGCGTTACAAAAAGAGTCACAGCTTCGCCGCAACGCCGAAGCAATGAATGCGATAGCAACAAATTGGAATGCAACTCGAAGAACGGAAAGCAGCTCCAAATTTCCAGCGCGTCACTCAAGCGCAAAGGACGCATGAAACCAACGCACAGGCATACACAGGACGAGCGGAACTAACAACTTTCACAGTTGTTACTTATTTCTGTTTGAACAGCGTGCTCGTTTCGCAAACGCGGCCGCTGCAGCGAGCGAAGTGACCTTCGTACGCTCTGTAACTTCAGCGCGGACATCGCGGTGAACGTACAAGACATACAACTCCCCATCCCTCCCTCCACGAGATAAGCGCGCGCAGGCGACCACGCCTTGTAGGGCGTGGTCGCCTGCGGGCCCCTCTAGAGTCACTGGAAAAATTTCAGAGTATCGCATCTGTTTTCCGCGCGCCGCCGCCGACGCGATTGGCTTACTCGCATCACGTGACCTCTCGCCGCCATATCCCTTCCAAGCGCTTTGGATGCAGGCGCGTTCAATGCAGAGCGTGGCCGGACATTTAGCAGTACCACGGTCCCCAGAAGTACAACGTCGCTTTTATAACGCGTCATGCAGACAGGGGCGTAAGCAGACATTTTTTCGCGGGGGGAGGGGGGGGGGGCACTGGCCTGGTGTGCTACCTCCTGGGTACGCCACTGCATGCAGGTGCCAGAAGAGAGTAGCTCACCATCAATCGAACGTTACTGGTGAGCTACTCTGGGAATCTAGTTTGCCGTGTGGGAAAAATTAATGTCAAAGAGCGCCGTTCTACGTGGCTGCATAGTTGGCCTGAAAGAATTCACCCCCTTCGAATAACACTCCTTCCTGCAGTGAACTACACTAACTTTGCTGGAAAAAATTTTATGCGACAGGATACTTCACCTCTTCGGTTCGTTATGGTCAGCAATATTGAAAACTACATACCTTTCTATTTGCTCGGCTCTTTATATCTCGATCTGTTGAACAGATTACGCATGCTATCCGAGTTATAAGCGTGTCACGCACGAGAGCGAAATCAAAGATTTATTAAAGTAATAACTGTTTACTGGTATACCTTGAAGGCAATTGTGGCATGATCTTTGGCATTGCACAAAACAGAAGAATGGAACTCTGTTGATAAACTTGGTATAAGGCAATGTTATCAAGCGTATTTTTAAACTTGTTGCAAAAAAATGCTGCTAATGCTGCATTGCACCGAGGGTACCCTTAAAATACTGTATAGTTGGTGAGAAATGGTCACAGCAAAAAAAGAAAAACGCAGATCCCACGCATTGAGGGAGTATATTTTATGCAAGCCCTAGGTCTATATACATACTGTGTTGCAGTAGCATGCGGTTTAAAAATTCCGGGATGTGCTATTTCTGATCAAAAGAACATAAAGCACCGTGCCGAGGAAGTTTTAATAAGAGTGCAGTATGAAAAAAAGTGCAGCAGTGCAGAAACCGAACCCCAGCTGCTTACGCGCTGGCAACGCCAAAAAAAAAAAAGAACTGTTTGTCGGAACACAGCAAAATATTTGCAAATTAATTGCAACGTTGGGAATATTAAGGAGACAAGACATAGGAAATGAAACAATTAGGTAGTGATGTCAATCATTTTTGATGGCCTATTTTCCACGTATCGTAAGATAAGATGCACCTTACCTACCGCACGCCGATTCGCCCGTGCGTTCGGCTGCTGGCGTTCCGAATCAAGACGCCGCGCACAACTTCCAATTACCGTACACACACAACTTCTATTACACATATCAACCAGTTCAACAGCAAGCACGGTGCGCAAGCAAGCTATGCGTCAGCGATCAGTCGAAGGACGCAATGTTGAATCGGTTGAATGTTCTCGATGTTGTTCCATAACGTTCTCGAGTGCAGCGAACCTGAACACCGACTGCAACGCTAGCGCAAACAGTCAAGATTTACCAAATGTCGAAGTAAACGGCATCTCGCACGATGTCACTGCGCTAATGCAACTATGTTTACAGATCCGGACCTAGCGAACACGCCCGGGCGTGTCACGAAAAGAGACCGATGAAGCCATCAAGAGAGTTCGCGAGCGCATGGCAACATTCGCCGTACGTTTCATTAGTTCCACCGCTAACCGCGCAGTCGATCCATACCTGTTGATGGCTCGAAATCACTTCTAATATCATCTTGAAGAAACACACACACATAATGCCGTCCTGCCGAGCGTAACACGGCACTGAGGCTAAAAGATCGGTCACTTCTCAACACACGCTAGCAACGCGCCGGACGGTCTGGAAGGGACATGGCCGCCGCCACCCAATGTTGCCCGCGTGCAGCCTACCTTTGCGGTACTCTGATTTTCCAGTGACTCTAGGCCCCTCGCGCACTTCGCGCCATCTAGATGGTGAGCAAGAAAGCGCGCTGAAGTAAATGGTGTATATAAATATCTCGCCGTTAGCTTGCTGAAAGACGGTACATTTCGTGGCCTAGCCGTCACACAACAACATTCACACAACAATCACCTGCTTCAACAATCTTTTTTGCCTCAATTATAAATCCAGTCTCACGAATCCTCGGGATCTCAGAGCAGGCGCGAATATTGGGTGCCTCGGAAGTGGACCCTCTCTGGTCCGAAAGGATGTTAACGACATCAGGAGAATCGTGGACCAGGTAAGGGTCATCCGGCGTGAGTAGCTTGGCACTCTTATAACTGCATCTAATGTCTACTTCTCTTCGCTTATCTACGTCTCGTAGACAAGCGAACGAGTTATTCGCACTTCTTTCGAGTTTAAGAAAGAAACGGATAAGCACTACAATAAGCTGCTTGAGACGGCTCGCCGTTTTTCTTGACCATATTCTGCTGCGACGCGCTTTTTTTCAAAGTTCGTCCCGCGAGCTTCCGGCCTGACGTAACACAGCTAACGGATTTCCTGCGCGCCCGATGCTCTCAGTTTCGGTATCGCCTCTATCGGGACCTTAGATTTCAATGATTATTATATCGAATTACCTGCGTTTCTTGCGATTTTTACAAAATGGGCATGTAATAAGTTGACACCATCTACAACTCTACCGCGCAAACAATGGCAGTCAAGTTAATTATTAAAAGCTAATTAACAAGTTTTTGTTAGTTACTCATTTCAATGTAACTTTAGATGCGACAAAGTTTTTCCGCCTCGGCGTAGACTTCTTTGGAGAAGAGAGAGAGAAAACATCCTTATTATGTAAGTAAAACAAAAAGCATGGGAGGAACCCCTAGTCCGGGGTCCCGACGACTCCGGCGACGTGTCGAGGCCGTTGTATGATGGCTCGCAGGTCCTCGGGAGGTCCGTCGCGGAGGGCGCCGTCCCAAAGCTCTTTTTTGCGTAGCGAAGACGACAGGGGCCTGACTATCATATCATTTTGTCAAAAAGTCTATAATGTCTAAAAAAGGCACCTTGTATAAACGGTATTACTTTATTTCTACCATAGTCGTCCTTACCGTTTACACTGAAATAAACTGTTAACAGCTGGTTTATTTAGAGGGCTATTTGCTTACGCCCACGCAGGCCACTCGTTCGAGGCCTGCTGCGTTCGGCACTGCACCATAAGTTTCCATGGGAGTAAGCGTTGTTCGCCGTGGTCCAACTGTTACTCCTCCTTTTCCACACTTCACAATCGCCTTGCAGTTAATCTCTTCCAGGACAAACTACATGCAGCAGCTCCAGGACGAACTCCAGCGGTTACTCTCCTTTCACTCCCTTGCGGCTTAGAGTGTTGTCTAGCGTAAATACGCCAACGAACGCTGCGTACACTTCTCTTCAACGAAAGTGACATCTCTGCTCCGACATGAGTGCCGACGTTACGTCTAACCACAGGCTATCGTTTACGTTACCTGCAGTGTAGTCAAGGTGCCTGGCAAGCCCACACTATGTGCACTACTAGACTCAGTTTAAGCACGTATGTCGATCCACCTCGTAAGACTTGGCTCAAAGCAAAAAAAAAGATGATAGGCAGCTACTCGCTGACTGCCTCGTCTGAAATCGTCTCCCGAAATGCGTGGGCTATGCAAGGATTCTCTATATGCTTTCTTCTTCAAGACGAAGGACACAAACGAGGTAGGGTGAAATAAGTGCAGCGCTTGCAGATGCTGCGCACGCATTCACGCACCTAGAAAGGCACCTTCGCTGTTATTTTTCCTTCTTTCCTCTCTTCACCTATCTGATAAAAGTGAACAATGACGTCAACACCTTTGTTGTTTTTTTCTTGTATTCCTTCTCCTGGCATGCAATTTGGCATCAAACAGTTTTCAACACATAGCGCACGCTTTTGTGCTACCTTCGTTAAGCTCAGCGCAACAAAAGTAGACTACGTACATGCGGGCAGCTCTGGCCTGGCACTCGCTGAACGATTGGGCAGAGGAGGAGGAATGCAGCGACGCGCAGGGGGGCAGGCGGGAGGGATGCCATGTAGCCCTATCTCGCTCTTGTCAGCGGTTAATTAGCCAGGCGCGTGGATTCGTTAGGCTAATTAATGACGACGAGCGAAACCGAGAGGAGCACTCAGAAAGAGCCTACAACAATGGACTCCCCTTGGACGACGATGGAAGAAGACGGCCTTTGAAAAGGAGCGATCCCTAAACACGGCGTCGACCCTTTGTCTCCCCCCGGATTACACTTTCTCGGGCCTCTTCTCCCGTTCGAGCAGATTATATCGTGTGCACACGCGCCAGTATTTATTGACAGTCCTTTGAATGTGTGTGTGTGTCCTTCCTAAATGTTCCGTCTTTCTTGTGCTGCTAAATCTATCTTAATCATGAACCAACTCGCCCAAGCAGCCGTTTTAGCAAAGTCCTTTGAAAACGCCACGAAAATCAAATGCGGCATGCGCAGTAGATTAGCGCTTCCAAAGACGGGCCAAAACGTCGAATCAGGCGAGAAGCGCCTGCCGTTGTCCTTCGCGTCTTTATTTGCAGTAATTTCACTTTGCAATAATGCAAGACCAACTTGCCAAACAGTCACGTGCAGCATGTGCGTGCCTGACTACTGGCATGTGCAGGCAAGCTGCTGTCACGGGTCGTCTATCCACCGTAGTGGAAGAGGCGCGCGAGAGCTTTGTCAGCTTTTTCCATCGCACGCGTGAAACGGTCACTGTGGGTAAGCTCACTACGTAGTGCGAACGAAAAGGGTACGTACCACCTTTGAAACTTCGAAACTTCATTTATTCCAACATTCAGGATGCAGAGGGCCGTGGTCAAAAAGCTGGGTTGTCATCTTTCCACGTGCCAACCCAGCATCCAGCTGGTTCATTCGAGCAGCTGCAATGCACATTTCAATTACCTCTATTTAAACTACGACATTTAGAACGCTGCTTGCATATGACCTGCCCATTTAAAACAATGCCTCCACGTAACGCTTTCGAGCAGTTGTTTACGAAATTTTTCATACTCTCCTTCATGCACACATAATTTCTTCGTCAGCCCATCGGCCGATAAGGCTAAGGGGGGAGGAGACAGTGAACAACTCGGCCGCTCTTCCCCTACCAGGAAAGTACAGGGAAGCGACGCTAGGCGTGCCTGACTCTTTCATTCATTCTGTCATGAGCCCTTTGCCTCCCCGGCGGAAGCGAAACGGCTCTGATTGGTTGCGGGCGTCATGCGAGGGCGCGCCTATGCAGTTGGCATCGCGCCTGACTCGCATTCCGGCGCCACAACATGAGGACATGCGTTCATATCCCGGCGGCAATGAACTGTGGCAACGTGATATGACAAGTAACCTCGATTAAGGATCAGGCTGCCATATCAGAAACGGCTGATCGCTGAGAAGCCCACGATCGAGAGAGCGTCAATTATTGGGAAAAAAATTCGGCAGATTCCACGCCTTGTGGGAATCGGTATCATGCGAAGCAGTCAGCGAGTACTTCCATGCTGCATTTTTTGGCTTTGAGCCAAGCGTTACAAGGTGGATCGACGTGTTTTTGTAGTTGTAGTAGTTGTGCGCACACTGTGGGCTTACCAGGCACGTCGACAGCACTGGTGCTTATAGGGTAACTTATGGTGTGACGTAACGTCAGCACTCACGTTAGAGCACATACGTATGTATTATCAAAACCAAGTGCATTTTACGGTACGATGATGTGAATATCATACGTAGCTTTCGTTAGCGTATTCATCCGGGGTCGAAGGACGCTTGAATTTAGCTTGGCGGATCATAGGAATACAAATGTAATGTTGATTAGATTATTAGACTGCTATAACAGAGGATCCAACACTGGAACACGGACGTTATCATGACATGACGCCTGTGTCATAGGAGCACATAAGTAGCGCTCATTGCTTTGTAATAAAATTAGATAGCCGGCAAGACAACCACAATTGACGTTGCACCGACATTACGCCGGCATAAGGTGTTTTTTCCAAGCGCTTTCTAGACCTGGCGTGGCTCTGTGGTAGAATGCCTGACTGCCACGCAGAATGCTTGGGTACGATTCCTGCTGGGATCGTAATTTTTAATCTTTGCATTCGTCGGGTCAACGCTGCCGATGTCGGTTTTTCTTAACGCTCTGGCATTTCAATTACCAATGTCTGTTCTCGCCGTTCCTGGGTAGATATAATAAACTGTCACTCACCTGTGGCGCATACCCGTACACCACGGCCCATGGTAGAAGGGTGTGTGCCACACGTTTCTGGAGGAAAGCGTTTGACGACGTACGCAACAGGATTTTCACGTTATTCATGTCACGACAAGGCAGTCATATTCGTCAAATCCTCTTGCCCTCCCATGCCAATTTCGGACTACACTAAGTTAAGGAGACGATCACGAGAGCGCCGAGACGTAAGCGGATAGATAGATAGATAGATAGATAGATAGATAGATAGATAGATAGATAGATAGATAGATAGATAGATAGATAGATAGATAGATAGATAGATAGATAGATAGATACAAACGCTCAAAGTGCCAAAGGTTCGCTAAGAAATGCTTGGCATTTACAATTTGGCAGATCCCACGTGTTCTGGGAATTGGTCTCATGCGAAGCAGTCAGCGAGTACTTCTATGCTGTATTTTATGGCTTTGAGCCAAGCGTTACGAGGCGGATCGACGTGTCTTTGTAAGTGCAGTAGCTGTTTGCACATCGTGGGCTTGCCAGGGACGTCGACAACATTGGAGTTTAAGGGTAACTTATGGTGCGACGTAATATCAGCCCTCACGTTAGCGTAAATACGTCAGTATTATCGAAACGAAGCGCACTTTATGGTGCAATCATGTGAATATCATACATAACTTTCGTTAATGTATTCCTCCGGGGTCAAGCAATGCTTCAATATAGCTTGCTGAATCACAGGAATACAAATGCATGCAATGTTTATTACACTGCTATAAAAGCGGATCCAACACTGGAACCACAGACGTTAATCTGATATGGCGCCTTTATCGTAGGAGTATATATGTACTGTTTATTGTTTTCTTGTAATATTAGATAGCCAGAACCGCAAGCACAATTGACGTTGCACCAACATTACACCTGCATAGGCTGTTTTAAATGCGAAGCATTTCTTAGCGAACGTTTGGTACTTTGAGCGCTTCTATCTATGTATGTATGTATCTATCTAGCCGCTTAACTCTGGGTGCTCTCATGATCGCCTCCTTAACTTGGTGTAGACCAAAACTGGCATGGGGGGGTAAGGCGATTTGACGAATATGACCGTCGGGTCATGACATGAAAAATTCGGCAGATCCCACGTACCGTGGGAGTCGATGTTATGCGAAGCATCTGGCGGGAAGGTGACTGTGGCGTAATTTTTTTTTACTGAGCGAAACGTTACAAAATGACGCTAAAGATTTGTATAAATTTTATAAGCACACATATATGTTGAAGAGCCGCATATATGTTATATAACCAGTTGTCTACAGATGGGTAACGCTGCCAACGGCAAACAAAACGTGCCGTTGCTATGACCGTCCCATTCGGCGTGTTGTTAATAGAAGTGTAATTTCGTCAACGGTTTAACAGCGCGAGGAGGCGGCTTTAGCCCAAACGTCGCTCATAGCATCCATCCATATACAAAAATAGCTCTCCGACGCTTGCCTAGCTGTTGCATCGCGTTCCGTGCTCGCCCTGTGAGAATTAACGGCCAGTGCAGGGGGAAGACACGAGGCGCATAGCGTTTCTCATCGCGTTTCACGAAGCTTTGGAGGAGCGCATATCGAGTAACAGTGCTTATTGATGTGCTTGCTGAAGACATCTGCGCGTGATTTACCATATGCGGTGTCCGCGTGGATGTTAAGAACTTCAGCTACCGCAAGGGTTAAATCGTGATCATGGGCGTTAGTCGTCGGTACAGAGATGTGCAACTAGGCGTCAACGTGGGTGTGTCCGCATGAAGCGGTGCTATATGTGCCAAACAGCAGTTCACACTGTACAAGCTCTCATATACCAATGCACTATAAACAACCAACTACTTCTGTGACGACACGTTTCACTTTCGTGTTATATTGAACAACTCCTCCATTATTCATTATCCAAGCTACATGTTTATATCTGGACTTTATGCAGGAATTGCAGCACCGATTCTACAGTTAGCTGTAATTTTAACCTATGCCACTCCAGCACTTCGTAAAATGTTTACTCGGATCCAATGTTTTCGCGGGGACATCCGACGCACACAGCTTTCTTCAAGCATATGATGTCACCACTCGAGCAAAGCACTTGGAGCACGTGCCCTAGTCTCTTGGCGATCCCCACTCCCACATCACGGTTTAAGGTCACTGATTGTGACGAGGCGTGGTGCAAGGTATAGGTGTAGGGATTACTCCAACCCGCAAATATTCTTCCGGCGCCCATGACGACGGAAGCAATCTACGGGGCAAGTAGGGCGCGTCTTTTCCGTCGAAGACATGATTTTAGGGCGTGTCGTGGAGGGCCCAACGAAAGGATATCTCAGATGATGCAGGTGGCCAAGTCAGCTGGCCTGGCACGTCCTTGAAATGATTGCTCGGCTGGGTACGAATTCAAGAAGGCGCGAAGGAAGCAATAAAAACTTATCTCTCAAGGTCGAGCGTCACGCAGTCCTATTCTACACAATCACAACAACGTGATAATAATGACGGTGTAAAGTACGAAAAAGAAGTCACAGTTTCACCGCAAGGGCGAAGCAATGAATGAAGTGAGGATGGCAGCTAACTCATTTGTATCCGATCTCGCGTAACTAGAAAACGCTGGTGTAAGAGAATACGGCCGCTCCAGGGAGAGATGCTCTCCGCATAGCCACTTCGCGTTGGGAGCGCAGCACGTAGAAGGGTATACGAGCCGCCCGCTACTATGTCTGTCGAGATAGCGCGCGGGCCAGCGATCACGACCGCCCCCTTGGATTCAAAGTTGCTGCTTGCGCGACACCCCCCATCCCCTCGCGTCTTTTCATGCTCGTTAAGACGGGCGGGGCGTTTCCTGTCTGCTTCGACGGCAGGACTCCCGAGCGGGGTGATGTTATCGCATGCACCCTCCGAGCGACAGAAATGGGCCGGCTCGTTTGATCTCTGCTTCGGCTGCTTCCGTCGCCCCCGCTCGCGCGCTTTTACCCGCGGTAGAACATAGGATGCGCGGGGGGATCTTATCAATTTGGACTTCATACGGGACATGACGGCGACGGCAAAAACCCGTCGAGACTGTCCATATAATTGATATCGCAATAGAAAGAAAAGAACTTCGAGGACGCTTGAACTTCGCCTTCAAGAATACAACGCGATAGCGTAATCAGGCCCCATTCGCATCGCCTTCTCAATCGCTAGCCCTCGCTTTGGTTCTCGGTGGGCGTACACCATGCCGCAAAGAAAGGAACGTCTGTGCGCGTAACATTGGCTGTTTGAGACTATCCTAGAATGCCTACTGCGAGTAGTGTTGCGAAGTGCCCACTACAGCATCATTTTTGCCATTGCGAATGGGCGAAGTACGCACTGCGCGTGCGCAGGGCAACACGCAGCCGCGTAGCTGCACGCTTTGTTGATGCTGCTGCTAATGATGATGATTAATTATATCTGTGCGCTTTGTAATTGGTGGGCCTTTATATCAACCACTCGTTGCGCAATGCACATGTCCTGGTGAGATTCCAGGTTTCTGCCACGCAATATTACATGCGTTAAAGAGACGCCGCCTGTCGCTTATATCTATAGAGGCACACTTCTCAAATGCGCCACTAACATATTGGGGCCCACGCTGACGGGAGTACATGGCGATGCCTGGTGCCCAGGGCATGCAGGCCTGAGGGGGAACGTGGAGGCAAACTGCGTAGCTCGCGGACTGAGCTGCAGGGCCTTCCTTGGAGCACCTCACAGGCCACCATGAAGAACAAAGCACAACGAGCAGGCAGACGTTGGAAGATCAACGCCTTACAAGAAGGAAGTACGCCCATCCGCATCCCAACTTAAGCAGCCAAACAACAAGCCAGAGATTGATGCCGCCTCCAAACGAACACACAGACACACACATGAAGACTAGACGCGCTTTTTCCCCAGTTATGCACAACAGGGCCATGCCCTTGGTGCAGTGACCACATTTACACACGTTACTTACCAGTGTAAAGAGCGGCCAGCCCAAGCAGTATCTAGGTTGGTGCATTCACGGCTAGCACACGGTCTTGGGAAGCACGGCTTTCCGAGCTGGCACTGGTGACCAACTAGTGACCCTAAACTAGGCCTGGCGAGCCGCCGCGGCCAGTGGGGCTCTACGGGAGGGCTCCACACGGGATTAACTACGAAGTCAAGTCTCTTCATGCAACAAAGTTTTACCTCTCTCTCCGCTGACGCGCTACATGACATTCGTATAGGGCTTTCTTTTTTCCGAAACAGTTTCAAGCAGTGGCGTCGTTCTGTGGTGGAACACCTGCTTGGCACCCAGGAAGTCTTGGGTTCGATTGCCCACTCAAACCCAAGTTCTTTTTATTATTTATTTATTTGCGTCTATCTCAAATTTTCGCTCACGGACAACGCTGATTTTAGATGGGAAGTATCTCTTGCTCGGGGGTATGTCACGCGGCATAGTAGTCCGCACTCACACTACGCATGCGCAACTCTCCTCCTTCCCTCTCTCCAACAGCTGCGCGTTACTCTCTCCACTTCTCTACCAGCACCTGCCTGTGCTTCTCCTGCATTCCCGCTTCTGCTCTCACGGCGCATACGCTACTCTCCTCCTCTAGTCTCCTCTCATTCAAGTGGTAGAGCGCTGCGCGCGTTCAGTCCAGCGCTTGTTCGGTTGGCTCCTCATGAAAGTCGGGCTCGCCATGCCGAAATTCTCTCCTGCGCAGCGCCGCGATGAGGGCCAGCTCATGCGCGTCCCCTCCCCCTCGCTCTCCTCTCCTACGCTGCCTCTCTCTCGCGCGCCTGTCGACCGCGTTCCCCGCACGCCCTGAGAGAAATAACGGCCAGGCTAGAAGGAAGACACGACGCGCGTAGTGTTCCTCTTCGCGTTCCACGACGCGAGGTCGGCAGCATGCCCAGCGACCGCCAATGGAACGCGATCGTGCAAGTGCTCTGGCTTCGCATCGCCTCATGGTCCCCTTTAGCGGGAGATGGTGTAATTTTTTCTCGCACACAAGTAACGGCGCCGACACCGCAATTTCTGCGAAACGAGCTCTTTAACGCTATCGCGTAAAACAAGATGCGAAATTATTGTCCCAGCACTCGTTTACGGCATTCATACCTGACAGCGCCTCTTGCGGAGTTCAAGCTGCGGCAGAACGAGGATAAACAGTCTCAGCACAGTGCGTTCAGAAAACACAGAAGTGAATGTTTTTGTTCTCTTTTATTGACTTAATTATCTAAGCTTGTAGATCAGTTCCGTCGTAACATTTGAGAAGAAAAACAAATACACACCACTTAGAACAACAATACACCTCACACCGCGTAACGAGACGTACTCACAGATATACACGCACGCACAATAAAAAAAAAAACACCACTGCAGGCAACGCTTGCAGATCCGTCGTGAAGGAAGGGATCACAAAGGGCGTTCATTCGCACATTTCCTTGGTAAAAAAACAACAACATTAATGTTACAAGACAGTCAAAAGCCCGTCATCGTCCTGAAATACTCAATTGAAACAAACAATAAAAAAAGTTAGTAAATACTTCGATGCAGACGATGTTTGGCCCTTCACTCCCACATGACCACGCGGAATAAACACTTTCGAGGTGAACATGGGCTTAAGTAACATATCGCATATCTGGAAGAACAGAGGCCTGACTCAAGTTCCAGGGCCTTGTAAACATCACAACAAAATTTTGAAGCAAATGTGCGCCACAAAAGGTTGCGCAGACCACATCAAAATTTTGTTGTGACGCATGAATGGCTAAAATCAAGCAAGTAGAGTTACAATCTTCCTTTTATTTGTTTTTTTTTTTCGTTATTCAGCTGCTCACATTCTTTGGATCAAATACTATAAACGCAAGAAGAAAAAAAAAACTGAAAAAAATATCCCAATTGAGCAGCGCACTGAATTGAATCGCTAAATGTTACGCGCTCTTCGTATTCTAAGCGTTAAGTTGCGGGCCCGCCAAAGCAACCATAATTGCGAACCCGATCTAAACCGGGATAGGTCGAGTTGAAAAAACATCACATAATGCTGTGCCAGAAGACTGTTGCGAGGCATCGCGACGATGGCTCGTACACAGAATAAGTGACCAATCGCCAATAGCACATTCTTCAAAGGGTATCGTCTTCATTACGTCAGTGGAAAAAAAAAAAAAAAGACTACGCGGCAGTGCATGGGCTCAGCCAGGCTTGAACAGCAGTGGTAGCTTCTGTTGGCATTAAGTAGGCCATTAATCAAATTCAGCTAACTGCGCACAGCTATTTGAGGTAGCCCGACGGACGCTGACAAATGCTGTTTTCGTATTCGGCTGCAACCGAATCAGAACTTATTACGCTCAATGAAGGAGTTAAAACAGCAAACTTTTTTTCTTCACTTGCGCTAAAATCCTGCGACAGTTTAACAAACGAATATTACACATTCATTACGGTGCCGTGTGAAACGTTTCTTCTATGCCATTTCGCCGTATATATATACACCTTGCAGGCGTAATTTTTTAGGCGTAATTCATGGCTTTTTATGGTTTAATGCCAATAAACTACGAATTTAGCAGCCTTAATAATGTATCCGGTATAAGCTACGTGAGCATTGGTAGCAAGGCTATAAATGTCATTACACCTCACATCTTTAATAGGCAGTATTCGATCACAACAAGTTCGACATGTTCGAGATTCGCTTGAGTATTTTTCTCTCTGGAGGCTGTCTGGAGTTAAGCAATATGCAAGCAGGTGAGTATTAAAGTCAATGTACCTTCCCGACTCAAACCATGATGAGACGCCAAGCACCATCAAAGCCTCATCGAAACTAAAATGACTCGTCCGATGAACAAAACACTCTTCGAAGTTCACGCCACGACGTCAAAAATGTCCCTCATTTCATATACGGTGAAAAACAAAACGTCGTAACCTGTTGTCCAGAAGCTTAAAAATGCGTACATACACTTGACTAGCGACTTCGAGCGGAGCGTCGGTCTCACCTAGCGAGGGCGCAGCACGATGAAATCTTCGTATATTCGGTCATGCATTCGCGTTGCTCCAAGCAAGTGTGCTTGAATGCGTGAAGCCTGCATAACTCTATTATACATCCCTTAATTCAGTTTTTTCCTCCTACCGCCGATTAATGTACAATGACAGTTGTCGAGTTGATGAACTTTAATGACCTTCTAACGTACTCGTCCTGTCTTCCAGTCTTTTCGTGGACGAAGGAACGTCCGCTCTACTTTCATAATACAATGGTGCGACATAGGGCGAGTTCCACGCACCGAGCATGCTGGGAAATTTCGCCTTCATTTCTGCGCTCAAACCAGCGACAGAACTTAAAATTTCGGGGAAACAAATCGTGATAGCGAATGAGCAACGCGAATCAATACTGCGCCCTCTTGAGAATGCCAGTAGGCGAGACGCTTTAAATTAATAAAAATTAACACATTGCGTTTGAAAATGCACAGCGTCACGCAAACCAATTATCTCGGCACTTCATTCACACGCGAGGAAGCGTCAAATAAGTCAGCTCCTCGACACGGGTAGTGTCACGCTAATAGAAAGGTTACACCTATAGTTATTACACATACAAAAATGAAAATTCTTGGCCGCACTTCGCTTACACGTGTCAGGGTGCCGACGTCAAGAACGGCATAATGAGTACTTCTTGCAAAGAGAATGAACTGCCAGTTTTGATATGGTGAATCTGCAGCCACTCGGCGGGCAGTATTTCTGCAATGCCCCGTAGGTAACACAAAATATTCGCGTTGCCCATAGTGTGCATGGTTTAACGCGATGTAAAGTATGAATCTTTAAGAACCCACGCGGCGCCAATCTCACATTAAACCTGAACTGTCCAGAGAAAGAAACATGCATGCGCAGGAATCTTAGCAAGGCTAGGCGATTTCTACCCGTGATGAGAAAGCAGTACTTGACAGGGGCACACCACGTTTGCGTTACCTACGGCGCATGGCGTAAGCTCGATTTCCAGATGCGTCGAGAATCCTGGCGACAAGTGACACCGAGAAGATGCACCGACAGATAATCACACACATGAAAACGTAACCAGCGACACAGAAAATAGATGGCGCTCGACGCACATGGAGTAGTGAACCACACCAGAATTGCGCACCACTAACGTTCACACTCAGTCCACTTGAAAACAGTCACAGCTTACACCAAAAGGGCAGCAACGTCATTGATATGCAGATTTACCTCACTGGCAAACGTCTGGAGAACACAACACATTTTTCTATTCAGCAGGCCATCGAACAAAGTCACGGGAGACAATGGTTCCACTATGAGCATGAAACAAAATGTCATTAATGACTCGCATCGCATCCCTTCCACTTTTTACAATAAATATTTGTGCACACATAGATGTCCTCTTCAAGATCAACAAGGAGATTCCCACGCGCGCACACACACAGACACAGCAGTTTCGTGGTCCATTAGACGAGACACTCGCTGCTCCACTCTTTCCCTGCTTATGGCGGTCACCTAATGCGTGCGAGATTCCACATCGGCGTGCACTTCCAGAACGTTCGCCAGAAAACGCTGGAGTCAAGAGCACTTTTCACAAACGCAGCCGAGTCCCCACATTGAGCGCCGTACCCGA
Organism: Rhipicephalus sanguineus; assembly: GCF_013339695.2. NCBI lineage: Eukaryota > Metazoa > Arthropoda > Arachnida > Ixodida > Ixodidae > Rhipicephalus > Rhipicephalus sanguineus. The sequence continues at coordinate 152,516,953 of NC_051184.2, read as the reverse complement.
AACGCAAGGTAATTTAGTGGACACCCTTGCGACAGCCACCAGAACTGTGAGCAGCAGTTCTGATCACGTAGAAATAATATGTGCGTCTCTAGTTAAAAGTGTTCGACTCCTTCACGCACGAACGCATCCGTACTGTTGTGCGACGTTTGTGGGGACCAGACGCCACGGGCCCTGTCTTCTAGCGCCAGAGTGGCCGAAGACTCCGTCCTGTCTTCTTCCATGAGCGAGCTCGAAGACCTCTCGGAGTCCGAGGGGCTCTTGATGCCAGAGTAGGCAACCTGCTGGCAAGAGTCTCCGATGATTGGCAGATGGCGCGCCCTAGGAGACGAGGCCAAGGCCGCCGTCAGAGATCCCAGGATGGTCCGGTCCGGTGCCGGGGCCACCATGCTGTTGTTGAGCATAGCTGGCCGGCCAAGAGACCGGTAGCTGCCGCCCTGCTTGCAACGCCCCACCTGGTGCGGTTGCGTGCGCCAGCCGTCACACGACTGCGAATGGTGCTGGTCTTCGTCGATGGTCTCGTATACGTGGTCGTTGCGCGAATAAGGGTCCGGTGGCTTCCAAGAGGCGTCATCACTGCTCCGCGGGTTGTTTGGCGGCCACTGAGTGTAAGGCAGGCAGTCGGGCGGGGGCTGCGCTGCCTGCGGAGGCCAGGCGTTGCAGATCCAGCTACGAAGCGGGTGCTCTTCACACGGGTAATTGCTCGTCACCGTGGCTATAGATGGGAGACCTGTGCGAAGAAAGTGTTCTAAGGTAACATGCGAGAGCCACTTCCGTGCAGCGTTCACCACAGCACCCGAAACGCAGTCATAGACATTGCGAGCCACTAGTTCAGCAAGAACGCCAGCACATTGAAATGAATTGAAAAGAATAGCGCGTATCTCGGAATAAAGGCCACTGGAAGTTACAAATTTTTTTGCTTATTGTTGGCGTTAAGCTGTTTCAATTACAACTATATGTCAACAAATGCACGTTTCAATCGAAGCTGTAAGTCAGGGAGATACCATTAAATAACTCCGAGAGAATTGCCCTGTATGCACGCGAGGACAGTGTAGACAGAAAAGCGGTCGGAATAGGTTAGGGTGTGATGTGCACCATAGGAAACCTAGCATATGTGGCATGAGCCAAAGAGCACTTAGTATGCGCACCTACGCCGCACCATAGCTAGATGAAGATGCCGTTCTATTGAAGTTTGCTAAACAAAACTGAGAGTCCGAATTTGCCGTCAAACCAAATTTAGTACCGCTTACCCGAGGTAAGGACGAATTGGAACCACGTATCTGGACAGGCGTGTTGCAAAACCTGGCGCTCATGTTTCGCGGGTGATCTACTTTTGGCCAACCTGGCAGCAACAGATTACAATTATGCGAGCGCAGCGCTATGCTCTAATGACAGAAGTGAGCAGCGACAGGCTAAGCCTTGAGCTGTCTGCGCATGCTCGTGGGTCAAGACGCGAGCTCTCACCTTGTGTGGCACGGTTCCTTGTGTCTTGTGTGACCTCGGACGACTCGTGCTCCTTCAGAGAGCTCCATGATTGCGGGGTAGACTATGCAAAGAGAGGGGAGAAAGAAAAGCGCAAAAAAAGTCACGTTAGAATCCCCATTTCTGATATAAACTAGCTGCAAAAGAACGAACATTTGGCAGTCAAAAACACCTGAAATCTTGGATGCCTTCACCGTCTACACTCTAAGACCTGTAACTCATGCAGTAAGAGCTAAAGAGCATCGCTACTCCTGCGGATCTCATTCTACTCTCTCTACAGACGAGGAAGAGTGAAAGGTACTGTTCATGCCTCCTGGCAAAAGAAGAGTAAAGTGCCTGTTCCACTCCTGCATCCCATGAGAGAGTTAAGAGGTTCTTTTAGCCTTTCAACCATATAACAGCTTGTCTCAAAGCTTCTTTTAGTCTTCCGCCTCCCCGAATTGGAGAAGCTGTAAAGTTCGTCGAGTCATATCTCCGGCTGTCACTCAATCGATGAAGTGACGGCGAAACATGCTTCGTCAACCTGTCGCGACGAAAACAGCTGACATGCACATAATTATAAGTGCACGCGATTATGTTCACAGGTACATTCTCAGTAAAGTACTGGATATAAACATCCTAGATGCGGCACGCCGCAACGTACAAAACAAAATCTTGTTTACAGAAAATCCTGTTTGCAGCCAGAAAAGAAAAAGAATTAGGGGCGGCTTTCTTAAGGCGGCAACTCTAAACGGGACGGCTGTACATGCGTCCCCGAGCGGCGGAACCTTACGACGAATGCGCGTACGAGGAAAGAAGCCTTACGACGCATGCGCGAAGGAGGGGAAAAAATCTTGGAAAGCGCTTGAGCTTGGCTTTCAAAAGTAGAACGCGCTGGCGTAATCGGACCGTGTTCGTATCGCCTTCCCACTCGCTAGCTTCGCCTCGCTTCTCGGTTGAGACCTAAACCGTGCCGCAAGAAAAGCCAAGGTGCGGACGCTCTCCGGCTCCACTATCCATGCATGCGGCGCGACGAAACACGGCCACACGGCGGTGCGATGCCGTTTAAACTGTATGTCAGCAAACCTCCGAAACGTGCGTACCACCAACACTAAATCGTGCATATAAATACCTCGCCGATAGTATGCTAGAGGATGTATGCGTGGTGGCCGAGCGGCTAAACGCATCGCGCCACGCAGCGAGGGGTCGCAGGTTCGAATCTCCGGTTGATATCACAGTGGAAGTTCTTCGGAGTATCTTTGCTCGTTTCGGCCTGCCTCACACAGTCGTGTCCGATGATGGACCCCAATTTACCAGTGCGGTGACAGTGACGTCGTTTCGGGATAACCATGTCTGTGACATAACAACTGCCCCTTATTATCCGTAGTCCAACAGGAATGCAGAGCGGGCGTTGTGCACTATTAAGGAAGCACAAAAGAGGCATAAAACGGAGTCGCTGCGGTGTCGACTAGCTAAATTCTTGCTTCGTTAGAAGATAAAGCCGGTGCTGCCTGTGTAAGCAGACACCGAGTTCCCCGTGCATGCCATCTCTTTGGATTTATTCTTACACACTGGCATTGCGAAGTCCATGTGTCGTGCATTGCGATTAATTTTTCAACACTACTTTCATATTATTTTACTGTTGTAAATGAGTGCTCAGGGTGCGCTGTGTATGTTGTTTTACAGCGAAAGCAGTTATTAGACCACAACGGCAGTGGGGTAGTTGTCCGCTGCCGCCGCCGGTGTCCGCAACCACTATCGCGCGAAATAAGCAAAATGAAATAAGTAAAAAACATCTACGATCGCATGGGATATCATGGATCGCATGGAATGCTCGACTGCATCTGCGTGGCAGTCGAGCATTCTACCACAGAGCCACGCCGGTGCTTCAAACTCCTTTGCAAAAGGACCCTACACAGGAGTCATGTCGGGCAAGGAATCGCGTTAAGATATGTAATATAGCGTCGTAGAAGAGTAAAATAAAAACCAGGCGTCACACAACGCTGACTGCGCAAAGAGCGTGTGGTTGAAAGCTTCCCATCCACTACAAAGTGCTCAACCGAAATTCTTCATCGCCATCAGCCACATGCAGCATCAGCAAAGTGCACATAATGCCTTACAGATGTGTAGCAGCGGGTACCTCGCTTAACTAATAATAATGGCATAGTGGGCGCTTCCCTACTTCAGAAAATTATGATTTGTGGCGTAGTGGATACCTTGCATGTATACTTGTATTAGTTTCCGCAAGAGAGCTTAGAACGGGCTCTAGAAAGGCCGTTCTTCCAGCTTTCGCTGTGAATGCGCTGCGTGTTCCGCGAAGGCCTGGCGGTTTTTTCATGTGTTCACTATTGAGCAAAGGTTCTGTACAGTAGACGAAAATGTATATTTTTACGTTGACATAATAGATGTTACTGTTTTGATTCCAATAAAGTATTACAACCAACAGTTCTTGTATCATTTGAAGTTTAATAATTCGCAATGCATTGCAAAAAAAAAAGAAAAGACCTCGTGCACGCAAAATAAATTGCTGAAGCACTGACATATATAGATAATGCTTGTGTTCCACCGGAAAGGTTGAACAGACGATTCTTGCAAAGCATCGTGCAAAAGAAATAAGCGGCAGGCAGTAGACCGAAACAGATCAAAAGCGGTCGAACATGGAAGGGTTCATAATGAATAGTGAGGTCATCAATTACAGGTACACGAGGCAGTATGGATGCACATGGCACTCACTTTTTCGCCCTCTGTCTTTGTCTGCTGCACTCATGTTCGTGCTCTGTGTAATATTTGATCACAAACAAGCCAAGTTGTGTCCCGGCGTGACAATAATATCCTACCAATTATAAAGAAACCTTCTGAAGATCAGCTTTTTCACTGAGGCATACAATTTTTAACACGAAAGTGTTTTATGCCGGGGTCCACCAAGTACATCCGTCACGGATATGACGTTGATAAAATGGACGCCAACGGGTGAGAAAGAAAAAAACCAAGAAAAAGATACCCCGCTGGGAATCGAACCCACGACGTTGCGGCCGCGACGGCAAGCGCCCGACGCTCTACCGACTAAGCCAACTCGGGAGATGGTAGGCACGGCGCGAACGCGCCTTATATCTTTCACACATTCTCTTTCGCGGCGGGCGGAGCGGGGCGGTGCCGCCGTCTGTGAGAGGTGGAAAGAAGTAATGCTTCACGATCGACACTTACTAGCGCTTACTCCGAGATTGCACGTGATATCGGAGGTCATGGTTAAAGCGTCTCGATACCAGAGAGGTAGACTGGCCGCGCTGGCGTCGCCGAGGCACCCTTGACGCAGTTACGTTCTTTGCCTTTGGATTCGTGTTAGCGTGCGTCGGCTCATCGGAGTAGTGCAGCTTCCACGTGCACGAACGGGATTTCTCTGCCGCCGACTGCTTCAAATGCGAGAGCACCGACTAACAAAACTGCTGCAATATGCGTTGCAGAAAGGACGCGATTTCGACGGGCGAATGTCGTGCCTTGGTGGAGCGAGAGCAGCGCCTGCGAGACAGAGGCCAGCGGGACGCACGCGTTTGCGGCTCAGGCTACGAACCTCTACCGCCCGCGTTGCTGAAGTGCAGTGTGTGTTATGTATGCATGAGCACAGGCGTCGGCTACCCATTACTAGAAAGCGCACACTGTGCCGTTTCTCTCCTTAATTGACGACGCTTTGAAGAAGTGCATACCGGGTACCAGTGTTGATTATGAGCTTGTTGATATCATCCTTACGCGCGATTCACGATTCGCTGTGTCCAAATATATGTTCACACCGTCAGCTACCTCAACGGTTTTATCATGATCATGGGCGCTAGTCGTCGCGATAGAGACATGCTGTCAACATGGGTGCATCCACGTCAAACGGTGCTATAGCTGCCAAACACGAATAGACATTGTACAAGCTCTCATATATCATAAGCACTACTTCTGTGAAGACACGTTTCACTTTCGTGTTATACCGATTCCTATGACGGAGGGATCAGCCATGTTTTTAATAGGTACTGCACAATCTCTTCAGGGGAAGTGCCACTACGCACGGATGTTCGCAAAAGAGAAGCGCAACCGCATTATCTTTTCTATTTTTAGGGAGACATTTCACTCGCGAATTAGTGGGCATTGCGCATAACCTAGGTGCACGCATTCGACATTAAGCTTAACAACGGCGTGATTACTGAAGAGTAAAGGTTGTTTAGTTAAAGGGTAGCTAGTCTCCTTGTATAAAAGCAATTAAATACTGACTATGGCTAACATAGAGCCACTGTATACCGCACCACGGCGCGCGTAAGTGCCGACTGCGGAAATGTACGTTCGTATAACTTCTCAGAAGGAGCCGCTGCCCCTGCGTACAAGAGCTCGTGATACGTGAGTTTCGCTATTTGAGAGAGAGACACAACATTTATTAATTTTAAAAAAAAGTTGTTCACTGCAGGCGGGGCCCTTCTTCCAAGGCTCCACTGGCTATTAGAGCCCTGCACGGGCTCGGGCCTGCCCGCAAACCGGGCCGGGAAGGGCTTGGTTCTTGCTCAGTTCCCAAGATTGTTCCGCATACGTTGCGCATACATATACGTCCCACATGTTCTACCTCGAAAAAAAAAAAAGCTGTTTTTATGTGGGGCAAGCTATTTGGAGAAGTTCTGTGACGGACGAGTACTGAACTTCTTCGGCTCTTCTTGCTTTGGCTTCTTGTCATATTTGTGTGTAATGCACTGATGTCCATTTTCTAATTATCCCCAGAGATTAATATTGCTGAAAATAGTCCACGAAACGCTGTTAGTGCCAAAAATTCATTTTTTGGCACCGTAATTCTAATTAATGTTGTGTCTAGAAAAGATTACGATCTATCCTTGTTTATATCAAAACATCACGACAGGTATGGACTAGAAGGGCCAACAAAGAAACCGGCCTCTGTAATGATTCTCGTAATGGGCACGGCAGAAGGCAACTCACGCAAACTGCAGAAAAACTGCAGTCGTGAAGGCAACGGCGAGGCATGTGAAATCACTAAGAACCGTGTGCCGTTAAGGAGTGGGCTGAAGCGCCGCAGTAATAATAAAACAGAGGAAAGACGAGGATGCTTCCGTTTTTCTCTCCCAACAGCTCCCGGAGGCAAGGAGCACCTGAGACGCTGCTGCTCCACTAATGGGAATGCGAAAACCGGAAGCCCAGCTGCCCGCTTCCAGAAACGCGCCTAATGAATGAGACGCGCTTCAGTTGTATTGCCCAGGCAGCGAAACGCAGGCGCAATCTCTCAAAGTGGAGCCACATCCAAGCACCGTAGCGCACGCCTAAACGAAACTTTCGTATTAACACTATTCTTCCCTCTGGTTGCCAACACTTTCCTGCACAAAAGAGAAAACGCATTTTCCTCGTCTACAAAACAGCAGTGCAAAAGTTTACAGTTAAGAACACGCCCTCGGTCGCGCCTACACTATCCCAGCGATTCGACCTTTCGTTCTCACAACCGGTTCTTCGGTGCCACAATTTCCATCCCGAGCTATGCAAGCTCTCAAAATTGCGACCGCAACGGTGTCGCACAGTCATCAGACAAGCTGATGTACATCAGCTGTACATCAGCTTGTACAGCTGATGTACATCAAAAATGCAGTCAGCAACCACAGTCGCCCTTGCATTGCTAAGGGGTACAAAATGCCAGGCTTGTGCGCGAACACTAAGCGCTGCACGTAATTTTTTAAGAACGAAAAACCACATTGTACATACAAATAATATTAAAAATACTAGGGATCTGCGAATATCGGATTAGAATAATTCGGTATCCGATTCGATTCACGAGGCACTTTTGCGATTCGAAATATTAGAACACCGCTAAGCTTCTTACACATATGGAAATCAGCACAAAGCGTGGATGTGCCTACAACTTTCGGGTGTGACAGGTCATATACGTTGAGCCAGCGACGCCACGATATCGGAAAATTTGGACCCCGTAAGTAGAGGTCGGGTAGCCAACGAGCGTTTTGCTCTCTTCTATAGGCCCCTGCTTGAACTGCACGCCAGCACGGTGGCCGAAAGAGAGCCGCGCTGCATTTTGGAATAGCAGCTCCGGCGTCAGATGCCGCGTGTTTTATTTCAGCGCGCAGCCGCGCTAAAGTGGGCCGCAGATACCTAGGCCAGACTATAGGCACGGGCCGCACGGCTTACGCTTTTTCTCAGACTACAATCACGTACAACTCGGAGCAACTTTTATGGGGACGTGCCTTCGAGATTCTTTGTTACAGCCTGTTGACGAATGACTCGATTGTGCGTTTCAAGGACATTCAGGGCTACTTATGCAACGAGCACGGCTCAGCCGCCGAATGGCCCCGAGTGACAAGCCGATACAGACTGCCGCATCGGCCGAAGTTATACAGTGAAACCTCGGTGTACGATCCCGGCTCATACGAATTTCGGGGTTTCGAATTTCGAAATATTCATACGAATATTTCTTTGGCCCCGGCCAAGGCCCATTGGCCTTCAATGTAATGGAGTACGGTTGTTTCGAACAGATTTGCACCCCGCGACGTTTCATACGAACGTAAGCTACCGCGCAGGTAGGAAGAGGTGCTGTCCGCGCTGTCGCGGAAGACACGCCAATCAGGTGGGGGCGCAGAAACGCAAGCGCGGGCATGCGCGTCGCGCCGCCAATTGGTCAAAATCACGGTGTGAAACAAATCTTTTCTCACACAGTGATCAGAATAAACATTCAGGGACGCGTCGTAGCCTCCAAGATTGTGTGCGCCAATCTTGGAGGCCCTAATGAACCTCCGTGTGCCTTGGCGTTTAGATTACACGCCATGTCCTCCATGCAAACAATGTCCTCGTGCATCAGACACCCTATGAAAGGTGGACGAGGATCGAAAGAAAACAAGGACGGTCTTCGCGAAGGAGCTAGGCCTCACAAGGGCAACATGCACGACTGTTGGGGACGCAATTTGGCGGGCACGGCCGTAAATCTCTCGAAAAACATCACCAACACCACCGCGATAATAAAATAATAACGTAGGACCGCTGTTGGGAAATTTTCTGGCCTACATCAACCGCATCAAAGCGCTCCTTAAGTCACTTTCGCCTCAGTACTCTAGTGTCATGCAGAAAAGCATACCAAGGTTTGGAAGGGGCCACTAGCTGTCGAGGGTCACAGATGCATTGCAGATCGGGCGAGTTGGTCCTCCACGAACGCACCTGGTTCAATAATTACACACGCGCGCACGGGCCGTATATTTACGAGTGTAGGTATAATTTTTGACGTCTAAAAACTTCACTGGCGATCATTCGGAGCTGTTCGTGACTTTTCTGCGACCGTGAAAGAAAATAAATGGAAATGTACGCCAGCTTTAGTCGAGAGTTCGACGAAAGTTCGTCTCTTGACTTTTGTCGTACGCCAGCTTTCTTTTGTCGCATGATGATTTTTCATACTTTCTGGTGATGCGAACTTCGGATAATACGAATATTTTTGGTGATCCCGCGAGATTCGTATCACCGAGGTATTACTGTACTTCCCGTCAGGCTGGACTGTTTCGTCCCGATTACAAAGTACGCGCAGTGTACGCGACTCATGTATATGTCGCAAGCCTAATCCGGACAAAGCCCCTGTTTCTCGCCTGCCGCGGGCTCTCATCTGAGCCAGAATGCGCTCCAACCACGCACGGCCACCTGGATCGGGGCGCGCGGCGGTGTTGCTCCGGCCGTCCCATTCGGCGCGCGCCCCTTTGAAAAAATGTAATTGAGGTAGTTCAGCCGCGCGCCGCAACGCGGCGCTCTTCTCCTACCCCCTTGCGGATGATGCCGCGCTCGCCGCGCCGTAGACAGCCGCAGATGTGTTTGCAAAAATGCACACTGGACATTGTGCACGTGGTGACTGGAATCAAGGTACACTGTTATGTATTGTTAATCGGGCTTTACACAGTGTGTGTTGTTCTCTGTAGCATATTACCGTCGAGATAGAGCCAAGCAGCGTGCTTAGGCGACTTCGTATGGCGCGGCGCGTTCATATATCCCATGACCACGGCCGCTACATAAGTGCCATATGACACATGTATTGTGCCGAGTACGTGATTTGCCGTGCTTCTCATTCTTTATTTTGGCGCTCGTTTCTCCCACGGCCGCCTGGACCGGAGCGCGCCATGCTTCTTTCTAAAGGAAATACATTTCGTCGTCGTCTGCACTGCATAGCTATCTTCTGCGGTCGTTGCTGGAAAACTAAATTGCGGTGATGATAATGCTGTAGACGTTTTCACCTTGCCGATGGTAGGCAACATTTTGGTGGGCACGTCTTTTTGCATTGTGAAGTTCCCACGATACGACAGTGAGGTGAATGAGACGTTCTTATTTAAGCGCAGGCCGCATGTAGGCGAATTTGAACGCGAAAGCGATGAGCGCGCGCTTGTCGCCTGCGAATTAGCTAAGGGTCGGTCGCGCAATGGCCACTTTCGTTTTGGTATCGCTTGTCGTTTTAGCGCGACAGCATGGAAGAACCCGTTTCGCAGTAATTCCGGTGTCGGCGGCGGTGTGTGTGTGTACGTTCGTGTGCGTCTGTGTATGCGCGCAGATATCGCTGTCGCATTTAACTCTTAAAGGCGAAGCTTAAGGGTCCCCCAATTTCCACCTCCATTATTGCGTGCATGCGGTTTGCCCTTTAAGATTCGAACTAATCTACCGGTTCGTTGGCTGAGCGGCTGCTGATAAGGCTTTCTGCGTCTAGCATATATGTTTTCATATGCATTTTCACATTGTCATACCACGTTGATTTCAGGCAAGTAATTTGTTTTTTAGTCTGCGTTGGGATTCCGTGTGTAATTTACCGTGTTTTTCAGAAACGTGCCGTACTGCTGCGTGCCTTACTGTAAGTCAACACCAAGGAATATTACGTTGCCTCGACGCCAAAGTGGCATTCCTTCCAGCAGGTAAAGCTCGCGCACTCAAGGCCGCAGCATCCCAAGGGAAATACGCCAACCTCCTTTAAGCAGCGGAACCAACCTTCGGATCGTTTCCGCTATTCTGGAAGCACTCAGAAAAAAAAGGAGTTTTTAATAAATCTCGTGCTTTCCTTCGCATGTATACTTCTTACTGATATGCTGCACTTAAGAACACCAAAACAATTTTCTTAAAAGTGACTCACGGGTGTTTTCGCTTTGGTCACCATCATCACGACAAGGACTGGCGCACACACACAAAAAATAAAGAATATAGCGATAGCCGCCATCCATCCTTTTATGTGCTTTTTGTGAACGTGGTGGAAGTGCTATGCTAACCCACGGTTACTCTACAGCGATATCTTCAAGGCGCCGCTATGCGCCGCAAACCTTCCCGCATAGAGCGCAAAGGAATGGAGGGGTAGTAGGCGCGCGCCGCGGTGCGGCGAAAGGAGTGGTCACGCCCCTTTCTGCAATTACGCCTCCTCCGTCCGAATGGGACGGCCGGAGCAACACCGCCGCGCGCCCCGATCCAGGTGGCCGTGAACCACGCTGCCTATTGGCCTCGAGGCCCACCACTGGAAACGCCGGCGCCACCGTCGGCGTGACGTGCTTGGCAGGATCACGTGGTCTCAGCGGCCGCGTCGGCTGCTTGTGGCGCACTGCCGCGTGATTTGAAAACGAGTTTCAAGTCCCACATGCGCTGCGGTCTGTTCAAATTCGGAAGTTTTCTCTCATTTTCTACTCAATTGAAACCATTGTAATAGAGTGGCTGCCTCCGAAGGCGACAAACATGGGGCTCTCCCGCTCAGTGCCGCAGTGCCGCGCTTAGGCAAAGGAGCTCAATGTCAGCCTGCACTGGTAACCGCGGGACAAGAAACAGCGTGAAGCATGGGTTGTAAAGCTAAGAACCGGCAAGTAGCCATCAGCTACGAGTCTTGTGTGCAACAAGCACTTCCGCGACGAAGACTTTTGTTACTGCGTCGGGCCTGCGATGTTCGGTGAGTAGCAGACAGCGCACACTGAGACGATGGCTCGCGCGCGCCTTCCGCCGGCAAATGATGCTTATCTGCCACAGGATGGTAAAAGCGCTACCTTTTACCACGTTCGATGCCATCTCAGAACCCTCCAATGCGACCTCTTGATCGTCGGCCCCGTGCTCAGCGTCCACAAAATCGGCTGCAGATGCTCAAGTCATTGTTTAGATACGTTAAATTAAAAAAAAAAACGCACAGGGTCCCTTATGCATTCAGTACAGATGACTAGAAGGCGAAAGCCATCTTCTTCTTGTTAGTCGATGTACTGATCCTCCCGCGCCCCCCTCCAAAAGCGTTCTGCGCCTAACGCGGTTTTACACGGCCTCCGTGACCGATCACGGAGGCAATGCAAAGCGACCATGACGTGTGGATACGTCATCACGTGACGTCACATGTGACGTCATAATGACGCTACTATTTTGGCGATCTGTGACGTCATGATGACGTCATATGGTGACACCATCACGTGACGATTATTTTTTGCATCACTCGTGTTGACGCCGCTGACGGGCAACCTTCCCATTTGATGAGACATGCATTGCTTCATAAGCTACATAAATTTTGCATTGCCTCCGTGATCGGCCCACCGGCCAACCCCATGTATTTTCTTGGAGCCTCATTTATTTACGTGGGAAAGATGCCACCCTGTTGGCGTTAGACACGACACTGCTGCCAAAATTGCTGGGGTACTGGCAAAAGAATTACTATCCTGTTTTGCGGCTGCTGGTTGCTGCAATAACTTCTATTTTGTTCACCGCTATTTCAAGTTCATGTGGGTCCTAGTTCACAGCCGACGTTTGCAGAACAAGTCCGGCAAACGTTACTGTATTTTCTTTCTCTTCCTAGGCGTCACATGCTACTACATGCTCGGTCTCGTAGACTGGCTCTTCTTCCACCAGCAATCTCGAAGTGGTGAAGCTTTGGTCTATGAATTTGTTGATGACAGAGAGCAGCAAGTTCACTGGAATGCAAACGGAACGATAATTAAGGAGCATTAAAAAAAAGGCGTCGCATTTGCTCACGTTTTGTGTGAGCACCAAACGAAACGAATGCGCTGAATAAAGAAACAGAAGCAGCGGCGTTTGCCCGCTGAGAAGACCGATCAATACGCAGTGCGAGACAACTTGTCAAATGACATTGAAACGTACCAGAAGTTAGAACGAAAAAGAAAAAAAAAACACTGAATCGTCGGGACGGCAGATCACAAAGTTGCCATGCTCACCGAAGCCGCAGTTGTAAGGAAATTGCTTTTGAACAGCTCTGATAGCGTCCGCGCAACAGTAGTTGTTTGTTTACTCACAAATTCTCATATTTTGCGGCCTAAAGTTCACAGCGCGGTGCCAAAACGCGCTCGTAGCAAAAGCGACACCATCAGTACGAACATACATGCAGACGCTCATACATGCAGAGGCACCGTCAGTCGTCGCGAACCCGTGCGATCGCTTGCTTGAGGCTTCTTTCTGTTATGCTCCCTTTGGTTATACAGGCAGTCTACTCTAACGAGATATGAGTGACTACCTTTCACGCAAGAAGCCGGTTCAGGGGTCTCCTACGCGGTGACAGCGTGAAGCGGGTGCTCGGTTTTCTGCAAGGAGACAGCGACTGTAGACTATCTTGTGCTTTCAGTTCATCGAAAATGATTATTTTGACATTAAAGAACACAGTTCATTTCGAAAGTACTTGCAGAAATGCCCTGGAGGGCTTACGCGAGGTGTTTTTGTAGAGCGCCGACAGCAAAACCTATGGGGAGCGCGCCGGCGGTATCCTGCCTAGCACGCAATCGAGGCGCGTCCGATAGAGGGCGACTCCGTAACTCCTCGAGGCCAATATTCTTACCGCCATTGCAACTTAGCGACTTCTGCCGAAGGAAGGCGTCCCGTAAAGGAGAACTGGCACAAAAATTTTACATCTTGTTTTTTCTGTTGCAATAAGTAGCTAACGACCCCCGCATCCCGGCTGGAAACCTCGTTTGCGCCAGCGCCCGACAGTCAATTATTTGGAACGGTTTCATATCGCCCAGTCGCATCATACGAGTGATGCAAAAAATCACCACGTGATGACGTCAGAGATTGCCAAAATTTGCGACGTCATTATGACGTCACATGATGTGCACACTGCTACTACACTTACAAAAACACGTCGATCCACCTCGTAACGCTTGGCTCAAAGCCATAAGATACAGCATAGAAGTACTCGCTGACTGCTTCGCATGAAACTGATTCCCACAACGCCTGGGATCTGCCGAACTTTCTTATGTTTTGATGTCTTTATTCCCTTCATTTCTCTCTATTTTATTGCAATAGCAATTGTATGGACACTCTCGGCTGGTTTTTGTCGTCGGCGTCGCCGTCATGTCCCTATATATATATATATATATATATATATATATATATATATATATATATATATATATATATATATATATATATATATATATATTGTAGCGAAGCCTTTATTGAGTAATGGGTTGCGCTCTCTATAGCCTTCTAGCGGGTCGTCACCTTTGGCTCTTCGTGCTCGCGCTCTTGAGTCCGTGTTTGTGCCTTGACTGTCGCCATTGCATATCGTCGCCGACTACCGTCCAATAAACGCCTCAACAAATTGGTGGAGGTGCTGGGTAGATGGAGCTGGGCGAGACGACGGTGACATAGGCGGCGGTGAATCGTAATACGGGCGGCTTGACTGGCTGGGGATGGCTGAGGCTACACGAGGCGACTGCACGCGATTGCAATAGCGGGCGACATGACCGGCGCAACCACACGCGAAGCAGATCGGGCGGTTGGGCGGTTGTCAGAAGTGCGCCATCGGTTCGCCGGGGTAGGTCCCATCCATGGAGCAGGACGCGGTGGACGAGGCGTCTGCTGATACGACTGCATGATGGGCTGCATCGGTGGCCTAGGTATGGCGTCGGCAAACGCAGCCGGCCCACTCGCTTCGAAGGCTTGAGGTCTGGCGACGGCTTCGGCGTAAGTAAGTGGGGCAGCCACAGGAATCGCTTGGGGTGGTCTTGCTACAACCTGCGCGTAACTGAGCGGCGCAGGTGCCGGAGGGGGCTGGTGGTATTCCGGCATGACCTCCGCGATTTCCTGCTGAATAGCGCGGCGTAAGGGAGCCAGCAGCGTGGTCGACGGCTGTTCAACATGCTGCTGCTGAGGGAAGGCCAGTAGGGAGAACTGGCGGGCAATTTCCTCGCGCACGAATGACTTGATCTCGGCGAGCAAGGCGGACTGATCAGAAATGGCCGACAAGCCTGCGAGATCGGCGTCGCGTGATGGAGGTCGACGGGTCAGCAGTCGCTGCCGGCGCAGCTCCTCGTAGCTTTGGCAGAGCGTAATCACCTCGGCCACAGTACGAGGGTTCTTGGCGAGCAGCATAGTGAAGGCATCGTCGTCGATGCCTTTCAGAACGTGGCGGATCTTGTCATACTCAGGCATGGCCGCGTCAGCCTTCTTGCACAAGTCCAGGACTTCTTCAATGTAGCTCGTAAAGGACTCACCGGTCCGCTGAGCTCGTTCACGTAAACGTTGTTCGGCTTGCAGTTTACGAACGGCAGGGCGGCCAAACACATCGATGATGGCGGTCTTGAAAGCAGACCACGTGGGGAACTCGGTGGTGAGGTTGTTGCGGAAGGAGACGTTTGCTGAGCAGCGTCTTGAGGCATGGTAGTTGGTAGGGTACGGGATCTCAGCTCCAGGGGCATCGAATAGGAGCACAGCACTCTCCACCAATTTGTTGTCGCCATTGCATATCGTCGCCGACTACCGTCCAATAAACGCCTCAACAATATATATATATATAGGCCACAAAGAAAAATAATTGCGAAATTCTTTCCGACGCGCGGAATCGAACGGACGACCTCTCACTCCGCAGCGCGCGGCGTTAGACGGCTAGGCCACGAAGAGTACAGTCTTTGAGCATGCTAACGGCGAGCTATTTATATACATCATTTACTTCAGCGTGCTTTCTTGCTCACCAGCGAGATGGCGCGAAGTGCGCGAGGGGGCGCGCTTTAAAGGTCATCGCCCCGCTCGTAGCGTTGCGCGCGCGCATCCGTGCACTTCGCCCTACAGGGCGTGGTCGCCTGCGTGCGTGCTTATGTCGTGGTGGAGGAGGGGGGGGGGGGGGGAGTTGTATGTCTTGTGCTTTCACCGCGATGTCCGCGTTGAAGTTACAGAGCGTACGAAGGTCACTTAGTTCGCTGCAGCGGCCACGTTTGCGAAACGAGCACGCTGTTCAAACAGAAAAAGATAGTTCGCGCACGTCCTGTTTGTGTGCTTTTCGCGCGTCCTTTGCGCTTGAGCGAAGCGCTGGAAATTTCGAGCTGCTTTTCGTTCTTCGTGTTACATTCCAATTTGTTGCTATCGCATTCATTGCTTCGCTGTTACGACGAAACTGTGACTTTTTATCTCTTCCTCTTTCTTGCTATCGCTTTCTTTCTTTCTTTCTTTCTTTCTTTCTTTCTTCTTTCTTCTTTCTTTCTTTCTTTCTTTCTTTCTTTCTCTCTCTCACACGTATTCGTTTTCGTTTGACACTCGCACCTGCTGTACGCAGTATCTGGGGCTTGCCCAATTCCTGTGGCGCATACCCACTTGAGGATTTTTCTGGTGACACCGCACAAACTACGGCGAACTACAACAGGCTCACTGTTAAAATTGATTTTAAATGTGTTCTTGGCTACATTAGCCGTCGGTATTTTGTAGACGATGCGTGAGTGTCCACACAAATCTATACCAGAAGTTATCTTGCCTTCAAAATGTTGTGTCAGTACTCGTTTAAATTCAGAACTATAAGTTCGCCCGATGGGCGTATCCCTCTGCTGGCGCTGTGCTTCCATTCGGAGCTATATTTCGCCACTGCAGTCGATGTGGTTGTGTTTTAACATTGAAACCGCAAATGGGTTTGTGTTTTAACATTGATACGCAAATGGCAGGGGGCAGAGTGGAGTCTACCGTTACTCAGCTGGACATGTGCCGTCGTTTTTTAAAATGCAGGACATGCAGGTTTTTGACGATAATGGCGGCCGGAGCTGCCAGTGCCTGCTGTTTGACATCACACAACAGGTAGCATGCTACTGGTCAAAAGCCGACATAAGTCAAGTGCGGCTTTGGGATCAAATGCGCTTCTTGCCACGGGAGGTCGCCACGTGACGACGCAAAGCTCCATAGTCGGCTAACGTTGCGCTACACTCGCGCAGAAAAGGGACAGCGGGAAAGAGCGATCTCGTTCCATCAGGCGCGCTCGAGGTCACTTCGCGATCTTACGTAACTACTTTCCCCCGTGCCATCCCTCCGTGCTTAGTTTCCGGAGCGCTCGTCGGGACGAGAGAATAGAGAAAGGGCTTAAAGCGCGCTAGCTCTTGACAGATCCGAGAAATTCTTGCGGAAATCGGTTCCTGAGGCAATAAACTCCGATACTGATTTCACTCGATGGTTACTTGGAAAAGCAGTTCTTGAACACTTTAAAAATCATTGTGACGTCAATTATTATTATATTAAGTCGTAGTTAATATTTCTTAACGCGCAAATGGGATCAAAATGAACGATACTGGATTGACTTAACATTACTGCCACTTCGAGAGCCTCTACTTCGTGTTACACGTGCAAACGTAATCGCATTTCGGGGAATCAAAAGCTAAGCGTGTCGAATGCGCTGAACTGCTCGCTGTTCCTGGTATCACCTCATGCCTATTTGTGATTACCGAATCACTGCTCTTGGCGAGATGCAGTCAGACACTCCGAAAGCGGACGCATCGGGTGTCGGTGAGCGTGCCGCGCTCTTGATGGTACCTGACAACTTTCGTCTGCACGCGATCGCAAGTAAACAGTCACGCTCTCTCGGAAAAATCCATCGATCGAGGTTCCTCAGGGCAGTTTCTATGACTCGACCTGTGGCGAGTTCACCACTCCAGCTCGGTACTGACACAATATACATCTGTAGCCTCTAATACACAGGACCGTAAAAATTGTGCGGCACGCGGTGCGCCAAGTTAGATTTGGCTTATTCATTTCGGAGAAAGAAAGTTAAAATTCTGGCAATTCAAGCAATTAACCACTTTTTTTTTTCAGCAAGCAATATTTTTTCTCTCATAAACCTGTGAATGTCCACAAATAAAATATTTACGGGTCAGCACTTAAAACGATGTCCAGTAAACATCACTTACACCGAAATCTCGAAAGCGAAACCCAGTATTTTTATACACAGCCTGAAAAACACTACATATATACTGGTTCCACCCTAGCGATTCGGTAGGCATGTGTCTACGCTCTCAAGTGCCAAAAAATAGACGCTACCAATCAACAGTGCAGATAATTCAACGGCGATTCTCTCAACCTGACTGCGTTCGGACAATCCCAAAAGATAAAAATAAGTTCAGTTGAGTTTCAAAGTATGTTTATGCTGGTAACAAAAAACTTCATTGCATTGTAACGCCACCAACTTTTTTCGAAAAACATTCACTAGCGGAAGGCTGTTCGCGAAACGACTGCATCGTATTTAAAAGAAACTGGTCTTCTCGAGAATAGCCAGAATAGGACAATGGCCTCACACCGGCTTGGATAGGTGCGCCATACTTTATCAGGAGAACTTTGGAAGAACTCCATCTCTACACAATAGTGCGCTTATGCACAGGCACGTGCAGCATTCCCAACACAATAGGGTTGCTCGCTCAGCTTCCGGCTTGAAATACAATACGCATTCTTCCTCGTGCTATACAAGAGTGTAGAGTTTTGAAAGGTAGTTTGTTTAATTGAATACAGTTTCGACAGTCAGTCTCACATTGAAGGAGGCATGCGCAAGCAAATTCTGAAGACGCAACTATTGGCTTTGAAAATAGGAGCTCAGGGATAATAAACCCCGCGTCGTTACTTCTTGCTACGCAGTGCGAAAAGAGAGAAAAAAGAAAAGACGGAAGAGAACAAGGTCTTGCACGAAGAAAGCGAGTGTTCGCGACTCGACTTTTATAACACCCTCGCGCATTCGAGTGCTTCTGAATCTTTGCCAAATCGTAGCGCAGGCCCAGCATGCGATGTCTCCCCTGTGGCTGCGGCTTGTATGGGTTCCCAATTTCGTAAGACAGAAGAGGAGAAAAAGGCGGAGCGAAGAACTTATGCGACGAACTTGTTAATGCAATGGAGTGAACTGTTTTCGGCGCAGTTGAGGCACGGTGGCCCGTCTCGTCTTTTATGTCGCTTTACTCCGAGCAGGCACCGGATGTCCTGAGAGCCATTTTCACGGCGCGCGAGAAAAGCCATTCAGCGAGAGAGCAGGCGCTCCATATTTTACGGACGACCGCCGGGGCGTCGTGTGCAATGCCGCGATTGGACCCCAGAGACAGGCAGGGGGGTGAGAGCCGTAAGCAAGGCCGTTCATTGGCGCGACCGGCAGCGCCCTCTATAGCGCGTCGCCAACCGTGTTATAGCCGACAGGCCATTTCAAACGTACGTACAATCTGGCGCAGCCGGTCGCCGCATTTTGGCGCCGAGGAAGACGAGTTCTTCCGCCTTTGTTCCTTCCGTTTGCTTGCCCGCTTGGCTTGCGGACGCGAATAAGCTTCCCTTCCGGACAAGAGGAAGCGCGCCCTTCCTCGTCTTAATTGCTGCCAGGCGCCGACGCAGCCACTTCTGTCGCCCAACGCCAGCGAGTCAGCCTCGAGAAGCGTTACATCGAAGCAAGAAATAAACAAAGCCCACTATTAGAACCTCTTCAAGGAGGGCAGGGAAGCTGCGCCGTCACCCCGGTTTCACTTTTTTTCTAAGTTCTTTAATACCCTACAAAATGGGTTTGCATTTGCGGGATTTCTTCTGAGGAACTGTTTGTTCTAAACCGCCTAATGTCAGCTAAACTCGCAAGAAGTTAACAAAATATACGAAGATGCCACCGATGATGATTGAACCACCGATGACCCGTGGATGTTAATCAACAAACTTTTTAATTACTGCATCGACGGCACAAATAAAGATAGGAAAGTAGTAAATGTGTTCTAGAGCGTCCAAATTAGCTGATTTTCAATGCCTTATGTTCCGCGTAATTCTTTTTGCCCGTTATAAAGAAAGCGCGCGAAATCAGACATGCCGAGACACCAGCAGTATCATACGTGACATGGAAGAAGAGACGGATAAGAGGCACATTATGGGCAAGAAAAGCCCCGACGTTTTTCTCTCGTTGTTGCCAAGCAACTACTAATTCCAACCGTTGTTACATCCGTCAAACATCACACCTGATAGACTGACTGTGTGCTCTGCAGAATTTTTAAGTATTAGCTATGTTTCTTTTTTATCACTTTTAGTCAAAAATTACAACGTTTATCTTTATTAATGAGAACTAACAGACTGTTAGTTCTCATTAATATTGTGTCTAACAAAGAAAACGAGTCCTTAAGAATCATCTTCTTTCCAACGTTTATCTTTAGTCTCATAAGTATTTACCTCAAGATCCTGCCGCCCGGTTCTTGGCCCATCCCCCTTTGTGGGTAAGCGCCACTAGAAAGAGGTCATCATCATCAACGGAGGGTGAAAGGAGAGAGTGAGTGACCAACAGACTAGACGTTGCGCGGACTCCCCAAACCGGAAGTGGAGGGTCACGTGACGGTGAGTCACCGGGCCCAAGGAACCGCTTGGCCCGCCGTCTGATTCTGCCGTGATCGCTCGACTGACCCCAGTTGACCTCAGCGGCGCACGTAGCAAAGGAGCGGCATGTACGCCCAGTTTTAATTGCCGTGGCTGCTTGAAATAAATGCCCCTTTACAGCAGCTTGAAGTGAATGTGGTAAGAACACGGCGATTGCACGTTGACAATGCAGTAAGTCATTTTGGAATTAAAAAGGGGGCGAACACGATACTCGCGCTAGAAGCGGGAACAGAAGGAGTTGCTATGACCGATCGGAAGCTTCACAAGAAAGGAGAGAAAAGGCCACAGCTTCGTCGCAAGGACGATGCAATGAATCCAATAGCAACAGATTGGATTATTATGCGCTAGCAGCCAACTCCTTCACCATCCGATATGGCGTCAATACGCTGGCGTAAGAGAAAGCGGCCGCTGTAGTGAAGCCTTCGTGCTGTCAATCGCTTCAACGCAAACGAAGGGTAGCACGCACAGAGGTCTGGCGTCACTTGAGAGGGAGCGCAACCGCGCCCGGCCGATCACAGCACGCAGCTGCTGCCGGAGCGACGTCGCAACTCCCTCTGCATGGATTTCAGCTGGTCCGTATAAGTAATTATTCGCTTTAGCGCAATACCGGGCTATCCGCAGCTCTAGACGTGAGAGGCCGGATGGGTGGGGCCATCTGGCGGCGCTGAGATGAACCTGCAAAGCCCAGTATTGTTACTGTTGAAACCTAGTGTATTCTAGTCCGCTGCTGGTGTAAATTCTCGCAGCGACGTTATTCCGAAAGCATCGCCCTATAAAACTTTCGTAGTCGAGGACACTAGGCCAAAACAAAGAAATTTATCCAGAGCGTCCCAAGATGTCAGTATCATTGTGAAGTTTACCCGACTTCGTAATATCAATAAAACTATCATACGACTGCTTCATTCAAGCAATACACATACACAGGAAAACGTCGGACAGTCGACGCAGGCCGTAACACGACCGACGGTTGTCCTCATACTAATGCGTTTTTACATTTCATTCATCCCTTTTTCCCTTTTTCGTTCTCCAGCGCAAATCACACAATTGAGCGACGAACCAAGCAAGAGAGAAAGTGGCGGCGGGAAAAGACCGGAAGTCGAGAACGACACGGTCGTAATCGGCTGCCCAATAACGAGCAGCGGCCGGGAAGCGAGAAGGTTACGTCTTCTTCGGCTGTCATGCAAAGTGTTCGTTCCCTAGGCATCGCTTTCGCAGTACGTCGTCAGGATGCGTGTACGTCGTTCCGAGCGGCGATTGTGCTTGTGGGCTCACCGCCCGGATGAATGACAGCAATGCGGTTTCATTCATCAAGAGAAGGCGATGATCGAGCGCGAAAGAGGTAAATTATCTCACCTTCGTTTTATGAGCGTTACACAGCAAACTGGGGCTGGATGCCGAAGCCCATCAGACGTAGTTCAGCCATTCTCTTTGTGGCTCAAAGCCGGATGTACGAAAAATCACGTGACCACCCGCTCGCCTTTTGTGGTCGAGCTGCGCTTCACTTCACTCATTGCGCAAAACATCATGAGCCATTCCATTCTATGACGGTTGATGACCAGTGAAGCTGTGTAGCACACGGATTTATTATTTTATTCGTTCATTCATTTATCCATGCATGTTATTTATTAATTACGCATTTATTTGCGTATTTATTTTTAATTAATTAGTTTATTTATTTACCTTTTCCGTTTTTATGAATTGATTCTTTATTCATTCATATATTTACTTTTTTTATTTTCAGTGGACCGGAAGTAAGTAGAGGGGTTTGCCCAATTTCCGTGGCACGTCCCGGTTCCCGATGATGCTAGTTTTTTGTGTACATACACTCTAAGAAAAAATCGAGCATTTGGGGAGTATTTCTGCCACACAACGATAATCGTCATCCGGCTTGCCCGCGTTTCCTTTCTTGAAAACCCGGCTCTCGTCACTTTCTATCAAGAATGTCATGTTACGCTGATAACGCGCGCGCCATTCGTGACCGGGAAGTGCCGGGACCGCGGTGATAACGCGAGGAAAGTACACAAGGCAGATGGCGATTATTGTTGTGTGGCAGAAATACTCCCCAAATGCTGGATTTTTTCTTAGAGTGTAGCACAGCCCAATTTTTCTGTCCACCCGGACTTTCCTGTTCACTGCGTCTTTACGGTGTTCGGGTAATTGTCATGCACTTTTAGCACGTCATAGCCACACCGGATGGATTTTGGCCTTCGAGTCGTTTTAGCCGATGGCATGAGGGACCCTGTGAGCTTTTTTTTTTTTTTGTTTTTGTTTTTCTTGCGGTTCCGTATATTTGGGATTGGTGAAGAATAATGACGGCGAGCAGGGTCGTCGTCATAAAACCTGACAGCACACTTCTCGTGAGCACGTTTTCTGACTATCACCCCGAAAAATTGACACTTATGTCCCAAACACTCGCCCCAAAAATTAGGAAGGTCAGATTCTTCACCATCGGCTACAACAATAACTCGCGAGGAAGATGTAGACGGTCTATGGGGCTGAAGTCACAAGTTTCCCCTTTCAAAATCGGTATTAATTCTGGCATCAATGTGCACATTGCAGTGAAGTTGCAGCGAGCGTCGCGAAAAATAAGATTAAAAGAAACATATTCCGTATAACCTCAAGCATACACAGCGCGTGTGAAGGCAGTACACTTACGCATGTCATTCGCTCGGATTTTCTGAGCACTTAATAAGCAGGACATTATCCATGACTACCATAAAGCCATTGAACCAAGATAAAGCCGTTATCACATAAAATAAACAGTTCTAGCTGGCGTCTTCAGAAAGCCACCTAGAGCAAAAACACTCTATCAGGCAGAAATTGCAACAAAAAAGCACGAAACACACAAAGCAACGTACAAGCAAGAAGGGTTGGATGAAAAAATAGGGAGTGGTACAGGGAAAAGTTAGAGGAGAGGATACTGCAGATTGCGGGCCGCTAAAATGGCTTATACATATTATATACACTTCAGCGAAATCCTGCAAGCGTTCACGCGGATCTTTAGCATCGGTCAAATGATACGCCTTACACGTGAAGCAATTCACTACACGAGTAGCCACATTTAACGGATCGTGTATATACGTAATGGCAAACAACTTGAAAACGCAGAGCTTCTCTGGTAAAGAAATCGACTAAGGCAGCAATATAGAGGCATGCAAAACGACACGTGCTGCAATCACTTCCCGAGACTAAAAGAACGGCGTGCTCCAAAGGAGTTTGTCCTCCTTGCGTGATAGCACGTCTTGTGAACGACGTTGTTGCCCGCTTTCCACGTGTCATTTATCTGTCTGTTTCTCTCTAAAGCGACTCTTCGCTGGATTACTATCGAGGGTCGCTGCATGTACCAGCTTTAACTGCCAATGTCGCGCAGTCCTCCCATAATAGCGAATGCAAGGATATTGTAACAAGCCTCGTTAGGGGACGCTTCTCCACGCGCAAATGCATAGCCTTGCGATGCTATAAGGAGTGCTGTAGCAAGCCGACATTTCTGAGGTCGTCCATCGAGAAATGATCCGAGCTTGCGCACCTATAGTCGAATACAACTTTAGAAGGCAGAGGCATTTCCTCCTCAAAGGCGGATGAACACAAGACTGCACCAATGGGCGCGCACTCGGGACTGACGTCATGAGCGGAACGGCCGGTGGCTCCGCCTTCGGAGAACATCGGCGCGTGCATGAGCGGGACTATTTCTTTAGTCGCGGAGGCGATCGGCTGCCGCGCTTCGGTCGTCTGGGCGGGGCCTCTCCTGCCTTCTAAAGTTGTATCCGACTATAGTTGTTGAGCACGAAGACGACGAGCGGTGATCGCCAGCTTACGACATGTAGGTTATGTCCGCTTAGTGCTTACAAAACGGCACTCAGTGCAATGAGCCCTTAACTCGTCCCATATAGTTCCCTACGTGGCGACTCTATGTTCTAGACGGCCGCAGGTAAGTGAGAATTGAGTGACAGGAAAAGGGAAGCAGGCGTCGTCCAAGATGGCCGACGACAAGTCAGCGCCCAGCCACCGCAAACGGAGGGCCGGAAAGAGAGGACTTGAAGAGAGTAACAACCAAGGAACGAGCGTAATACCTGGCGACAAAGAAGTAGGAGTGGGGTTACGCACACTATAGGGCACCAGCATGCCGTTGGCGTGCATGAAGAGACCCGGGTGGGGCCCCACGGGGTCCCCCGGGGGTGCTGCTCCGGAGGGGTTGGCGCCGCCCAACCGGGAACCCGGCAGACGGCACCACGGCACACGCCGGCACACGGCACGCTTCACCTGCGATGCAAACAGCACTTCTACCAAACGCCTTGAAGGGACACTAAAGAGAAACAATGAATCGGTTTAGATCGATAAATTGTGCTCTGAGAACTCTAATGTCGTTAATTTCGCCATCATAGCTTTATTAATAGAGGAGTAAATCCAGTTCGAAGTTTCATTTTTAAATTTTCCGCCGAAATCTTCCCGCGTGACGTCACGGATTTCAAAGTGTACTTATCGTATTTTGGCGCCATTGGCTCAGCAAAATTACCCCAAACTTGGTATGTTAACTCTATGGCCCTCTCAGAGGACAATGTATTTCATTTTTACCGATTAAGAACTACATAGCCCCTAGCAGGCGCCGCCAAAACGTGTGACGTCACGGCGAATGGTGCGGAAACTTCAATTTGGCGTCGCCACCCACATTTTGTTTTTGTGCGTTTTCTCGCTTACTAAACGTCTTCACAGCTCAGCCAAACGCTGCAGTCGTTCGCGGCAAGGACAGTTTAGGAGCGGAGCGCCAAGTTACCGTTTTCTCAGGCGCCTTCTTCGCATACCTGCGCTCACACTCTTCAGAAGGTGCCAGCGCCTGCTGTTCGGCGTCACACAACAAACAGATGGCGTGCTATTTGTCAGGGGCGTAGCCAGAAATTCTTTTCGGGGGCGGGCTCAACCATACTTTATGTATGTTCGTGCGTGCATTTGTATGTGCGCGTGTATATATAAGCAAGCAAAACTGAAAAATTTCGCGGCGGATTTGAACCCCCCCCCCCCTGGCTACGCCCCTGCTATTGGTTAATAACCCGGCATAAACCAAGAGCCGCGTTTGGATCAGATGCGCTTCTTACCAGAGGTGTAGCGACGTCCCGGCGCTGCGCTCCATAGTCCGCTCACATGGCACAGCAGCCACACTAGGCGCGCACGAATGAGCAGAAGCGGGAAAGAGCGTTTCATGACGCGCGCTGACGTCACTTATTTCCCCCGCGTCTAGCTTGTGGCGCGCTCGTCGAGACGAGAGGAAACGCTTAGAGCGTGCGACTGATCCCCGTAACTCCTCTCGTTCTTGACGGATTCGACAAATTTCTTGCCGCAATTGATTCGTGAAGGCAATAAACTCCGATAATAAGGTGAGTCTATGATTATTTGGAAATCCGTTTCAGGACCCCTTTAATAAGGCAGTTCGCGGATTACTGCTCCACAAAATGCAAGTTATGTAGCACACCGCTATATGTCAGTTTTTTGGCGCCTTATATTAGGAGCGTAGACAACAGGCAGTCTTGGGCCACATCATGGCATAAGCCACAACGATTATGTATGGCATTCTGAGCGGCAGCGCTTTCGTCACGACATTAATGAAATTCTTTTAACTGATCGAACGCGCGAAAACGACACACCCTATGCAACACAGGAGAAACAAGATTTCTCTTGTGAGAGCGCAATGATGGGAGCGACTTCTGGTAGACCCGGACCATTAGCTATGTACCACCAATGGAATAAGTACGAGACAAGATCGGTAATAATAATTTAACTACGCGGGTTTCACGTGCCAAAACCACGACATGATCGATTACCAAGCACGCCGTAGCGGGGGACCACCACCCGGGTTCTTTAACGCGCACCTGAATCGAAGCACACGTGTGTTGCATTTGACACGAAGCTACGAATGAAGGCGTCGCGACAAGCAAGGTGACAAAGAAGCGTGCACCGCATTGCAGACAGCAAAGGAGTGCAGGCGCACCTTGTCGTTGCTGAGGCAGTAGAAGACGAGCACTGCGAGTCCCAGCAGGATGTTGAGGACAGAGAAGAGGCTCGTGTGCACAAGCGAGCCGCGCGACACGTGCAGTTGGGCGAACGAGCTGGCCAGGCACAGGCACACCAGCACCAGCAGAGAGTGCGAGCTCAGGGACCTGCACGCAGAGATATGGCAATGAAGGGCTGAACAAAGGAGGGCATCGAGGAAGGCGTACCTCGTGCTGGCTATCCTCTCCTGCTCCTTGCTCTTCAGGGTGGCGTGCAGGTCGACGTGCCGGCGAGCTTTGCAGAACACCATCGCCAGGAAGATCAGGCACAGCTGCGAGGGACGCAAAACAGCGCGTCAGCACAGTCGTGCCATTGCAAGCGACATGCACGGTGGACTTGCGCTGCTCTTACGAGACATAATGCTAACCACTATTTCGCATTGCGTACAACATAACATTTCCTGCTCAGTGAAACAGTTAACAGCTTTGTTGTCCAAGACGACTATTATATACATCGCATATGGTTTATGTGTTTGAGACTTAGCATGGTTTCGCAAATGTCGGCCTTTAATGATTCGTACCAAGCCTTGCGGCCACAATAGGAAACTTGAGGGCGAGCATAAGAACGGGAAGCGAAGAATCGTGATTAGCAGCTACTTTGGCCTTCTGTTCTATTGTACGTGCCCTCGCTATCTTTGTTGCGATGCCTATCAAAAAAGATGACACTAAAAAATGCACGCACTGCATATGCGCAGAACGGCCGGCGGTCCTGCAAGAAGTCGGCACGAAAGCGCGAACCCGCGATGCCTACCCTCTGTGCGCTTGACGCATGCAACAAAGCCCTCAACTCTACTACTCGGCCGACGTGTTGCTGAACAAATGAAAACGACGCGTAACTTCGCGTACAGACATGCTGAAAGCGTCGAACGCACCACAGCACAGAATGCGGCGGGGCCGACGAAACTCCACAGCTGATGTCCTTCCATGTCGATCCAGCACGCCTTGCGCAATGACGTGCCAAGCGACGGCAGTGCCCCGTAGCTGGACGGGCTGATGCCTGCCGACACGCACACGATCACCGCCGGTGCACCGTACGCCAGCAGGTAGTACCTGCGCACGATTGGGAGACGATCACTCCAATGCACGCGCACTTGTCGCGGCAGTAACACAAGCAACGTGTCTTCTTTTATTTATCGTATATGCCGACTTTCTGTGGAGCCTTCATGCAAAAAATTAAAGGACGACACCAATAAATTACTTCAAACATCGGGAAAATCAGTTTAAAGCACACACCGCGAAACAGAAGCACCCCTATTCATGCTAATGTTGTCGATATCTATTGTTAACTTTCTGCGCTAGTTTTCCCTATTTAATTATTTCACCAAGTTTCCCGGCACATGTACGGACCTACTGGTGATGATGATTAGGATATGGTGTTTTGTGGCAAAGGACTACGCCACTGACCGAGAACGACCAGACGACACAGGCGCTATATACCCTCTGTAGCGCCTGTGTCGTCTCACTTGCCTGTGTCCCTGCGTGTTTTTGCGATGTATTACACAATGCGTTCATGCCAACTAGGTCGGCTTTCCGATCAATCTCAAGGTGCTAGAAAAGTGCTAGAGTGTTGGCAAAAAATGAGCGCAGTTCTCGATCGAACAACGGCTCCTTATTTGATCGACCAAGGTGCCTCAGAGTAGCAGCCGCATCGGCGTACCATCTGAGCCTGGAAGAAGGAGGGTCCGTGCCGAGCACGTCGAGCAGCACGGTGTACAGCTGGAAACCCTCGAGCAGCGCCCAGAAGAAGGCGGCCAGCCAGAAGTAGTGCAGGAATCCGGCCAACACTCCGCACACCACCCGCTGCGGGTGACCGCCCACACCGCTGGCCAGCAGCGCCTCGGTCAGCAACAGGCACACGCAGGCGTTCTTGTGGATCGTCACACGCTCGCCCTTCAGAGACCTGCGCACCGTGTCCCTATGTCACATCCCGAATGCTTGTCCCTTCCACATAACAATGCTTGTCCTTCCACATAACCTCCACATAATCCTTCCACATAACCTCCACATAACACTGCTTGTCCTTCCACATAACCTCCACATAACAATGCTTGTCCTTCCACGTAACCTCCACATAACACTGCGTGTCCTTCCACGTAACCTCCACATAACACTGCTTGTCCTTCCACATAACCTCCACATAACAATGCTTGTCCTTTCACATAACGCGCACACCGTGCACGCCAAGGTCTTAAAGAGAATGTGAAACATTAAATTAGTTTATACAAATAGGTTATTGTTTTATAACCCTACTGTCACTACCTTCACCATCATAGGATAATTATAAAGAAAGGAAATCGAGGCCAAACTTTAATGTCTGAATTTCTAAATGATTACGTAGGCCCCAGCCGACGCCGTCAAAAGCCGTGACGTGTTACGGCAAGCTATTGCGTGAACTTGAAGGCGGCGTCGCCACCTGTATTCTATTTCTGCGCTCTTTCTCACGTGCCAAGTGTCTTCGCGCGGTAAGAGTCGTGCTTTTAGCAGTGCGAAATGGTCATTTACTAACAGAGGGAAAAAATCGTTTTTCCCATTAGTGTCCATCTGACAAAGCTTTTCCCATGATTGAGTTCATTTGCTGCACTACAGTGCAACTTTACAGTGTATTGCAACTCATGTCGCGCAAGCGTCGTGCTTACGCGTTTTTTTCTTTGAGCTTTCTGTAATTTATGTGCCTAACCGCACGTACCAATTACAGGAAGCGAAGCCAATCGGTTCTAGAACCCAGGAAATCTGACAGCAGCAAATAACTTTTAGCTACACGGAGTCAAGCTGCAGTTCCCATGCGATCTCCGAGTAACCAGTGAAAAGTGGAGGTCGCTGTGCTTACCTGAACGCTTGCAGAGTGAAAGCAGCGGCAATGAGCAGAACCATGCACGTCGCAAACGAGGCATACACGAACAGTTGCAGCTTCTGCTCGGTCGACGTCAACTGCATTATCCAAATGAAAGGTAAAATAAAAAATGGTCATTCACGTATACACCGATACCCCCCCCCCTCCCTCTTTTTTTTTTTTCTTGTGTGTAGACACTGTGGTAATGGCGTGCATATGTGGAAAAGGTTAGCCTCGGCTTCTTAACCATAGTCGACTCTATATTGTAGCTTACACTTTCAGTGGTCCGCAGTTATTTATTGTACATTCAAACCGTCGCCTCCGTGATCAGCCCCGGTACAGCAACGGCGCGCTGCTGGAACAGATCGCGGTGCCCACGGTTAAATTCATTAGCCTATCTCCCAGTAACTTCGCACAAGATGACCGTTGACGTACCTCGGTTCGACAACGACGAAGTTAAGCCCAGTTATCGCAATGAACGCTCAGTGTAATAGCTGTGGTTATGATAATGTCCTGAAATTAAGGCTAATTCTGAAGAAAAATTTCTAGCAGCGTCAAAAAAAGAAAAAAAAAAGATCGCAGACCAACGGAAGAGAAAACAGCATCAAGTGTTTGTCCATCCGGTCTTTTTTCTGTGCCCTATGTGTGATTCGTATTGTTCGTTAAAACACACCAGTACCAGTCTGCCCAACTATAGCTTCTTCTGAATTCAGGTTCATACAAATACACCAGTCCAGCGTTGGCCATACCCGTATACTATACCCAAAAGTTCCAATCTAATCTCAATTTGACGCTCGAAGGGGTTATAAATGCATCTTACGCAGATATGTAGACACTTCAGAAGACTCATAAAGGAACACAAAAACGCTGTATTCAGAGCGACGTTAGAATATGTAACGTCGCTTGGACGACACTCGAACTGACCGCGATTCGCGTTGCAGGTGTCATACTTACCGTGGATCGTCTTTATTCGAAAGACGCGGGTCTTGGAAATCACCTCGATGACAAGGAAAAGTGACTTCACCTTCACGTAATCAGCGAGAATGTTTAGCACGCCAATAAAACTTCCTTGTTTAAGAGACCAAACCAGGGACTTTCAGGGGTTCATCTTGAACTCGGTTACAGCGCAACACTAGACAAGGACAAAAAGAAGGAAACAAAAAACACGGCGCTGTGACCGAGTTCAAGATGAAGCCCAACCAACTGGCCCAACTTGCCGTCTTACTTTCCGGGGCTCTATCATTCGGGCTGCGAAAGATGGCTGACAAACTTCGCACACTATAGTGAAACGCAGAAGGGACAATTTGCTTGCGTGATGCTACAGTATGACGCTGAACTTAAACTTAACGTTAAACCCAATGCGAAAGTTTGTCAAATCTGTTAAGCACAACAGCAGCGTGGCGGTGAGCTCACCTCTGGCGGCCTGCGGTCCATGGCGAGGGCAAAGTTGGTCAGGTGGTTGCAGGCACAGACGCTGTGCGTTTCGTTGGTCTCCTTGAGCCAGCAGCCCTCGGTGAGCCACTCTCTGGTGGGGGAGAAAGAACCACGGTAAGCTCGAAAGCAGAGACACAAACGAACGGGAACACTCACTCGTCGTCGAAGCTCCAGAAGACACACCTCGGGTTCGTTACGTTCTCCACCTACGTAAGAAGAAAGCGGCGAAGATTTGAAGCAAGAAATGAACAACAGCACAAACCATCGGAGCATGGCTGTCGGATTTAAAGAGACACAAAAGAAAAAGAAAGATTTTTCTCGTGAAAAAATGTTCCAAAAGCCAGTGGAACTCAGATTCAACGGTTTGAATATGAATATGAATTGAATTACCACTGAAGTAACCCCAGCACCCCCACCGGTTAAGAAAGAAAGCAAGAAAAAAATAAATAAGCGAACATAAAAGAATGCAAGGCCGGCCAACTTCTAGTGGGCTTACTGCAATGAGAAACCGTTCGTAGAATAAAGTGTGACCGTGTCTAGTTCTACTTCTGTCGCAATCGGTTCGCCGAATGCATCGCTCCGGTCAGAATCCTCTGACGCCTGTTAACACTGCTCCCACGTGATGTTTCCTCACGAAATACATCTGGTGCAGCGGGTGTGCTCACCTCTCGGTGCTGGAAAGTGATGAGCACCGGCTGGTGCAGCTTCATCAGGTGCCGGCTGTTCACCGAGGCGGCGATGACGCGCGAGTTGATGACTCGCTCGGCGGACGCCACGTCGGGGCCCAGGAAGTCCTCGATGTTGCGGTACGCCATGAACACCAGCTTCACGACGCCTGCGCACAGCAGTGCGTCACGCGCCGATCCACAACACCGAGTGATCGTGCATATAGGCCTAACGGTGACGAAGGTGAACGCCTAGAACGCGCACACAGGCCAGACCAGGAGGGCAGAAAACTAAATCTTGCTTTGGGTTTAGTTGGTTCCCACTTAGTCAAGTCAAAGCAAAAAGCCTGTTGGTTTGCGCGAATAACTGGACACCACACGACACCCTCACTGGACACTCCGACTTGAGTGATTTTTATGAGTAAGTTTTTCGGTCATTCCGGCGCTCAACAGCGATGCGTTGCTAAGACGCGTACGTGGCATACAATTAAATAATAAATGTATGCAGATTAATTCCTACTTTCTAAGCTCGCTACGTGCAGCAAACGCCCTCAGGCAGTTTACGACGGGAGGAGACCGCTCCTCCATCTTGCGTGTCCTCTTTCCAATCCCAGCGCAGGGTAGCTAACAGGAAACACACGTATGCTTACTTTATTTTCTCTTTCCTTCATCATCTCTTTCTTTTTCTATCTTCACTTTACTTTTTATGTCTTTTTTGTCTCTCTTTATTTCTATTTCTTTCTGTCTTTCTCTCTATTTCTCTTTTTCTCTTTCTATGCTATGCGTTACTCTCTTCCCTCCTCCTCCTTACCCTCACAGCTCCCATCCTTACCGTCACTTCCCTTTCCCACTCCCTTGGTATACCACAATATACAAGGATATATATCACAATTTGCAAGAGTGCCTAGATAGCCGAGTGGTTACGATGCTCACCTTCGGATCGTGGGTACGCGGGTTCGAATCCCGCCTCGTGAAGAAATATTTTTCGCCAAGAATGTCTCTCTTTCTCTTTATCACTTTTCTCCCTCTCTCTCTCTGTACTTCTTCTCTCACCCACATAGTTATTGCAGGCAATGGCGGACAAATCCGCGCACGTGTTATGGAGAGCGAAGCAGAAGAGAATGAAGAGAGCGCGTGCCGGTTCATGATGATGATCACTTCAGCTCATCCGTCACGGACCAATGCTCTGCCTAAACAGTTCTGCGGTTAAAACCATAAAGCTTGTCATACTCCTACATTCGCTAACAAATGGGAACACGCGGGTATAATTTATAAGAAGTCATCTGCTGAATTCGGCGTTGGGCTTTCGTGACAGTCACACAACAAAGGGGGGCAAAATGACACGGCGCACTGTTCAACGAAATGTGCCGCAGCAGCGCTTCTTGCATTCACCACATTGCCAGTATACACCGTTAACACAAAGGCATGCACTCACCATTTCGCGCGCTGCCCAGCAATGCCTGCGGCGGGAACACGAGCGTGTCCTGCATGCGCATCCAGACGGTGCCGTGCACGTCCTCGTGCACCGGGAAACGGATCTCGGACGCCGCCCACGTCTCCACCAGCCGCACCGACACCACTGCGCCAGGCACAAGGATTCAACAAAACGGAGCTCTCCCGATTTCACTCACTCTCTCTCACTTGGTTGGCACTGACCTCCCCAGGCGACTCAGGCTACGACGCTGCAGTGCTGGGCTACGGATAATTTGGACGACCTGCTGAAATCGCACAGTGCACGGATGTCGAGCACTTCGCCAACATCGAAATGCGACATCCGCGGTGGGCACCCAACCCCAAGTCTTTCGGGTCAGCAGCCGAGCGCCGTAACCACAGAGCTACCCCGGAAGGCTACTCACTTGATCAATGAATATGATATTGTGTAGCACGTGACTATATATATATATATATATATATATATATATATATATATATATATATATATATATATATATATATATATATATATATATATATATATATATATATATATATATATATAAAAGCTCGGAATCAGCGCAGAGTCGAGGAGGCGACGTAGCGGCCATCTTTTCAAACTGGTCTGAAAGACATTAATCGGGATCACTATACTGACGACAGTATACACAAGCGTCAAAGACACGTCGACCTCCGTCAGCTGAAAGCTACGCCAACAGATCATGAAGGCGTTCACTCAGCTACTCATCACATCGGTCAAAAAGCGACACACACCCGAACAACTCTACGCAGGAAAAAAAAAAAGGGTTATCTTCTAGGGCGACATCTGTACTGAGTACGAATATTACCGTGAGGGGTACACACCGAAAGACACAGGAAGAAAGGCAGGCAGGAAAAGTAGAAAACAAGTGAAAACTCATGTCGGTGAGCTTGGAAAGCTTCGGTGTCTCGCGAACGGTTTCTGCGAAGCGTTCTCAACAGCGGCAATGTAGATATCAGCTGCACATGAGCGTCGAACCTTTTTATTGAACGAGTACGGGCGTGGCAGCATGCACGAACGTCGAATGAGCGCGTGATCACGAGACATGACTGAGATAAAAGAAGCAGGCAAGGGTTGCGGAGGCCATCCAGTGCCCAAAGCACATCCGGGTATTCGACGAGAAGCAGTTGAACTCGGGCAAGTGGGGAGAACAGCGGGAGCAAGAAAGGATAACGAACGGACGAATGAAGAGTAAGCAGCCCGAAGAGGTGGCACTGCCCTCCCTAAAAGAAGGGAGGCTCCCTCTCCTGTCGGGCAGCCACGCAAGCGAGGAAATCCAATTTACGGAGAGCCGGAATTTTCATTAGCGCCCCGTGCTCCCGACTATGTTTCCACTCGCAGCATCGTTGGTCGAGAACGCAAGTAAGAGCAAACGCGGAATGTATAAGTGAAGGGAGGAGGAGGAGGAAAAGACGCTGTTGCGCTGTTAGCTGTACTTGCCGCCTCGTTGGCTCAATCTCCAATGAGGACGGCCGCAAAAAAAAGGAAACGACGAAAGAGAGCAGAACCGATTAGCTTATCTGCTACCGGAAATTTAGCCCGTATCGTCGAACTGCGTGCGAGTCGAAAGTCGGGATAAAAGAAATTAATGCGGGCAGAGCGGGGAACAAGAGCCGCGACGCGCCTTAATTAAAAATTACTGCCGGAAAACGGGAGAGCGACAGCTTGAACGCGATATAAAATGAGCGGGGACCCCGTCAACCGAGGGCGAAATTAAAAACAAGTCGCCTCGTTCTTAAAGCTACGGAGAAATTTTTTCACCAATCGTCAAAAAATACCGGCGCCTTACACAATGGCAAAGGCCAGTGCACCAGCGACAGCTACCTCAAGCAATATTAAGGCGGGTATGGAGAGCGGGGAAGCATAGTATAGAAAAAAAAAAAAAAACAAAAAACAGGATTTTCGGCAGTAATGCAAAGCCGTGCAGGAACAAACTTCCTTCTCAATCAACACTCGCACGTTTTTCGAACAGGTACACTCGAAAGCAAGGCAAGAAAAAAAGCACGAAGAGGGCGAGTTAGGAACTGGACCGAGCGCAAATGCCATCCGGTAGTAGTGTTTTCCTCGTCTTCCGGTTTGCTCGCTCACAAAAGCGCCAAGTCGATCGGGTGATGAAAAAATGAAAGAAAAAAAAAAAACACTGGTGACCATCGATAGGAAGCAGTACTTCACGGAGGGCATAAGAAAGGTGTGGACACAGCG
The DNA here is from genome assembly GCF_013339695.2 of Rhipicephalus sanguineus. Classification (NCBI taxonomy): domain Eukaryota; kingdom Metazoa; phylum Arthropoda; class Arachnida; order Ixodida; family Ixodidae; genus Rhipicephalus; species Rhipicephalus sanguineus. The sequence continues at coordinate 152,482,270 of NC_051184.2, read as the reverse complement.
GACAGACAAACGAAACTCGAGGCACTCAAGAACAAACAAGCCGGCCGCACAAATGTCTAATATCACCCCCCCCCCTTTTTTTTTATTTCTTTCGCGTAGGCTTCCTCGAAGAAACATCTCGAAATAAACCAGAAATGACGCAACAAAGAACGCGGAGAAAAAACGTACCGGCCGGACGCGTGTTCAATTCCGGGCCCTTTCATCTCCGATGGTCTGAAACCCATCAACTGGGAACGTGAGAAAAAAAGAAAAGAAAAGAGGGATAAATAGGGAAAGGCTACGGCAAATGGGGAAATGGCGAGAAACGGGAAATAGTGTTTTCCTCTGCTACAGGGAGGCTCGTGAAAATGGAATGGCAGCACGTTGAGCGGCAAACAATTCTGCGCGCACTCCCAAGGGCGCGACCCAGCGCACGAGGACAAAAAAAGAAAAAAAGAATAGAAACTGCGTTTCCACAACGGCGTCCCGCATTCGGGCGTTTGAGTACATACGCAAGAAAGCGCAGCCGAGAAAAGCGTGCAGTAATCAAAGATCACGATAGGCAACGACTGAATGGATGCAGCAAGCGACGAGAAGTATACGACCAGTAATCACCAACCTCGCAATGGCGTTAGAGTCTGTATCACGGAATAGGGACACCGATATCACACGGGAACTAGCTATTACCAAAAAAAGAAAAAGAAAAGGTCTCGCCACTGAAATGACTCCGAAAAAAAAAAAACGAAAGAAAAAACTGCCTCAATAATCACAGCCGCGTATGGTGCGCAGCGTTATTAAGACCACCCCGACAGAAAATGCGGTGTTAGAGCGCCTTCGGCTGCAACGCGACATTCCCGAATAAAATGCGTTTTACTCATCAATCGATGCTGTGCTTCGCGCTTGCAGCAATGTTCGTAGCCCACGCGAACGCGTGTCACGATATAATTTCCTCGACTACTCGCGAAATGAGAGAAGTTAACGTATTGAATTACTCGAGTTAGTTACTGGATTTGATAAATAGAGGAACGTGAAAGGACGAGGCACTCTGCGTTTCTTCTTGTGTGCCGTACCTATAGGTCTGAAAAATAAAAGAAGGGCATGAGAAAGAAAGAAAGAAAGAAAGAAAGAAAGAAAGAAAGAAAGAAAGAAAGAAAGAAAGAAAGAAAGAAAGAAAGAAAGAAAGAAAGAAAGAAAGAAAGGAAGGAAGGAAGGAAGGAAGGAAGGAAGGAAGGAAGGAAGGAAGGAAGGAAGGAAGGAAGGAAGGAAGGAAGGAAGGAAGGAAGGAAGGAAAGAAAGAAAAACGGGCATATCTAATACACAACTCAAATTTGTGGACATTCTGGCAGCAAACTTTACGTATCTGCGCTAGAAGATACTGATTCTGCCGCTTTCCGCTATTTCGTCTCCTGCATTACACTCGCCCATCGCATTCGGTCGCCAGCTGCAGCACCACGATAATATTTTTTTCTGCGGCTTATATCATTCAGCTGGCTCTCTGCAACCGGCCAGCAATCCATCCCTTGCCTACGGCGTTCCCATCAAAGTGACCGTTCTCAACTTCTCCGCAGCGAATGTTTGACCTGTCCGCGGCTCGTGACAACCAAACTTCGCCGCCATCTCTGGGCGCGCCCACACGGTGTGGTCGAAAGCAAGCTCCGCTGGTGAGTTTTCCCGCAGCACAGCAGTGGGCTGAAGCGAAGCCCATCGGTGTTTCGGGAATACATCTCGCTGCAGGCAAGGGGACAGTCCCGTACCGCTTTCAGTTGCGCAGCTGCTTGCGCATTCCCGGCACTGCGGGCGTCGACAATAGTGGCATAACAAACTCCACGGGGGAGCATTATTTGCGCCCATTCACGAACCGGTATTTTGCAAGCACAGAGATTAAAAATCACAGCATATCCACGGAGTGAATGATGATGAGTGGGCGAAGCTGCGCAGGTTCATCGGTAAACCGTGAATCTTCCGTCAATTCTGCCCAGTACATCATCACCGACGTGAGATCGGGCGCGTTTATACTAAAGGTTCGATGAGTTATGACGACTTGCAGCTCACTTTAATTTTACATGTACGCTGTGAATTTTCATTGTTTAGAAAACCATTGCTTTAGAAAACATCTGGCGTCTTTCGTTAAGCAGCTGGCGTCTTTTCGTTTTGCTTTAGAAACATCTGGCGTTCTTTCGTTTTGCTTTTACAAAACATCTGGCGTTTTTCGTTGGTTTATTTCATCAATCAACGGCGTTTTGAACAATATTTTTATTGTTTAATCACGCGCAGGAGAAATCTCACCAGGCACTACCTTGGAGGTAAACAATGGCTGCTAATGGGAATGAGAGACAGAAGAAGTCGGCTTTTAGCTAACACTTACGCTTCTACTTCTACTAACGTATCCTACTGGAACATGCCAATGGCTGCTAATGGGGAATGAGAGACAGAAGAATTCGGCTTTTAGTTAACGCGCACGCTGCGAATTTTTTATTGTTCAACAACGCACAGGAAAAATCTCCCACCGGCACCACCTTGGAGGTCAAGATCTGGTACTAGCGTTACGACTGGTTACGCACTACTACGACTACGAGGGACGAACGGGTGCCGCCTTAAGGAGCTTCGCCCCTAAAAGGGCTCCCCAGCTACATACGCAGCTAGATTCGCCATACGCGCGTCTCACGGTAGTAGCGGTGATTGAGAAGGGCAAATCACGCTCGTTTCTGCAAACCGTAAGGGAGCACGGCGCATCGTCGTGAGTGCCGCTGCTCTTCGCCTACGGCGTTGTGTACGAAAAGAATACTGCGTCTCTACCACTACTACCTGCGAATGTAAGGTTACACGAACAATATTCTCGGCGCCTCGCGTGCACGTTACAGCATTTATGATGGTCCTTCTTGTGCTCAACAAAAGTCACAGTTACGCCGCAAAGGGCGAAGCAGTGAATGCGATGGCAACAAACGGAATCTTATACGAAGTGAGGCTCACTCCTTATGAGCAAAGGTAACCGCAAAGCCACACGGGACACAGAGAGAGACAACACACGCGTTTCTGTGTCCCATGTGGCTTTGCGGTTACCTGTGCTAATCATGAATCACCAACTGGCCTGCGTTTACACTCTTCCAAGCTCACTCTTTTAGCACGGCAACTGGCGCTGCTCTACGAAACGCCGCCGTAAGGAAACGCGGTCAACGAAGCGAGCTAGGCGACCTTCGTGCCGTCGATGGCTTCAACTCAAACTTTGCGACGAGAACACAAACACGCACAAAGTATATGATCCATCGGCGGATCTCCTGTAAAAATACAGCGCGCGCGACATCGGGCGACCCTGCCCGGTTGGTCAAAGTTTAGCGGTCGCATTTACGGTCGTTAAAGAAACAACTTAGTACCAATGTTCTCGCCGCTGCTGTTCCTTGCTTTTATAGACCATGTAGACGTAACCTATTGCGTTACCTTATAGGCGAGCAAGTTAGTCGATCAGAAAAATTAAGGCGGCTCCGCACTGGTAGTGGCAAGCCTGAAGGAAGTGCGGAGGTGAGGGGCCTGCTTTGTTTCATTTTAGCCTCTTTCTTTCTCTCTCTCTGTTCGCTCTGTTTGAGATGTGAAGCATCTTATAGCGGAGTTCAATCCGGTGGTGGTGGTCGTGGTGTGCGGCGTGACCACCCTTACTGCGCATGCGCAAGCCCTCTCCACTTCCTCTCTCCCCTTCCCCTCCATCCTCCCCTTTCCCCCTCACCACTCCCCCTCTGAAACGCGCGCTCTACATGCCGAAGCACTGCTTTTTTGTCTTTTTTCCTCTCTGTTTGTTTATATTTATTTCTCTCTCTCTCTCTCTTCCTTACTCTTACTTTCTCTGTCTTTCTGCCTTTATTTCTTTCTATTTGTCTCTTTCTCGTTCTTTCTATGCTGCGCTTTACTCTCTCCCTTCCTCCTCACCCTCTCCTCTCTTTCTCACCCCCTTGCTACACTATGCCATACAAGGTTATCCTATGCTCTGCTAGCGTGCCTGGATAGCCGAGTGGTTACGACGGTCGCCTTCCGGTCGTGGGTACGCAGGTTCGAATCCCGCCTCACCAAGAAATTTTTCTCCAATAACTTCTTCTGTTTCTCTTTCTTTCCATTTCTCTTTTTCTCTCTCCCCTTCTCTCTCATCTCTCTGTACTCGTTCACTCGCAAATCGGAGTTATTGTATCCTACGCCGGACAAGTCGGCGCACGTGTTCTGGGAGCGAAGCAGAAGATGCAGAAGAGGTCGAAGAGAACACGTGCCCGTACTTGGTGATCATCATCTCTCTTTACCCGTCACGGTCCAACGGGGAGCTTAAAGAACTTCGCTGCTAATAATAAACGTACGGCGTTAATTTGCCCCGTTGCGACGTAAGCGCACACGCCGCGTGCGGCATCGCGTGCAAGTGAACATCGTGTCGACAACTACGGGAGAGCGCACATGCAAGCAAAATGGCAGCCAGCACAAACTCGTGACGTAGGCAGTTTTTCGCTGTCTACGTTCAAACCAAGTGTATATCGATGTCCCGAGGCGCACCGTATCACGCGCAGTTGCGCGGCGCAAGCTGTACGGTAGATCTTGGGTGTGTTCCAAAACTCAACGTAGACGGCTAAATAGACGGCTTCGAGAAGACGGCATCGGAGACAAAAACGATGCGGGCTACATGGCTGCCCAAACAAGATGGCGGCTCAGCGAAATGCTCGGTTAGCTCGGATCTCGCCAGTATGGTCGTCTGCACCCCAGCAGATGCTTTCCACGCGCTCTATGTAAGCTACGCTAATTCAAAATTTTCATCGATGTGAACACGAGAGAAGTTAAAGAAATAACAATTACGTTTGTTTTTCTTAGCTTCCTCTGGCGTCCTGTCGCGCAGACGTCATCCAGACGCGTTCCTTTTCTCGGTGCTGTTTTCGAAGCTGTCAGCGCAGGCTGTCTACGACACCGTCCAGAAGTGGAACACGGCCATTAAATATACTCCAGTCTATATCATTCATTCGTATAGTCGTGAGCAATATGAGCTGGAACACTGAAATTGCCTTTTAAAGGTCATGGCGTCTAAACGCAGTTGGGAAGCACAAAGGTGTTCATGACACTAAATGCTCAAGCAGAAAGGTATCTGGCAATTCAACATGTTACGTTCATATCAGTAAATTACAAGTAATCGTTGAATAAACGTAAATTCGGTGTTCCAGTTCATATTGCTCACGATAGTACATTTATCTCACAAGCTATCTCGCCTTGAGAATCGCGTGCTAGTACTCATTCGTATGCAAGGCATCGCATGGAACTTACGGACGTTGCCGTGTGCCCTGGAGAAGCGGAACGCGGCGTTCTTGGTGTCCGCCAGTAGCCAGGTGGAGTTGTCCAGCGCCTGCAGCAGAGCGCCGGCCACGTGGCGGCGCTCGCGCGGAGGAAGTTCGAGCCACGAGTCGCGCTGGTAGTCTTCCAGCAGGTTGCTGCTGATCTCCACCGTCGACTGGGCAAGAAAAGAGAGCTCAGCTGTGCATCCGCAGGAAGGCAACCATTAATAATGATGCATAAATACGAGCCAAAACCACACAATGATTATAACCCTTACAAAAATGTATTCAGTCTATAGACTGTGTGTAAATGGGTTTGACAGCCTATAGACTGCCTAAACTCATTTCTGTAAGGGAAGACACGCCGTAGTGGAGGACTTCCGATTGATTTAGACCACCTGAGGTTCATCTAAGCACATGAATGCTCTTTGCACTTGGCCTCCATCGTAATGCTGCCGACGTGGGTGGCCATCAAACCAGCGACCTCACGCTCAGCAGCGCGACACCTTACGTGCTGAGCTAGCGCTGAGGGTGTTCGGCAATTGGTGAAATCGCACCGCACCTCAAAACAGAATACAAGCGCACGCTGAACCAAAAAAAAAAAAAAAGCACACACTAAACGGTCGTAATAATTATACAGAAACAGGAGACAGCTTGACGAAGAATTCGAAACAGCGGGTGCTCCCATAAGAGAGCAGCTACACTCGGTTTAAATAAAGAAGTACGACGACCGAGCAGAGAGATTCCCGAGAGAACATTCCCGGAAGGTTTGTTTTGCAAAGCCACCTTGCACCTGCAAGCGACAACGTTTGTTAAGGGAGACACGCCCCGGTGCTGCGTGAGACGTGCCGGGAAACAATTTAGAAGCTCGCGAAAAGTTCTCGCCCCTCCCCTCGAAAGGAGACCACGGTGGCTGCGGCCACGCTGTTCTCGGCGGCTGCAAGTTTCGTGCACTGCCGTGGAAACTGCTGCGCATGCCCAACGCGTGCGCGTGTACTGCGCATGGTTCCTGCCTGAATTACTCCGCTTACCTCGTGGTTAACCTCGCTTTCGTTTGTTCATGCGTGCGTGCGCTACTGCAACGCACGAGTTACTGGGAAATGTACAATCACCACGGTAAACAAGAAAGTGTTGACACCAAGATGATTACTTTTTGTTACCTCCTCACACCTATCGGCTACCAAACAATACGAACCAATAAAAAGTTACACCCCATAAGTTTTTATCGTATGTTCGTTCCTCACTTGCCGACCACCATTATTAACCCAAACAATTAAGTCATCTATCGCAAATGTTGCTAATAAGCACGATAAGTTCTCGTTAATCATATCTTTCAAGCACCGCTTGGCACTGAGCAGAAATCATTAACGTAGCGTTAAAGCGCATCAAAGTGTCAGCTGACGCTTATCAGTCACTTGCACAACATATGTTGCCTAGATGAACATATTATTCTTCGTCAACAAAATCGGCGGCCTGACTGAACATTCCGAGAGAACTCCTTAGGCAAGTTTCGATTTCTTAGGAGTGCTTGATTGTTGACACTTCACTTCTATTTTTTATCGCCCTCTTCACAAAATGTACATCGCGCCGCAATCGAGCCTGATTGGATGATTTCAGATCGCACAGCATCTCCGATTTGTTTCATCGCAAGAGCCAAATGTCTCTTCATTGATGCCTAGACTAAACGCAGGTGTCGGTGAACACCGGTCTGGAGCCGCAATTCGGCAGTGATGTATAGCGATCGCGAGAGCGCCGATTTCGACGCGGACGGCTGATGTTTCCCAAGTTCGCTATCGGTGTATCGTCCGCTCCGGTTGCAGCCAGTTAACTGCTAGATTCGCGCAGGTTTCGAGACGCTCGCCGTGCTGGTGCACCGCTGCACGCATCTGGGGAACCCGGTTCGTACACACATCGGGGAGGGCTCCCAGGAGGACGTCAATCTGCCCGCGCCTGGGCAGCCGCGTCTCCCTGGGCGAACGGCGGGCGTGCGCACGGGGGCCGCCGAGATCTGATTTGCGAAGCACCACGGTGGCGGCGGGCGCGTCTGCTTTGTTCGGCTGCCTCGTGCATTCCAGCCTCGATTGCTTCGTACGCTCTATTTATACCTCGGCTCCGGTCTCAGACAACCCTTCTGCTCGGATTATTAAATCACTCATCACAATTCCCTCGCCACAATACATATATATATTTTTTTTTTTACTCGGAGAGTGCGAGGTTATTTCGGCAGCGCCATTAATTCACTGACCTAATGTCATTTAGCGTCTCATTATTCCTGCAATCTCGCTCATATACGCACAGTGAGCGGGACTTGGCTTAACCGACATAATCTAGGCATTTCGAGCTTCGTTCCCAGTTTTCTCCTACACGTCCCGCCACCTGCTGCATTTTTTAAACGCACTGAAGCGAAGTCCTGCAGGTTAAGGTCACGCGTTTCACTCAACTCCTTCGTGATGCAGTCCACAAGCCGACCGTTTGCATCGTACTGCAGCTTCCACCGATTCCTCATTGGCTCGTGGACTTATCACGACGAATGCAGCCAGACGGTCATCAGTGCAATGTAGCTCAGTGACTCAACGATGGCTTTAGTCTCGACTTTGCAGAAACCATTTCTCGTCTTCCTTCTCTAAGTACGCCGTAGCATCCCCTGATAGCCTTTGCGAATATTTTCCCTCTCTTATAGGTGAGTTGTGTCACTTTGCACATCTTCGAAGGAGAGCTTCTTGGATGTCGGCGCGAAAAGTCAAGGACGAAGGGAAGACACACACACTGGCGCTACTAACAACAACGTTTACGTTCAATCATCAAGCGGACTAATATACATATTCTTGCGCACCACATGCACGTGACCACATGCATATGACATGAAAAAAAAAAAAAAACCAACGACATGATAGGCCTGAAAACTGCCTACGACGAAATTGACCGCTTCTGGATCGCCGGCAACAAGACAGGCCTTAGCACACGCGCAAGTAGTCTAATTCTTTTTAACTCAACGACAGTGACAATAATAATAATAATAATATCTGGGGTTTAACGTCCCAAAACCACGATATGATTACGAGAGACGCCGTAGTGGAGGGCTCCGGAAATTTCGACCACCTGGGGTTCTTTAACGTGCACCTAAATCTAAGTACACGGGCTTCAAACATTTTCGCCTCCATCGAAAACGCAGCCGCCGCGGCCGGGATTCCAACGACAGTGACGTTTTGCTAACACAACTTTCGCCGAAATGGTCGATCTGTTAAGCTTCGATTACCAATCGAGCGATTTCGGATTTCCTCATGCCCACTATAACGGACTTTTCAAAAATTGCGTTGGCGCTGCACAGCCCTAAATGCACATGGCGATAATTACATGAAGTAATTAGCGGCCATTAGTCAACGTACGCGGACAATGCCACTTCGTTTTTTTTTTGATCCTGTAGATATTTTTGTAGTAGAATCATCTTGATATGGTAATGCACAAGCACATATAAACAAGATTGGCGCAAACCTCTAATTGGCTTATTGTAGTCCACTAGAGTTAATACGGTTACTAAGTTGCTAGCGCGGTTACTAACAACTTAGTAATGGACTAACCATTCGAGTCAGCACTATGCACTTACTAACTAGGTAGCAAATATCACTAACCTGCATTTTACTACCTTCACTTACTAAGATGCCAGTGCTTTTTATGACAAGTAAACGGTTAGTATTTAGTTCGTGAATAGCCGACTTTTTTTTCTAAGAGTGTATACTCTTGAGCCATGCAGACTCCAGATGCTCGGAAGAAGCAAGCTCTAGCTCGTTTCGCAGTCAACAACCATGGTTGAGAAACCTTGTCTTTCGTGAGCAGAAAACTTCGACCTCATCTGATCCTCGCTATCTGGACTGTCCGGTTTCCAATTTCACGACCAGCCCAGATGATCGACTCTCCACGTATCAATGCGGTTAGGACGTACTGTCTGTGTTCACGCATCATCTGGCTAGGAGTTACCCCGGATCAGTCTCATTGATGAAAACCACGCTTCAAGAACATGATCGCGCTAAGTGTTGCCCTTACCTTCGAACTGCATGGTTATTACTCACTGCTAATGGGGTCACAGTAAGATACTGCAGAAACTACACGCAGATATGACGTCATTCTCCGCATCGATGTTTTATGAGCTTTTACGGTTTTCGACATTGCCAGCGCAATAACGTAAGACTCGTAAAAGGTGTAATTTTGCCGTTCGTGTACACTTCGCTAACGCGCGCTGGGCGTCAGAGAATTTTCGACCGTATAGTATTACAGCGATTATTTGAGATACACCAGCCGGAACTTACCATATTTGCTTAGCACCAGGGGAGTAAATCTACCAACGATGCACGCGCTGCAGAAAGAAGTTGCGGAATAAGGCAGGAAGCGAGTATTGGAGAACGTCACCTGCGGGCACGTATATATGCTGGAAGCAGCAAATGAAGTTTCGATCAATTTGGCGGCGGAGCGAGTTCACTTCGGCGACCGTAATGGTAGCCGCGGGCTGCGTTCGCCGAGAGCAGCTCCCCCAACTTGGGACGGATTTGCAAGCTCGATAGAGTCGGGTGCAGTTTAGTGAGAAAGAGGCGAGAACCTATCAGGTACTCTAGACGGGGTCACCAGAGAATGACTTTGGCGACGGTCGATCCTTTGCACAGCGCCTCCAAACGGCAGCAAAACCGACGCGTCATTCGCTCCCACGAGGCGACTCGAAAGCCGTGCTAGGGGTGCAGCACTCGTGCCGCTCCCCAGCTACCTTCGCCTACCTATACAAGCAGCCATAGGCCTGACTGGCTGCCCAGGCGGCGCTGCGAAAACGGTGCTAAAAAGCGCCCCCTACGATAAGTTCTTTGGTTTCGAGTAGTCAGACTGGCGGCCGCATGCAGCACTAAGCTCAGATGCCCAATGTAGCCGCCGCTGTCGGTTGTGCTGCGCTTTGGATCTCAGCCAATTTCTGGCGTGGCTGAGTTCTTCAGGCCAAGCAATCTGGGTAAACGCAAGCTCGTCAACGTCAAGTATGTTTACTACGGGCAGGAGATTGAAGGAACCATTTCGGCGCGCTGCAACTCGCAAGTGCAGCGAATCTCATACGACGTTGTAATCGAGTTAAGTTTTACGAGGCATGCTCGCGCGATTAACGACAGTGCATAAACGAAACGATTGCTGTTAAGAAAGCCGAAATGATTTGCATTACACGACGAAACGGAATCAAGAAAGGTCCAGTGACGAAGGCTAGCCGTCGGCGGCCCGAATGAGCGCATTCGCGCCGTGTGCCGTTTTCTGCCGCATTCAGTCGCAAACACACTTTTTCCCCATGCACGGTCGTAATTTTCAACATTTGCTTCCAGGAAATTCGTCAAATTCTGTCAGCGTGCGGTGGCGGTCGAGAAGCGACGGCGCGCAATGTTTACAGCCGGCCGCTGGAAGCAGCCGGCTGTAAGCTGCCGGAAAAATCGTAGGCACATACGTAGGGTGTCTCATGGCATCGTTTTTCTCGCTTCCCACGAAATGCCGGCTGCATATCCTCGTGATCGCCGTCGGCAGCCACGGCGTGCCGTCTGGACTGCACACAGGGAATATATACATATATTCCCTGTATACATATATTCCCTGTGTGCACGCGCGTACGAAAAGTAATCAGCACGTTACGTTGCAAACCACGTTTCGCTCGCGTACTCACTTCACGCGTCGGACGGCACGTATCCAGCGGTTCCGTCGCTTCACTTCGTATGGCTTTCAGGGGAATAAGTAAAACCGCACATGAGGATCCTTACCCCCATGTTCGAGGCAATTAACCACGCAACAATTACGGCGGCGACCGCGCTTCGGGACCGCGCGCTGCTCAGAGCCGTCGCCCGGACGACCTGCTTTCGGCACGGTTTGTTGAAGCAGGGATCGCTCGTCAAACATGTCAGACTCTGCAGGCATAGCGGACAAGTTCCTGCGTACGTTTTAAGCACTTTTTAAGCCTGAAAACTAGGCGCAAAATTAAGTAAAACGCCCAAAGCAACTGAGAACTGCGTAACTCGCCGGTCGGCGTCCATTTTTGACTACCCAAGCAACTTCGGCGCACGCCACCAGGCTCCGCCACAGTACTCAAAACTCCAGCGCGTCAGCCCTATAGACCGCACGAGTTGCGACTCCATGTTGGAGTGGTCTTACAGCAACGGAGTCCCACTCTCGCACAGATGCAGCGCCACCGAATGAATACGAAAGGTCATAGGGATAGACCAAGCGTGAGTTTTTTTGAGTGCTGTGACCGGTTTATGGGGAAGGGCGCGCAGAGTTGAAATTCGCAGTCACGTTATCATATGGGAACGAACACACTGCACACTGCGCCACGGGTGCTATTCTGGACACTGCACAATTACGCCATAGTGTCACATTTTGTAATTTTTTTTATTTTTATTTAGAAATACTGCCAATCTCATATGAGATCAAGGCAGGGAAAGGGAGGTTACAGCAACAGGAACAATCAGAAAATGAAATCAATAACAATGGTTCACAAAGTGACATAAAGTGATAACTTAAATAGTAATACATAGGTGCCATTACAAGCACAGGCGTGCGCAGGGTTCCCCTTCAGGGGGGGGGGTACCGGTGAGCTTTTAACGTATGTACTCGGGCAAGGAAGTATAATCAGTGAAGACCAAATCATGTTCGAGACAACGTCCCTGTCCAAACGTATGTACGCCTAGCGATTTCGGAAGCTATGTATTCAATACATAGCATAGACGGTGGCGCCAGACTTTACGCTTGCTAAAAACTGCGAGCAATCGAACTCCGACTATAGACGACACATCCTCAGACAGAATACAAGCCGGCAGGAGAGCTCTTTCGGTGTTTTGAGCAAAATCCGCCGAGAGTCAAGAGACACGCTATTCGACGACAGGTGACGTGTAAAATGCAATGATTCTCAGCTTCGCTTTAGCGGCTGCATTCGTGCGCTCATCATGTGCTCCAAGTTTCGATACAGAGAAGAAACGAAGAAGAGACGTCATCCGTGCGAGCGGTCCAGGATTGCGAGTCAACGTTTTTTAAACGTTTCTTTTACAGAGAAAGGAAGAGAGCACACAGTTTCTTTTAAAAAAAGAAGTTACTCGAAGACTTATGTAAGACTAACAGTCTGAAATATAGAATACCGCCCTCTAGTGAACACGATAAAAAGGTACTACATCGGTTGAAAAAGAAACAAACAAAACAAAACAAAATACGAACGCACGTGTCCCCTGACAGTCAACGTTGCAATTACCCGCAGAGTTTCGGAAAAGAAGAAAAAAAAACGGAAATAAATAAAGCAAGACCTTAATTAACAATACAAAGCTTCAAGGAAAGAAAAAAAAAAAAGAAAGGAATTAACTTTGCGAACCTCAGCGTTTCAAAATTTGGCTGAGATAAACTGAAGAAAGGCAGAAAAGGTTGCGCAGTCGACATGACGGATGAGTTGCGCGCTAAATGGGAAGTCCCCCCCTCCCCCTCCGCTATTTCTTCTTCCGGCTCGCATGAATGTCGCGACGACGAAATTAGGGGCCCCGGCGCAACTGTATAAAACAAGAAGTAACGAAGGCAGATCACGGCGACGGGGAAAAGGAGCGTCTGAAATGGAGTAGCGCCGAGAAGTTAGGGCCCAGATGATGATTACTAGCCGGGAAAAGGAATTAAGAAGAATGGAGTAACAACGGGTGCCATCAAAAAGTAAGCAGGTTGGGCACGAAGTTCGCCTTTTACACCTTTGAGTGTATTTGTAACTTGCAGCTGGAAACTAGCAGGTATCGGCGAATACGCCGGAATAGTTAATTGCAGCACCTGTGAAGAAAGGAAGAAAGAAAGAAAGAAGGAAAGAAAGAAAGAAGGAAAGAAAGAAAGAAAGAAAGAAAGAAAGAAAGAAAGAAGAAAGAAAGAAAGAAGAAAGAAAGAAAGAAAGAAAGAAGAAAGAAAGAAAGAAAGAAAGAAAGAAAGAAAGAAAGAAAGAAAGAAAGAAAGAAAGCAAGAAAGCAAGAAAGAAAGAAAGAAAGAAAGAAAGAAAGACCGTACAAATCTAGACCCATAGCAACGCCAGGAAGAGAACCCATTTAGAGTTACATTTATTACCCTACTAATGAAACCAAAAAGCAAGCCAAGGAAAGTCTAGGCGACATTATTTGTTTTTTCTTTGTTTTTGCTTTCAACTGTAGTGTAATGATCTTGATCTAAACTGAAAGGAATTAAAGTGGACGAAAAATCATCCTTTCCGTCGGCGGGATTCTACATCTAGAACCTTCGTGTCTAAATTTACCAAAAATTATTTGTTAACAGTACAACAGCACGCTTCATGCCACAGAGTCCAAGTGGTTCCAGCAAGGGACGTTTTCGTGAGAGCAGAATCCCAGGCTTCTCTTGACAAGAAAACGGCTGGAGTAACTTGGAAGCAATCTTCCTGAACAAGAATCCCGATAGTATTTGCGTCAGCCAACCGTTTATTCTCTTGCACAGTGCGGACCTTGACCACTTGAACTCTGTGGCACGAAGCGTGGTTCAGTCTTAACAATTAATTCTATTTCATTGTAGGTTATCGTAATATTAGGCTTGTGGCTTTTCAGCTTTGCGTGAGGAAAGGGGCGTGGCAGATGTGCGTAATATCACTTCATATATCGCAGCGCAGTAGGGTGGACTAACCAATCGACAGAAGCGTCTCGTCTGTTCCAGCTTTCTTCTTGTGGGTGTGTGTCAATTTCTCACACTAAATATAATAATAATATCTGGGGTTTAACGTCCCAAAACCACGATATGATTATGAGAGACGCCGTAGTGGAGGGCTCCGGGAATTTCGACCACCTGGGGTTCTTTAACGTGAACCTAAATCTAAGTACACGGGGTTCAAACATTTTCGCCTCCATCGAAAATGTAGCCGCCACGGCCGGGATTCGATCGCGCGACCTTCGGGTCAGCAGTCGAGCGCCATAACCACTAGATCCCCGTGGCGGCAATTTATAATACTAAACTTGGTTATAACGATGGTGGAATTCAACTAGCCCACCAGACTCCTTCTGACACTAGAGAAGTGAATTCGTTACAGTGTTCTTAAGCTCTAGCCGCATATTAGCAGACGCTTTCTTTGTTTCTTTCTCTACTAGAAGGCCGTAAAACGGCAACGCAGAAAAGCGCGAAACGAGGTGCCAGGCAAAGCATACCACAACGAGCACTGCCCGAGCGCGGCAGCTAGCGCTCTCTGCAGGGCGCAATGGAGTAAACAGAGGTGAAAAGTGCTAGCCTTAATAACGCTCAGCCTTTAGTAAAGGTGTGCGAGTACAGGCCCCGGACATCAGTGCGCGCGTCTCTCGGTGGTGCAGCGCACAACGACACGAGCACCCTTGCAAGCGAGGGCCACGCGCGCTATCCGAAGCGTCAATCACGTTTTACGGCCGCATTTACTGCCCGACAGAGAAACTTGTTCAGACACTTCCATCGTACGTCTTCGTCATTCCGAATAGAGATGCCGGACATGATGAGAGTCAGGGGCGCATCGCAGCCGCTTAAAATGCCGGTGTCTCTTCGCACTCTTCATGTCGTTGCACGTAAGTTCCAATATGTGGGCGGTAAAAAAATGTTACCCGTAGAGAGATTCGCAAAACAAGGTTGAAAAGTGAAACTCGCTGTGTAGCTTTTCGCGTGATAGTTCCGTAGTAAGCCACATTTATCCTTATCAGGGATAACCAAACGATGGTAGTATAGTGGCACCAACACTCCGTCCTCATCATCTAATAGGTGAATGGTGAGAATTGGATAGAAGCGGATAGAAAATTTTGCGCTTTCAAAGACCTTAATCGCTCTTGCGCAAAGAAGCCCCTGGCAGTAAATTTTACTTAATTTTTTTTTCTCTCACGCTATGTCTCTGCTCTAAAGTCTTTCAACATCTGTTACTAAAACATACAAAGCTGCGTTTCTCGGGCTACGCACCCGTTACATATTGCACCATAGGAGCGAGAACTATTCGAAAGAAAGCGAAAGAGAAAATCTGCTAGTTCCCGCCAAGTGAACGTGCCGCCTTCGACGGCACGTGCGCACGCGGTGCGCGCACAATATCGCAAAGGTTGCATTCCAGGGTAAGGCAACGGTAGCGCCACCGCGTTTGCGCTGGGAAGACAGTCATTATAGAAGCGAGGCCCGGTTGCAGACGAGCGACCAACAAGACATCAGCCGACAATGTTTCACTCGCTCCCCCGCAAAGCCAAAATAGAAGTCGCGGCGCAGGAGAGAGTTGTTAAGTAGCCTGCCAGAGCCAATCCATCTAACGCGAGCCGGATGGGAATGGGGCAAGGAGGGGGCACATCATTCATCCAGTCAGCATGCTATATAGCCGCGATAGAGCGCTCACGAGAACCATAAACGTCCGCCCCTCTCTCGTCGCGGCTCTGGGCCAGGCGCCACTGGCGTGTGTTCCCCATCAGTGCACGCTTCCCCAAAAAGATGCCCAACTTCCAGCACAAGCTCCCATCATTCGATGTTTACTATTATAGAAACCTCGGGACTTAATGAGATAACCACAACGCGAAGGCCTCGCAGCTTAAGATTAAGTAAATGTCATCGCGTCGCCATCCACGAAGTGACAACTTCGCGCAACGATGAGAAGGAAGACGATGGAGTGTTTTTTTCGTATGATGTTACAGAAACTAGAAACGGTGAGGTGCCATACCGTGTTGCGAGATGCGTTTATAAAAATGTCCAAGGATGCCAACATCCGTTCCGTGAAACTCGCGATTGTTCATTAACTCGTATCACCGGACCGATATTGAAGAGATGACATAAAATGTCAACAACAGATGCGCATCGTTCGCAACACGCATTTCAAGAAGCAACGAAGAAAGCACTCCTCGCAAATTACCCCGAAGTTTGTAGGTCCAACGTGATCCAAACAATCAAGTACGCGTAGCAATAAGATTATTATTTCCAGAGGCAAGCACGTCGGTGTGATGTATTCGCGACCGCCGCGGTATTGCGCCCGACGGCGGACCGCGAAGAACTGCGAGGCCGCACGTCGCGGAGGCAGCTCGTCCGGCGCCGCGAGCAGTCTTGCTCGGTTTATAATTGGCCACCGTATTTCGGCTCGTCGTGAGCTGCCGTTGTCGGAGGCACCGACAGACGACGGTGGTCGAGAGGGGGGCGCCCCAATTCCTCGCTGCCAGAGGCGACTGATTGACGGGCGCAGGGTTGATTTATTACCGAACGAAAAACGGCAACATCGGTGCGCTTGCTCCGGTCGGTTTCTAAACAAAGAACCCCCCCCCGGCGGCGACCCCGACTTCGCGACGATTACGTGAAGGACGCACGGGCAACATCGTCAGCCTGACTACGCCCCCTGCAGGGCCAAGGCCTCTCTCATATTCCGCCAATCAACCCGGTCCTCTGCTTGTTGCGGCCACGTTAAAGCCGCGAACTTCTTAATCTCATCTGCCCACCTAACTTTCTGTCTCCCCCTCGCGCGTTTGCCTTCTCTTTGAATCCGCTCTGTTACACGTAATGACTAGCGGCTATCTTGCCTACGCGCTGCATGCCCTGCTCATGCCCATTTTTTCTTCTTGATTTCTACTAAGATGTCAGTTAAGTTTGGTTCGGTATCGACAGCACCTCGATGACCCGAGTGCACGCTGACAACGCGAAGGAAGAGCGAGAGTCTGGTTGACGGCAGCGTTTATTCACGGCGATCGTTCGCACGGGCCGCGCCCAGCGAACTCCCTCAGTTCCCGTCTTCCAACGGGCATTCCCGCTCAGTTGAAAAACAATCATACAAACACTGTACGTTTCCCCTCTCAGTTGAAGACCCATTATACAAACAGTGTACGTTCCCCCTTTCCTTGCTCTCAGCTAGGAGAAAAGGAATCCTCGCGACGCTCTCCTTCCGCAGAACCACCCGCGTTGGCCATTACTGCCGACGGACGTAACCCGATATCCCGCTTCGGACATCGCTTCTCCTTTTATGTCGCTGCGGCCACGTGGCCTGGACCGCGGCGACCGCCTGGCTGTTTTCAGAATCCTCTACCACGGTTCGCTTCCCCGACACAAACTCTCCAAGCAATAATTCCGGGAACCCGCCACAGCTTTCGAGCCATCTCAACCGACGACCCCCTGTGATGTCGGCGCCACGGATCCGCATCCGCTGCAACCTAACAACTCGCAAACAACGAGCAGCAGCCCGCTCACATATTATGAGGCGCCCACACTCTCTGCGACTGACTATGTCCTTAACACCCGTTTGTTCACTGACTCCCTCTGCTCTCTTCTTGTCTCTTAAGGTTACACGTATAATTTTTCTGTCCATTGCTTGCTGCGTCGTCCTCAATCTAAGTTAACCCTCTTTGTAAGTCTCCAGGTTTCTGCTCCGTAGGTAAGTGCCGGTAAGACGCAGCTCTTATGTACTTTCCTCTTGAGGGATAGTGGTAAACTACCAGTCATGCTAAGTTTGAACAGCACGACAGAACGTGGACAGAGTAGAACACGTGTGTGTTCTACTCTGCCCGCGTTCTGTCACGCTGTTCAGACTTAGCATGATCAACTAACTAGCCCGACAACGCACTTTTACCATTCGTGATCTGAGAGTGCCTGCCGAATGTGCTCCACCTCATTCTTATCCTTCTATTACTTCAGCCCCATGCCTGCCCCTAAGTAGACGTATTCCTTTACCACTTCCAGTGCCCATCGCGCAAAGCACTGTACTCTTCTGAGACTGTTGCAGATTACTTTAGCTTTCTGCATATTGATTTTCAGACCTACCTTTCTGCTTTCCTTGTTCAATTCAGCAATCATGAGTTGCAATTCGTCCCCTGCATTACTCATCAATGCCATGTCATCCGCGAATCGCAGGTTAATGGGTACTCTCCATTAACTCGTATCGCTAACTCTTCCTAATCTAGGGCCCTGAAAGCCTCCTGTAAGCACGCGGTAAGGAGATCGTGTCTCCCTTTCTTACACCCTCCTTTATTGGAATTTTGTCGCTTTCTTTAGGGAAGACTATGGTGGCTGTGGAGCCGCTGTAGATTTCTTCCTGTATTCTATACATGGTTCGTCGACACCCGGATTCCGCAGTGCCTCCATGACTGCTGATATCTCGACCGACTCAAACGCCCTCTCGTAATTTATGAAGCCTATATACAGGCGTTCGTTATATACCACGTATTTCTCTATCACTTGATTGATAGTGTGAATATGGTCTATTGTCGAGTAGCCTGTATGAAATCCCGCTTCACCCTTTGGTTGATTGAATTCTAAGCTGGTCTTACTTCTATGAGCTATTATCTTCGTAAATAGCTTGCAGACAACGGACACTAAGCTGATCGGTCGGTAATCTTTCAAGTCCTTGAGGTCTCCTCTCTTAGGGATTAAGATGATGCTAGCATTCTTCCAGGATTCTGTTACCCTCACCATCACAAGGTACTTCATATACGTGTTGGCCAGTTTTCCTAGCACAATCCGTTCACCGTCTTTCAACAGACCTCATGTTCCTGATCCTCGCCAGCGGCTTTGCCTCTTTGCATTACCTCCACGGTTTTCTTTACTTCCCCTGTCGTTATTGGTGGGATGTCCGATTCCTCTGGGGTACCACTACTTCTTACATCATCGTCCTGGTTGTCCCGGCCACTGTACAGATTTCTGTAAAACTCCTCAGCTACTTTAACTATCACATCCATATTGGTAGTGAATTAGCTTTTCTTCTCCCTTAGTGCATACATCTGGTTTTTGCCTGTGCTTAGTTTTCTCTTGACCACTTTAAGGCTTCGTTCGTTCTTCAGAACATGTTCAATTCTTTCCATATTATATCTTCTTATATCGGCTACCCTACGCCTATTGATCAACTTCGAAAGCTCTGCCAGTTCTATATTGTCTGCTGTGTTTGGGGCTTTCATGCTTTGACATTTCTTAATGAGGTTTTTCGTCTCCTTGGAGAGCTTGCCAGTGCGCTGTCTAATGACTCTACCTTCTACTTCTACTGCACACTCCGTAATGATACCTGTAAGATTATCACTCATTGCGTCAACGCTAAGGTCGGTTTCCTCTGTTACAGCAGAGTATCTGTTAGAGCAGAATTCCTGCACTTTCCCTCTCAGCGCTAGCTCTTCAATTGGCTTCTTGCGTATCAGTTTCTGCCTTTCCTTCCTCAAGTTTAGGCGATTTCTAGACCTTACCAATCTATGGTCACTGCACCGTATCCTGCTAGCCACTTACACATCCTGCACGATGCCAGGGTGTGCGAACAGTATGATGTCTATTTCATTCTTAGTTTTGCCATTAGGGCTCCTCCACGTCCACTTGCGGTTCGCCCGTTTTCGGTGTCTTCAAGATCCGTAAATCGTTGCGTTCTTTAAACTCTACTAGTAACTCCCGTCTGGCGTTTCTAGAGCCGATGCCATATTCCCCAAATGCATGATCTCCAGCCTGCTTCTTGCCTACCTTGGCATTAAAGTCGCCCATCAGTACAGTATACTCTGTCTTTACCTTACTCATTGCTGATTCTACGTCTTCGTAGAAGCTTCCAACTTAATGATCACCATGGCTGGATGTAGGCGCGTAGGCCTGAATACCTTCATCTTTCATCTCTTATTAAGTTTAATTACAATAATTACTGCTATATTTTTATGGATAAGGAACCCCACCCCTAGTTCTCTTCTGTCAACTAAGCCACGATAGCATAGGACGTGCCCGTTCTTTAGCAGTGTGTAAGCCTCACCTGTGCTCCTAACTTCACAGGGCGATATTACGTCCCATTTAACACCCTTTAATTTATCGAACAGCACTGTTAGACTCGCCTCACTAGATAACGCTCTAACGTTAAACGTTGCGAAGTTCACATTCCAATGGCAGCCTGTAGGGACCCAGAGATTCTTAGCAACTTCTGCTGCGTCGCAGGTCTGACCGCCACCGTGGTCAGTTGCTTCGCAGCCGCTGGGGACTGAGGGCCGAGGCAGTGCACTATACTCACCCACATTGTCGCGCGTCGGCAGCGACTGTATCGAACGCACGATCTTGGAAAGTCAGAGTTATATAAAAGTCCCAGCGCAAACACTACTAAAGCATGCAGCGGATATTCTGATATGATGTACAGGGCTTTCATAGGTGAGATCTAACTGCACAAGAATGCACTTCATGTGTTGGTGTAGCTTCTATGTTAACGCATATACTTCAGGCGTTGCACGGCCCTTCGTACACAAACACAAACAGAGGCAGCAACGAAATATAGAAGAGTCTGGTGTTGGGCCTGTTGGTACATAGCTTGGAAAATCGATGAACCCAGCCTATAAAGGCACGTACACAAGAAGAGAAGCTTTGACGACATCGAAAGTGATACACAGGACGAGCGTGCGTTCGAGGTTGGTAAGGAATAGAGCTGAGACACCGGAGACAGCCAGTCTGCGCTCGTACCGTCAACATGCTCAGCGCAGTTTTATTTAGGAGACACACGAGTGATCCACCGGTCTTCCAATTTTCCTGCGTTGTTCTTCGCGTTGAGCTATTATTGTTTGTTTTGACAGCAAGCTCATCAGTAACCAAATTAGCCAGGTCGTCGCAACACAGAATAGCTCGAGAAATTGACACACCCTGCTAAGCGGGAAAGCAATCAGGTTGAACACTGCACGTCGTTTCTCCTTATAGCGCTAGTTTTCTCTTGCGCTGTAATTTGAGCCTTAGAATGCCGGTCCTTTCTTTCTACACGGTCAGTATCGGTGGTGCACGAGGATGTAGCCGCCACACAATGTCTAAGTACAAGTCACGGCTCCAAGACGCTCTGAAAGGCGGTTGCTGGCGAGACAGACGAAGCGAACACCAGTGAGGATCGATACTAGCGCATCCTTAATCACCTAAAGCAAAACATAAAGCTCGGAAACGTACAGCTTGACAATCGTTGTTGCTGCGCGAACGAGCTCACTTCGCGGAAAGGACCTTTTTTCTCTTTTTCGGTTTCTCAGTCAGCAACACATAGTGGTCAGTGCTCGGCAAGCGAGCGAGTTCATGTCGAACGAAGACGTCCTCTTCTCTACGTTCGAGAGAGAGAGGGAGAGAGAAGCATACACTGTAGCGAGTTGTGAAACCAGTTCACGTCTCGTACGACGCTGCTGCCTAGATTATTTGTGCACACACACCACGAGGGACGACTTATAACAAACTCCGCGCTTCTTTTTCCCGCAGTGCTTTCTTCACTGGCGTACTTCTGGCATCGTGCAGCGGTGTTCGCAGCGTCTTCGGCCTCCTCCCCACCCCCTCGGTCGAGCGACGGGGAACAGAGTTTTAAATTCCGACCAACGGACGGGTCAGCGAAAGATGGGCGCCACCTTTCCTCGGCGCAAGGGTTAGCGGAGTGTTTGCGCACAACGTGAGTCAGCGGAAAATAAGGAGAGAGAAATAAGGCGGCCCTGCAGGAGCGTGGACACGGAAAGACGGATGACTGGGCCCCGCATTTACTTATGTTCCAGCTTCGAAGAATGTATCATTCTAGGTATTTACTTGCTGCTCACTCGTTTAATACGGAAAACAAATAGCGGAAACTTAGCATCACAGAAGGTAAAAAACAAAGAATCTAGAGGAGCAAGGGCTTTAAGCCCGTATGTGCGCTTAAAAAATGCCGGCGCAGCGCAAAGTGGCGTACGTGAATAGCCTGCAGCCAACGGGGCCTAGCGAATGTCGGACGGAGCCAATGCGGGGAGCGGTTCCGCTTTTGCCTTTGACTTTTATAGAGCTCGCAGTTCGCGCTGACGTCGGGTTCTTAAGATTCTTCGAAGGCCTTCGCTAGGAACATGCGTCGTCGAGCTTTCTAAAACCGTGCCTGAGGTTTTAGTGGTCGCGTAGCAACGCTTGAACGAGAACCGCGACATCTTTCAAATTATGTCCACGCGTCGTTTTCTGTTTTTTCTTCGTTTTCTACCGCTGGAAGCCACAACAGTTTCTTTGTAGCTGCAATTGATGAGGTCGCCAAACTTTTTCAACGGCGACGCTGTTGAAGCTATCGCTCACTTGTGCTTCGTCGTGCAAAACTCCACAAGTGGGTATGCGTCACACGAATTGGGCAAGCCCCACTAGCGAGTATACAGCACATGCGAGCGTTGAACGCGAACTCTGCCTGGCGAAGTGCAGCACGTGAAACATGTGAAAGAGAGAGAGAGACAGTAAGAAAAAGATAGACGCAAAAAAGAAAGAGAAAACAGAGATAAATAAAGAGAATAAAGACATAGAAACATAGAAAGGCAGAGAAAGACACAGGAAAAACAGAGAGCGAAACAGAAAGAGAAACAAAGATAGAAATGAAGAGAAACTAGAAATGAAGAGAAACTCTGTCTGCAAGAAGCAGACAGAGAGAAAGATATACACAGAAAAAGACACGAAAAAGAGATAGACAAAAAGAAAGACAGCAAGACAGAAAAATAAAGAACAATAAAGAGAAACAAACAAAGAGAGAGAGAGAGAAAGGAAAATAAATAGATAGAGAGAGGAAGAAAGAAATAGAGTAAGAAAGAGAAGAAAGCGCCATGATTTTTTTATTCTCGTCTCCTTTCACGCATAGTAGAGTCAGCGCGAGCCTATAGACAATTTATTAAACGTAACGCATTACCCGCGCCCCAGCTGTGCGCGCGGAAAGTATGGCCATTAGAAACATGAAAAGGGACGCTGAGACCACGCTGGCTAAACGCAGCTGCCAAGCGCAAGTGTTCATAATATTGAACGTTCAAGTGGAAAAGTGCTCATCGGAAATCAACACGAAAGATTCGTACGCGCACATGACCATTAATTGTTACTAATTATCACACGAACTCGCCGTTCGCTTTCATATTACTCATGACTGTGGCTTTATTTGTTGCCCTTATCTGCGAGCGCGCAAGAGGAACTGTATTTACTCGACAATAGATCGAGCCCGAATATAGGTCGACCCCTGCATATTGCGCTCTCCGAAAAAAAAAAATTATTCGAATATGGGTCGTCCCATATATTTTGAGAAACCCACGACTTTTCCGATGCTGCTTTCCTTTTCTTCTAAGTCTACTCGTTACAGCGACTCCGTAATAGACAAAGGATTGTAGCTGCTTAAGACAGATATCTGAGATTGTATGCGGTCTAAGCGAAATGAACGGGCGCCAGACAACATTTGCGCAATAATCGGCAGCGCAAGATATTTGTACGCGACCCGTTAGATCTTCCTGCATCAGCTTCTGAGAGGCGTTTCCAAGTAATGAAGTTTATATACTGCCCCTGTTAGAAATAGCATCCATATCCCGATGAATGTTAACGGCTATAACGAGGCCCATATATCCCTAATGACTGACACGATTTATACACTACCACCGGCTCAGTAGATTTGCAGCAAGGAATTTTTATTACGGTCGTTACAGCACATTTTCCGCAATTCGTAGAAAAGAACAGGGAAAGTT
This sequence comes from Rhipicephalus sanguineus, assembly GCF_013339695.2. Classification (NCBI taxonomy): domain Eukaryota; kingdom Metazoa; phylum Arthropoda; class Arachnida; order Ixodida; family Ixodidae; genus Rhipicephalus; species Rhipicephalus sanguineus. The sequence goes on along the minus strand of NC_051184.2, from coordinate 152,458,620 downwards.
ACGAACAGGAGAGAGCACGACTTTAAAAAAAAAAGTAAAAGAAAAGAAGGAACAATGCGGATATAATCTGAAGCGTACAACAATACAAAAAAAAAAAATCACGAGCCGCTATAGACCTTTTCACAGACGTCTCCATGGGCGCCGTCATAATCCTCTCTGCGCTGTTCTGAATAGGCGTGACCGTCAGAATAGTCGATACCAGGAATGCCTTTCAAGAACTCTTTTTTAGTCTATACCATGCGTAGAAAGCCAATCGAATGGAAGACATAAGGCGGCGCAACCATTGTTCTATAGTAAACCGGTTATGAGAAGTGTGACGCCAACTTTGCAGCACTAAGTTTTTAAGTTCCGCTAGGACTTTTAACGTCGACACAACCGAGTACTACACTCGCAACAAAGGCTGCCGCGATGGCGATGCTATTTCCAAATCGCGCCGTGCTGTTGGCAGCTGCATCGTATCTTTTCTGGTTGCCGGCGATGGGAAGCGCTTGGTGCCGACACAAGGCGCTTCATGTTTCTCGCCTATTCTAATCCGGACGCAAATATCGAACAGGGCTTGGTACAAAACAAAGCTGCGAGGAAGCAGACAGTTATTCCCGAGCCTCCCCAATGAAATGTTCGGAAATTCTTCAGAACGTCCAAGGAAGAATAATGTGGAAGTTGAATAGATTGTCGTCTGCTGTGGCTAATGAAGCATCGAGGCATACGTTTTATGCCTCGTTGTCCACTACTTTCTTTTTCTGCATACCAGCAGTCTACGTAATCCATTTATTATTCTGCCTACTTTTCGTTCGCCATTGCTTATATGTGACGACGTATAAGTCTGCTAATACCATGTTCACCCTATACCACTGCAATGCCCACAATGGAGGAGCGGTCGGTATTGCGTAAATAAGTAAATAAATGAATAGAACGTGTCAAGTTAATAAATATAAACAGCATATGAATGCGAGCCAGTTGCCACGTGTCCTTTGTTAAAAAAAGAACACAGTGCAACATTAAAACGGAAAAGCGAGAACACGGGACTAATAAACATGCACTGTTTACCAACTAAATAAAAAAACGAACTGCCTACTCGTAGAATACTCGATACTGCGACTGTTCTACGAACCACATTAGACGCCTGTTGCAGGCACTGGCAACCAATCTTTATGGTGCCCGTTTTCCTTATTGCAGAGGAAGGCTTACTGATTAGGCAATGTGATCACGGAATGGTAAGGCGGGAAACGCTATGAAACATTTGTACCATAAAATGCGTTGAACTCCCGCTGAAGGTGAAATGAACTTTATTTGGTCCTGGAGAACCCCGATCAGACAACCCCCGAAGGGAGGTCCGCCGCAGTTGCTGGCCGCGCCCACGCCGGTACTGGAAGACCGTGGCCCTCCGTCCGTTCGCAGGCCTCCTGGACTGCCGACAGCTGGACTGAGAGCTCGTGGCTTTTAAGAGCCCTCTCCCAGTCCTCTTCTGTGCTGAACTTTGCGTTAAATAACGCCGGGCACTGCCAGAGCATATGAGCGAGTGCGCAATTATCCGCCCCACAGCTAGGACATCCTGGATTTATGCCTTCAGCAAAGTGGCTAAACGTGCTGCGAGACGGGAAGGAACCTGCCTGCAGCATCCGGAGAACCGACGACTACGGCCTAGTAAGCTTGGAATGCGGGAGGGGGTATCGCCGCCTTGACAGTTGATAGTGCGAAGTAACTTCGTTGAAGGTGCCAAGTGGATCCCTGAAGCTCTCCGTGAAGCCGCCTCCGGACCCGCCCGCACCGCCGCGGCACGTGATTTCTCGCGCACGGTTATGGGCAAGTTCGTTGACGTTGGGAACTGTCGGATGAACCCCTGAGCCCATGTGGGCCGGGAACCAGGTAATTGTGTGAAAGCCTTCTACACCCCTCGAACTGAGAATAGCGGCAGCCTCTCTTGAGACCACACCCGAAGCGAAGGCCCGGAGGGCAGCCCTAGAGTCGGTGAATATCTCAGGACGCGTCGGCGACCTTCAGGTTATCACGAGCCAAAACCGAGATCCGCTATCCGGGCATCGTTGTGAGAACAAAAAGAGAACATCCGGGCACCGATCCAAAAGTGTCAAAAAAAAAATGCTGTCTCTGGCCCCCAAACCTTTGAACAGGACCTCATCACTTACGCTAGTTACTGCCCAAACAAGTTACAAAAAATATTGCTTTAAAGTTCTAAATGCACAATACCACTGAAGCTGTGACTTCTGGAAAGCTCAAGCTTTATTAGTAATTCGCAATTCCGACGTTCCAAAGGCAGATACAGGGAGCCATATGGACTTAATTGTCATCTTTTCACACCATGACCGGGTAACGTTGCGCCGCCTCCGAGAGATGGCGCCACGCTGCGTCGCAACGCCACGCGGGTGGTGTTTGGCAGAGACGAGAAATGTATGACGTTTAGCTCTGTAGGCTTGCACGCGTCCGCAGACATGTAGCCGCCATGTAGCCACGGCCGCGGTGGCTAGATGACTGAGCATCCGCTTCCAATGCGGGTGGTACCAGGTTCGATTCCCAGGTTCTTGCAGTGTTCTTTGCACCGTGGCAGGGAAAGGAACCCGCGCACTTGCGCGTAGAAACGCGACACCTTACGGGCAATGTCACCAGGGCGGGTGCAATGTATTCAGACAAACGCGTGCGCAAAGATAGGTTGACCTTCTTGCATTCTAGGTACGCTGCAGCTGACCCCAATAATGGACTAGGTACACCAGCGAGAACAACATCATCATATTTGCTACCCTGCAGGTGGCAAAAGAAAAGAACGGCGCACCGGAGATGCCCTGGCTGGATAGCCTCGGCAAACAGTGGCCCCCACACGATCTCATTCTACGCGATCACGCACTCGACGAAGCGCGCAGTGCCAAGTATCCACAATAGCGAGATCGATTGCACAAATGACGCAGATAGGAGGCGGTTTTCCCGCCCTTCGACCCGCGCCGTGCTCGGCTTTCCCTATTCCCTGCACACGGAAACGAAGCCGCCAAAAGAAGCCGGCGGCCAGAAAATCTAATTTAGGCCGAGCCGAAACTCGAGACGTCCCTTAGGGGAGAAATGGAGCGCTTGTACGCACGTACGGGCCGGGTATATCTCGACCGACAGCTATGATCAAAAATCGATGTCCACGGGTCAAAAACCGATCGCTCAGTTTCTCCTAAGAAATTGGGGGCTGGAAGCGGTTTAAAAGACGCCGGACCCCTTCAGATGTTTGCTTGGCCTGTCTGACGTCACACGAAACGTCCAGATGGAGCATCACAGCGACAGCGCAACATAACCGCCGGAAAAACGCGCCTGGTTTACCTGCTGCAGGTTGTAGAGTAGCAACAGACTTTGCGACAACAGCAGCTATAATCGCAATACCACTTGGTGCCCTATTCCCACGTTAACACATCTCCATCATCGGCCTGCCTTATGTCCCCTGCTCTACAACCCACCCTGTCCTTCGTGAGCTCACTCCGCTTACGCCTACAAATTTATTCTTTTCGTAGCTCTACCGAACCCTTTGCCATCTTCGGCCGCACTTCCAATCTCTTGGTATCCATTCAGACACTCTAACTTGGCCTTCTGTCATCTTTCCTTCACTTGCCTAAGTCATTTTTTTCCTACTGATATCTACTAGGATTTCGGCTATCCTTACTTGTTCCCCGATCCCTTCTGTTGTCTTCCTATCTCCACTGGCCATTTTTCGTTCCATTTCACGCTGGCTGATCCTTAGCTTCTTCTCGAGTCCTCTGTTCCCAACGTGGAGTAGTACACTATCACTTAGGTCTACTCGCATTAAAATTCCTCGCTCAGTTCGGCTTAATATCGAACATATCAATTTGGTCCCTAGGAAAACAGCCGGACCAGGGGCACTTTTTTCCGTTCACGAAAAGTAAATGGCATTTTTGAGTGCTCAGGTGCTCAAGCCGGCAAGCGATGTCGCCTTCTCGATGAGGCGACAAGTGTGCTTGCGCTTGCGGCTTACATTTTACAGACTACTAGCCACAGAACTCTTGCACCTTTCTCGAAAGCACAGGACAGGCGCTGCTCCATTGCGAGCTACTTGCCTCCATATATATATATACACAGCCGCGTGAGGTCATAATGCATGCGTAAGACGCGGTAACCGATAATAAAACATTTGCTGGAAGTGTACCGCCGCGCATGCGCCTTCTTGTGTCCCCGTCTACCAGAATATTGATCAGAAATGCCACACCAATAACCCCCATTGGAACATTAGCAGACACCCAGGCAACGTTCGCGTGCTGCCGGGATCGAATGCAATCGTGGCACACGAGTTTGGCCGCAGTGACAATTCTGACCAGCGCGGAGGAAGGCAGTGGACGTACCTGCAGCAGTTCCTTGACGACTTGGAAGCGTCGTCGCTCGTCCGAGAAGTCGTCCAGTCGGCGAGTCATCCTGGCCAGCAGCCTCTGTATGACGCCCGCCGTCTGGGCGATGTCGCCGCCCAGCAGCGTCTTGGTGCGAGTGATCACCTCCAGCTCCACCGCGAGGCTCACCACCGAGTCGTCGTCGTCGGCCTGAAGTTGAATAACGACACTCGCTCGAGCACGCCTACCACACAGCGCTATAAAGAGCAATGAGGTTTTTAAGAAAATTGCTGGAGTACAGGAATTATGGCTGAAGGGTGAAGCAATGCCCACCAAAGATTACGGCCACTGCTGCCATTAGTACTATAATAATTGTTGGGGTTTAACGTCCCAAAACCACAATTGATTATGAGGGACGCCGTAATGGAGGGCTCCGGAAGTTTCGACCACCTGGGGTTCTTTAACGTGCCTTTCAATCTAAGTACACGGGCCTCAAGCATTTTCGCATCCATCGAAAATGCGGCCGCCACGGCAGGGATTCGAACCCGCGACCTTCCGGTCAGCAGACGAGCACCATAACGACCAGAGCGCCGTGGCGGGTTGCCATTTCAGTAGGGGCACGATAAAGCGTTAGCGTTCAGCGAAGAAAAGGGAGCGTTGTCCTCTCACGCCCCACTAGTTTAATATGGAATTTTTTTTTTTCCGGGCCGCCGCTGCTCAACGAGTGTCGATGTGACCGTTTCCGTTATAAGAATCCTCAAAGTCTTGGCAAATGTTATCGGAGATCAAGTCATCAAAACTGATCCCGATGTGTCACTTTTCGTTGGGAACAACGACCTTTTATTTCGTAATTAACCTAGCATTTACATTAACAGAGCGAGACGTCACGGATTTCGAAGTGTATATATCGTATTTCGGCGCTATTGGCTCAACAAAATTGCCCCAAGGTTGGTATGTTATGTCTATGGCACCCTGAGAGGACAATGTATTTCATTTTTACCGATTAGGAACTACGTAGAGTAGGCGCCGTCAAAAATGTGACGTCACGGCCAGTGGTGCCGAAACATTAAGGTGGAGTCGCCACCCACATTTTGTTTTTGCGTGTTTTCTCGCTTTTTTGGCATCGTGATAGAGTACTTTACTAATATGAGAAAAATCGTTTTGTTCTTCAGTGTCTCTTTAAGGTACACTCAAAAATGCTTACTGCTTTATTGTACACACATCTCTCCACGACAGTTGTCTCAGCAAAGTGAAACGTAGCCTCGGTCCTCGCTGCATCACTGCGTCAATATGTCCAAGTGTGCTTTCGCGAGGCTGCTGTACCCATTTCGGCTGTGAATGTAGTACTTTTTTTTGTGTGGGTGAGCTCGTTACGGACAAACAGCAAGAAAGGCCACGCACCCTCGACTTGAGGTTCTCCATCCAGGCGGAGTAGCAGGCACTCAGGTTGGGAGTGTCGTGTTCCCAGTACGGCGGGCTGCCCGGAAGGCATCGCCACCTGGCGTGACCTGTAAGGACAAAGGGTCACCAGGGCACCTTTCCAGCATGCAGAGACAGCTGCGCTGCACATTACGCCACATTTGAGGGCGACAGTGCGTAAAACGGATAAGCCAGAAGTCCACGCGCGTAATGTTTTGCTACGCAATTTTCTAAAGACACGAAAGCAGCGGCCCAGGTGTGGACGATAAGACACAATCGCGGTGCGTCAAAAACAATACGCAGCCAAGCGTGAGGACGGCGGGGAATACAGATGCTGTCGATGTGGCGAACCTAACGACGCCAGATAAGTCGGCCGAAATCTGGGTCACTAATTCCGCTCTAAAGTGACGAAAATGGCGGCTCCGTATCGTCAGGCAACCGCAGGCTCGGAACCAACCTCACGGGACTTTCATCTTCGGCACAGACGAAACGAAAATCCGGCACGCTATCAGCCGACGGGGGGAGTGCGCCAAGAAAGTGGCCTCCAATGGGCGACACGGGCACAAAAAAGCTGAAGGCGACAGAGTGCGGGAAGAAAAAGCCGTCGTAGCGCAATGACACCGGCCGGGTGCAACGAAGAACAAAAAATAGGGAAATAATAAAGAACAACGAGGGGAGCCTGCGACCAAGCGCGAGGCCCACTGGGGTCAATCGGACGCCACAGGTCAGTGCTATCTGCGGCGTTTTAAGGCGGCCTCTAATCTGCCAAGAACGTGAGCGACGCATTTGTCGACGTCCCTACTCTTAAAAGCGCTCGCGTTATCTTAAAAGCTAATAAGCTTCGGTGGGCAGAGAAAAAGAGGATTAGAGCTTCTGCGCGAGCGCCCCGTCCCGACGGATAAGAGCGCTTGATTGGAGGATTTTCTGACGAGGGCAGTGCTTTCTGCCTCTGTTCTATCGAGCTTTTTAATCGTTATCGTTCTTTGTTATCGTCTCTCGCGCACCGCTAATTAATGACGAGTGTTCTTCGAAGAACGGCCCCGTAAGCTTAGACAAGTTCGCGCCGGATAAGCTAATAACCCCGCTTAGGGTTCGAGTTTTAGAAAGAAAAACAAGTCGCAGTCCAAAAACAATCGTGCTTCTTTCACTCCAATCGTCAATTCAGAACATTTTTAATTTCGAGGAAGGTGACGACGCGTATCGCACTGTAAAAACTAGATTTAATTTCATTCATCTTATTCAACCAGCGTGTCGCGAAGGGACGACAGATATTTTTGCGAGAGAAAACTGGTGCCAAGTCACACGTTCAGCTGCAAAGGAGTAGATACCTCATCCAAAAGCATTCACTCTTTTAAGAACCCGCGTGCGTTAAGGACAACCGCCATTCTTAAATTAGTGTATAGACCAAAACATGGATGACGATTTCAAAAGCTTCCGCCAAGAGGTAGAAAACCTCCGTGTGATGAGCTGTATTAGTGCCACGTGACGGCAACATCACGTGGAGTAAGAAAGCGGTGATGTCAGCAAACAGATCCGCTACATTTCACGCGTTTAGTGGCAATAGAGTCTTTTAGCAAGTTACGGAAATACGGTACGCAAACACGGTAAGGCAGTACGGCAGCGCTCCTCCTTCACTGGTCGTTGTGCGGCTTGAGCACAACGAGCGGGAAAGGAGGAACGCTACCGTACTGCCTTACCGTATTTGCGCACGTATTTCCATAACTTGCTAAAAGACTCTAATATGTCCTACCGAAACGAGCGGCTGCGTCTCCAGGCAACGAGAACATGTCGTCGCTGCCGTCATCTGCTGACGCGAGCAAGTGGGGATGAAAAACCCATTTCGGGCGCGGAAATCTTTTCATATACTGCACGTGGCCGCCAGGTTCGGCGGCTATATTCCCTCGAAAACGTCGTCATACACAAGCGCCGCGACTTTGGCAGCTCTCTCCTGACGTTTTGCTGATGGTTATCGTGACAAGTCTGGAACAGGAACCTAGGCTTCGTTTCTAGATTTAAAAAAATCAAATCAATTAGCTTAAGTCACTGGTTGTCCGTTAAGATTCGTCACACCGTTTCTTGCAAGCATGCAAAGCTCATGCTTCTTGTGAAGTTACCGTCCCATTTTAACGTCTACATTCCTCTAAACATTAAACACCTTCTTAAACACGGCCTGGAGCACCTTTCTCAACAAGAGGACAATATACATTTCCCTTAGGTGAGCTTCACCCTTCGTTCACTCCACGTTCGCTCCTCGTAGACCGCGTGTACGAAGCCTTCGTGATTCGCGTTCAATGCGACGAGATTTCTCTCTTTCTGGGCTGCATGGACCGCGCGATGCACTCGCGCATAACTAATTCAAGCACAGACGGATATGTTTGCCGATGCTTTGACTGAACGGTGCGCTCGTCGCGGAAGAATACCCGGACGTGTGAAGACTGCGTTCGCCAGGAAACACGGATGCACACGAATGTTGCAATAAAGCTACGATGAGGCGGTTGTTCACTTGAATGACACAGCTCCAGCTACTCGGTTGTTCATCACAAGGCTAGAACAGGGCAAAGTTTCTTTTTGTTTTGTTTTTTGCCTTATGACGGTTTGTTTCCTGCGAGAACAATGACCCCAGACAGCATTGCTCATAAAGATCATAGAGTGCCTCATGCACTTACCTAAGACTACTCGAAGGCGAGTGCCATCTTTTTTTTTTCTTCTCAGTCGACGTGTTGATCAAACCCCGCCGCCCACCCAAAGCTTTCCGCACCTAACGTGGTTTTGCACTGCACCAAGCGACTACGTCGTCTAATGACGTCATCATGTGACGTGACGTGATGTGAAGTCCTCTAACGACGTCATCACGTGATGATGAATTTTTGCAGCATCAATCGTGTTGGCGCCGACACCGCGGGACGCCGGTCGATTCTGGCGTTTGATGAGTCATCTAAGGCTTTCGCTTTAAAGGGACACTAAAGAGAAACAATGAATCGATAAATCGTGCTCTGAGAACTCTAATGTCCTTAATTTCGCCATCAAAAGTTTATTAAAAGAGGAAAAACTGAAATCCACAGTTTCATTTTTAAATTTCGCGCCGAAATCTCCCTGCGTGACGTCACGAATTTCGAAGTTGTCGTATTTTGGCGCCATTGGCTCAACAAAGTTACCCCAAACTTGGTGTGTTGTCTATAGACACCTCAGGGGACAATGTACTTCATTTTTACCTATTAGAAACTAGGTAGTCCCTAGCAGGCGCCGTCAAAACGCGTGACGTCACGGCGAATGGTGCTGAAACTTCAAGGCGCCGCGTCGCCACCTACATTTTGTTTTTGCGCGTTTTCTCGCTTACTAAGCGTCTTCGCGCCGTAAGTGTAGTGTTTTTGGTATCGTAAAATAGTGCTTTACTAATATGAAAAAAAATCGTTTAGCTCTTTTTAGTGTCCCTTTACTAAAACGTACAAAGAAGGAGCAAGGCAAAGGACCCTCACCGATGGCGCCTCCGGGGCATCGCTGTACGGCGGTGTCGCCGGCGCGTGTCCAGTTCCAGAAGCTGCTCCGTGACTGCATGGGCGGACAGAAGCCTCGGTGCAGGTAGGACGGCACGCCGCTCGCTCTGTCCGGGTCCTGGAACCTCCCTGCGAGACACACACACACTCGCGTCGGTTGTCGCCCGGTGCAGCACCGGACCATCTTGTACCCCTCGCGCCGATACTCAGCGATAGCCGAAATCCGATTTGCATGCCGGCGGTGTCCCACCACGCACAAGCACTAAATAAAGCTTATTTACGTCTACGCAGAAAAATAGTAATGAGTAAGCAACCAAAGAAACCAGTAAATGAACGAGTCATGGAATAAGCAGAGCGCATTGTACAAATGGTTCAATCGAAAAAGCAACTCGCGTAAATTCCGTTCGGCAAAAGCGATCGCGGTTTGCTCCGTGTCGGCACAGCACGAGATGGGGACTCGGCGTCTGACAGTCTTGCAACAGCATATTGAAGGGTTTGCAGCGCAAGCACGGTAGTGCTGAAGAAAAGGCGTAAAAGCGAGGAACGGAAAGCAAAGAGGGACGACACGAGCCCTCCTTGCTTTCCGTTCCCCAGGCAGCACAGCACATTGGTCCAATATTGTTTATACGTTGGCAAACGATGGCCCAATGATGGCCCATACAAACCACTATAAAACCAATGTTGGGAAGCCAGCCTACAAGGATGCCAATAATGGTCCATCTTTGCCAGCCAACATACAATATTGGTCGTGCTATTCTTTGAGGTTGGCAACAACGGCCCATGGTTCCCGATGTAAATACAATATTGGCAGAACCAGGCCGTATGGATGGCAATATTGGGCCAGCTTATCCGTTGGTAAAACAATAATGGTTAAGTAATGGCAGTAGATCGGATATATTGTCCAGTCAATCTGACTGGTTAAACAATATTGGACGGCCAATGCTACGCGCCGGACAATATTGTCCAGACTTACACGTTGTCGCTCCAATGTCTTAAACACTGGCAAGCATATGCATGATTAATCGGCAAGAATGTTTTTTTCCCCTTTTACCATCACTGAGGGAAGGTTAGCCCGAATCGAGCCACCACCTGCATGCACGCTATTATGAAAATCACTTTGTCCGGCATCCAGCGCACCTCAAAGAAGATTTCTGGTTACTTATCACCATAGGCGTGCGCAGGGTTCCCCATTAGGGGGGGGGGGGGCAAAGGTTCGTCGCAGCGCCCCCCACCCTACTAAGAGGTTCGTCCGAATTAACCGGGTTGCGGACAGGTATGGCCGAATTAACGAGAGTGTGATGCCGTTAAACAATAAACATGCTTGCAGGGATCAGAGAACGCGTCCTAATTATCCGACTTTCCGAATTAATAAGTGTGGAATTAACGAGCTTTTACTGCATAAAGATGGGAAAAACAGTCCATCGTTATCAGCCAATAAACAAAACTGCAAATTCCAGTCTATAAGAAAGGGAACAATGGCGCACACAGGGTCTTGATTTTTAGGTTGGCATTTAGTGTGGCACAAAATATATGCTAAATAGTTGGACAAAATTCGTTTTACAGACGTTGAGCAATGTAAAATAAGTACCAAGTTCTCAACTGAGTTTTGCGCGCTGTTGGAAATACATCTATGAGAAAGGAAACTCAAAACAAAATCTCACTTTGCAATGCTTGTTGAAAGTTAACGTTAATTGTGTGATACAGGCAGCGTATACATCGCAACTGTATAAAAACAATCAAAAAACCCTACTTTTACATTGATTGAAGCTGTACATAGCGTTGACGAGTTAATGGAGTAGAATAGAAGTCATCTGCTTCGCAATGGGCCTCTGCGCTGGTGCGCCTTCTGCGCACCGCACACGCACCGAAATTATTCTCACGGCTTTATTAGCGGCAAACAAGCAAAACATTTCATGTGACTTCAACCACGCTGTGTATTTTTCGTGTTTGCTACACGACTGGTTGGATTACAGTATTATAACTTCTTTGTGTGCGCGCTACAGCGACGTGCTGTCCAAGACTACGGTATCGCCCGCGGAATCTTTAAATTATCGATGAGTTATGTTTGCACTTTCAACGCTTCACACAACCAGACGTGTTCACTTTGAATAAATGTTCTCGGTGATCGGGAGGCCGGAGAAGCAGCGCGGCGCCATGTTTTGCTCCGGAATTTCACGCGTCCTCTCCTCGCGGCAGTGGGGCAGCGCGGTGGTCGCTGGTCATAAAACACTTGTCACTTGACGGCTGCTCCGCCCACGACGGTTCGCTTTCAATGCCTTTGAAAACGAGGGGGGGGGGGGGTTGAGGGAGATTGCGGGAGACGACGGCACCTCGGAAGATGCGTACGCGTTTCGGCCCCTTCTGGCCGGCGGCTATTCTTCGTCAGTCAGTGGCGGACTGGCGGTTACTTTCCCTCGTTCGGGCTCCCAGCATCGGCGGGCGCGCGCCCCTCAGTATTCGGCGAGAGTCATCGGGAAGAAACGGAGTCGGATACCGAGACAGGATGCCACGATTCTACGGATACCGAGATTCGACATAGTGTAGGATGATCAGCGCAACCTTGACTCCCGCAAACACTCACACAAACACTCACTCATCCACTCGAGGAACACACACGACACTCACGAGTGGATGAGTGAGTGTTTGTGTGAGTGTTTGCGGGAGTCAAGGTTGCGCTGATCATCCTACACTATGTCGAATAACCAACTAGCCCAACAAAAGGTTTTATCGAGATTCGACGGCGATGCCACAGTGAGAAGGCAGCTGCCCTGTTCTTCATCGGACCTGACTGTTTTGACTTTTGAAGAGCGATCCGCAGATGAGCGCCGATGTGTTCTGACAACTCGCAAACTTTCCGCCGGATTTTTGTGTTCGTATCGCGTTCAGTAAGTCGTTTTTCTCCTTCGTCGCATGTTACTTTCCGTGTTGTTCGTAAGTGAAATGTGTGCTGCGTTTATTATTGTCTACATTACCGCGTAAGTTTTTTTTAAATTTGCTAGTTTGTGAATACCGATGTGGGGGGCTTTATTGTGCGCTTCGAAGTAGGTTGGTTAAGTTCTCGCCCTCAGCGATGTTGTCAGCATTTGCGTGTGCTATTTTGTTCTTTTCTCGCGTTGTAGTGCGTCAGCTTAACACCCTTTTTTCATTTGCCCTTCGCCGCTGGATTCGCGCAAAGAAATGATGGATTTGTAACACACAAATTTTTATTAGTTGTGAAGTTGTCGCAGACTTTCAAGCTCTTGCCGCAGTCACCTTTTAATTAATAAATAGGCGATGGACTTTCTGGTAGTTCAAGGTGGTTATGGATCTCGGCTGTATCGAATGTCTGTTCACGTGTACATGTTCATTTATTTCATTTTCTATCACGCTTCGCTTTTCACTGACTTCCTTTTGAACCTTCGGTGAACTGACAAATCAAATAAGCGCTAACACCTAGGGAGGCTGTGTGTGTTTGTGAGTGGTCCCGTTTCCCCGATTTCTAATATAAGGACGTTATTGAAGGTAATTAGTGTAGGTTCTGTGCAGCTGTTATCTGCCAGCAAGCGGTCAGCAGAACAAAGCGCGAAATGCGAAATTATTTTCAAAACTTGCAGTATCTTTGCCATATGTATACATGCAGAATAAACTTGTGTGTACTCTCAGCTTTTGTACGCTCATTATCCCTGCTGCTTGCCTAAAAGCAAAAGCGTGGGCAACATGCATTTATTTACGTGCACAAAAATATACCTCACGTTAAACTACACATTCAGTGGAAAATGTTTTCATTTCCAGCGTTAAACGCTGGAAATAAAAGAACGATGGTGCAGCCAACGATAAAGGCTGGCAAAAAATATTGGAGCTGCGAATATTTATACAATGTTGGCGATACGTACGACGAACAATGTTGGCTACAGCCATCCTTGCCATTATTGGCGACATGTTGGATGGAGAATGTTGGCTACAGCCATCCTTGCCATTATTGGCGATATGTTAGACGGACAATGTTGGCTACAGCCATCCTTGCCATTATTGGAAAATCATTGGCATCCAATATTGGACCAATGCACATTTAGGTGTAGCAAACCCCCAAAAGCCAACGCAGGACCAATATTTCTGCCAATGTTTACCAACATTGTTCCGAGATTGGTCCAATGCCGGCGTGCTGCCTGGGTCCTTGCTTCTACGCCTTCCTTCAGCACTATATACGGTGCTTGCGCTCCAAACCCTTCAATATGCACTTTAACCAACTAGCCCAAATAACCGTTCTTCTTCTTGCAACATCATATTGTAAAGAATCAACGCGAACAAGACAGAACACAAGAATAGAAGGAACAAGCATGTTTTCGTCGTGTTCATTTTTGATTCATTAAACTTCGGGTGTTAAATAGCGCTCGTACTGTGTCCTTCTTGTGTTCTGTCTTGTTTGCGCTGACTTTTTTACAATACGCATCAATTCCAGCTCGCCCACCTCTCTACCTTACTGCCTTCTTGCAACAGGCACGACATCCATTGAGCAACTTGGTTGCAAGGAAATCCGCAAGGTGGACGACGATACGTGCAGCGGCCGCCGTGCGCAGGGAAAGTGGCCACGAGTTGCTTCGTTAACCACGTGTCGAGTTGCGGCTTCGTTACGCATCTGAGGGTGCCGCCTAGCGCGAGCAACCAACTTAGGCCGGAGTCGGTGATGTGAAAACCTCGAGCGTCTACCAGCCACTTGTCTTCGTTCGAAAGCGAAGGCCACGGGCGCCCAATGCCAGCGTTGTATAACAGCGGGGGACGGGTGCCGATTGCAGGGGCAGGCTATCGACATTCCCCAAGTCACACCGGGAAGGGAAACGGAGCGAGGGCACCTGCTTTGGCCCGTCGGTTCACGCCCCATCCGAAAGTAATTACTGGGTCGGATACAATAAATTTCTCGGTAAACGCGGAGGCAGCGAGACATAACGACACCCGACCGACGCATTCCCCGCGCGAACACTCCCGCCCAAGGGCTCGTTTGGCTCAGGCGTCCTCGAGGCGCCTTCGGGGCGTCCCAATGGTCGGCCATCTATACGGACGCGTTACACAAGGGACGCGTATACTCCATCTTCGAAAGAGTCTTTCGACATTAACTTTCTGCAACGTGTCGCTGATTACACGAATTAACTGAGCCATTCTTAAAAAGTGCGCGCGCATATTTAATGGTAGCCCGCCAGAAAAAAAGAAAAGAAACACGATAAGGAACTCTGGAAGCGGATTCGCGACATGGCGCGTTCGTCGACACGCTTCCCGAACGGGTGGTGCGAAGTGGTAAGCGATAAAGGAGAGCATATAAGGAGATAAGGAGCATTTGCTCGAACAGAAGTGTTTTAATAATTCTAAAGGACATATCACGGTTGTCATCCATAAGGAAGAAAATAATAATAATATCTGGCATTTAACGTCCCAAAACCACGATATGATTATGAGAGACGCCGTAGTGGAGGGCTCCGGAAATTTCGACCACCTGGGGTTCTTTAACGTGCACCTAAAGCTAAGTACACGGGCCTCAGACATTTTCGCCTCCATCGAAAATGCAGCCGCCGCGGCCGGGATTCGATCCCGCGACCTTCGGGTCAGCAGTCGAGCGCCATAACCACTAGACCACGGTGGCGGGGCAGGAAGGAAAACCGTAGCTGTTTGGGTCGACACATTTTATCGAAGATGCCGCCGGGTAAATTGTGGACTATTCTACGTTGCCGCAACTAAATTCGAAAAAAAAAAAGGAAGGCGGGGGGGGGGGGGGGGCAGGAAGCATTGGCCGCACCTATTAACACAAAATCGTGGATATCGTAACTATACTATTTTATAGACGCGTACTGATCACGGATTTAAGAATTGCGTTCGTCGAAAATGTCGCATCTCGGCGCGCGTAGTCGCCCGCGGATGCCCCACATTTTACGACTCACGCAATCACTGCGGCGCGCAGGCGATGCTCTTCTATCGAGAGCTCTCGCGATAACGAGACGGTCATATACATCAAGAGAATTATACGTGCAATTATACAAACCAAAGAGGGCCCACACGCTCGTATACCGCAGCGAGCCATCCCTGCAAGTACGCATGCAAACGAGGGCGGGTCGAAATGGCGGCGGCTAAGCGACGGCAGTCACGCGACCAGCGCCGCTTAGCGTGCCGCAAGCACCCCGCCAGTGCCCCCCGAAAGCACCACACAAGCGGGCGGTGGTTGTTTGTTTGCTTCCTCCCCCGGGGCGCGGTTCCAACGCCGGCCGGCACGCCAGCAGCCGAGGGAGGCAACGAGCCATCGTCGGCGCACAGGTGACGCGCGCGCCTCTAATAGCTTGGCAGGCATCTCGCAACGTCGACGGCGGTGGTCCGAGCTCATCAGCGCTGATCGCCAATTAAAGCCAATTACCGGGGAAGCAGCGATGGGTGCCCGGGCGAGGAGGCATCGCCGAGGGTGGGAGTGTCGCGCGTTCTCCGGAGGCTGACTTGGAAGTGTCCGGCAGTTGGTGCTCGTTCCCGAGAGGGCTGTTGCGTGCGGTACGTGGCAGGCCGCTCGTCCGCAGACCCCGGCAGCTGCGCGCCTCTCTCCCAGCAGCGTTGGCTCACCGCGTGGAACAAATCTCGCCTGGTTTTCACGAGGGGCCGTAGGTTACCTGGCTCGCTTCGCAGCACACACCGGCGACAGCTGTTGGGGGTCGCCCGGTGCATAGGGCAAATCCAGAACGCACCCACCAGCCAATCGCGATGGCAACGTGTTTGGACACCACCGACAGAGACACGGCGCGCTGGATCTTCGTGCGCTGCACACAACGATTCGTCCATCGCCGACTTTGCACTCGACACGCGGCGCGCGGGAACGCGGCCCCAGAATTGATAACGTCTGCTCTGTAGCAGTCGCCAGGCTGCACCGTATTGCGGCCTCCGGGTGACAGGCGATGGAACGAGCAGCCGCTGCGGGTTGTTTGGCTCGGGGTCCCCGCACAGAGGCGATGAGGGCGGCGGCGCAGTCCAGCTGCGTCACTATGGAAATGATCTCGGCTGCTGCCCGGCTGCCTGAATTATCGCCGCCTTCTCTCGAACATTGTTTTGCTCCCTCCTCGGTGCCTCTGGGCTGGCGACAACCAGCTCTCGCGCAGTTTCGCGAAATGAAAAGGTGGGCAGCGCCGCATTCTCGAGAAGTTCCCGCTTCTCTGCGCGTTTGACGCAGCCGCTCACAACCTTGAGGATCCAGCAGTAGCGGCTACTCCCAAAGGTGCCCTCAGCATTTAACGTGTTCTCCCGGTATTCGAGCGCCTTGCAAACATAACGCTTCAGTAAGACGTCCTGGTCCTGGCGGGATAGTTTGTTCATTGCTTTTAGACGTTATTAAACTGCGCGAAAAGACGAGGACACCACTCGACTTTATTGTTGAAAAGTGTGCAAACATAACGCGCATTTTTCAACGATAAAGCCGAGTGCTCAGCCAGGACAAAACGTATCGCAGATAAGCGAGAATAAAAGAGTTGAGGTGTGGTTTCCTGGGCCGGTTGTAAGAAAGGGGCCGCAGAGATAACGACGAAGGAAAAGTAATAACAATAATGCCATCTTAATGCTTAAATGCTCAAGTTTTGTCCATAACAAAGGCTTCGCTATGATGGGGCGCAGTCATACTGGTTAGTTCAAAAGGCGAAAATTGAAATTATATGCCGGAACTACGAGATGTTCAGGAGACACATTGCAGAGGGAACCTGACTGGCTTTGGCTAATGTGCGCCTAAATATAGACACGCCAGCGCTTTTTTTTTTCTTCCAGATTTCGCACCCATCAAATACGGGCGTCAAGGCGTAGATCGAACCAGCAACACTGATGTTACCACCTTTGATTTATTATTTTTATTTTTGCTGCAGCACTAATAGAAATAGAATAGCCGAGGTGATATAAACTTCGTCTGCACAGAAAACCAGTTAGAACAGAGCTAGACGCGACAACGGACAGCTCAGATGGTAAATCTCGTGAAAAGCCAAGGATTTCACTCGTGGAACACAGAGAATATTTCAACTGAAAGGCTCACCTTTCGAAAACTCTGCGAAGCTAGCATTGCGTCCAGGTCGAGGGCATCTCGTTTTTCATTACGTGACACGAAATTCACGTTGCATCATAATTAAGGTAATTCAATTTAACGAAGGATGAGGTGGGCGATGTAGTTCGCAAATTTTTAAAAGTACGTGTTTAAAACTGCGTGCATTGAGAGAGATGCTGCTGACGCAAAAAGACACAGTGAGAGTTTGCACAGAAAAAAGGCGACTGACGAGCAGGGGAAGCAAACGAGGCCGAAGGAGAAAGACACACCAGGAACGCCCGGACGTTTGAGCTCGTGCTTAGTAAGTGCGAAGGAAAAAAAAGGAAGAAAAAGAAAACCCTCCGCGTCAAAACGCAACCGCCTGAAGGAGCGTCCGACTCTTCCAGCGGGAGGGGAGAAAAATGAGCATTTTCACGAAGGTATGTCTTCACCGAACACTGCACGAAATGGAAGCAACAGCTCGTTAACGTTCGTCACGCGGTTGTCCGAGTCACCCCCTCACCCTTTTTTTCTTCCCCGGAATTCATTAAGAAGAATAAATTTAGCAACTTCATAAGAGTTCGAGAGCGTTCAGAAGCAAAAGCGAGACAAAGTCAGTGCGCGGTGTATGTTCGGAGTCGGGGAGGAACGTCGCACTTCTCAGGTTCCCTAGGTTGAAGACCACATGCGCTGAGGTCGTACATCAAATCTCCGGGTTCGCTGACAGATGGCGCCGCCTACAGCCAAGCGCGGTTTAGGCAGGTTGAGGAACTTTCCTACTTTCGTCATTTTGCAGTGAATTTGGGGGCAGCTGGAGGCCACGCCGGGGCCACATTTATTTTTCGCAGTTGTACGAATACTCCGTATCCACGGGCTTCTTTTCTTCAGTCCTGCATTCCAAGGACACGTGGGTTGTGGATATCGACGATTAAGGTAGTGCGATAAAACTACGTTTTGTGTACGGAACAGTCGCAGGTAATCAGGAACGCGGCCAGAAGCGCGAGGTCCAGACTAGTGGACAGGGACGATGTACGAGAATGCGAATGCAGCTTGGCTCTTATACGCCACATGCGCCAAGTGAAGCGAGACGTGCTAGTCAACCGATCGCAATAAGTTGCGGAACGTAATAAAATCTCTTGGGATTCATAATGAACAGCAGTATCCCCACGAAACGAATAAACGCAAGATAGGCCAACAAGCCCGGTGACTACGTCTCCACAGAAGTCGAAGGCCATTGTTCCGTCCCTTAGTTGACCACTCGCTCGATCCTTCGATCGCACGTCGTTGCATCTTTTCGCGTACGATACGCACGATCATTTGGCAACGGTTGTTTACATATAATGCGGTCTCGGAGTCCGTATAATGTAACAACTCGCTTCGCTCTGTTCCATCCCATGATAGGCGTGCGCACAAGGGGGGGGGGGGGGCTATTCACCTAAGAGGGAGGGGGGGCGCGGCGACGAACCTCCCCCCCCCCCTCCCCGCACCCCCGAATGGGAACCTTGAGCACGTCTATGCCCATGATAATATCTGCCTTTCACTTATATCGCTTTTCGCATGAAGTAGTCCATGTGACGGATATAAATACAGTATGCTAAGGGCGAGTTGCGGTGTGCGACGTCGAAACGCAAGTTCTGTCATGGGAGGGCTTTAGGGAGCACGAAGGTTCGAATACTGCGGTGCTAGTCAACGGCTGCGGCGCCGCCTTTAGAGTACTTTTCTTGGTCACGTGCTCCACGCCGTTGGTCCATCCCTTATTGCTCATCCTTCGAATGGATTATCCCTTATCCATCAGGCAGCTGTATACCTCATTCATCATTTTTTAAGAAACGCTCTACGTGAGGACCAGCTGCTTTCGTTCACCTCGTACCGGAGACCTTGTCAGCGTACCTCGTTTTCCAATCGGCTTGTCCATAAAAGTACTTCCCGGCACTTTATTGCTCCTATTCTTTCATATTTCATTGACTGGAGCCCATCAAACTTCGGTGGTACAGGCATTCCCTGCATCTTATTCTCATACTTTCTTTCAATACCGCAGGGTACAGAAAAAGAGCCTTCGCTCATGATCATCAGCCATGACTGGAATTTTCTCCATACTATTCCATTATAGGAGTGTTTTGAGAATCTCATTTGTCCATGGGGTTTAACGTAACAAAGCGACACCGGCTACGAGAGACGCCGCAGCGGAGGTCGCCGGATAATTTCGACCACCTGGGCTTCTTTTCAGTGCACTGAATTTCAGTACACGGGAATATATTCCATCGAAATGCGACCGTCGCAGAAGAGATCGAGCTCGCGTCTTTCCAGTCAGCATCCGTAACCACGGGGCCACCGCGCCGGCTTTTTGAGAGAATCTCTTCTCGGCGGAGTGACGTACTGAGACTTTAATAATACGGAAAGGCGGGCTAGTTGGTTTTGCTGCATATTGGAACTTTAGCGCACACACACGAGGACACACAAGGTCTGTGTGTTCTTTCTTGTGTGTCCTCGTGTGTGTGCGCTAAAGTTCCAATATGTACTGAGACGCATAAATATCCTCACCGCAACAAGCCAAACACATTCACTTCATTAGTGAAGCTTCCTACGAGCGTCAGTTCATATCGCCAAGCATAGCTCCCACGATCTTCCATGTCACGGTTGAATTCCCTGCAAACATCTCCCCTCCCTTACCAGTTTTCCTTTACCCTTTCCGTAACGAGGAACTGTGGGACGGTGCTCTCCGCGACGGACCTCCCGAGGTCCTTCGAATCATGATACAGCGGGGCCTACTCGTCGCTGGAGTCATCCTAGACACACCGGACTAGGGTTCCTTCCGCGCTCTCTTTCTCCATCCGAACATTAATAAAGAAGTTTTACTCTCTCCCTATCCCCTGCTGATACTAACGATTCGTTATAAACGATGGAACACTCGGAATGTGCCACGACTGTGGCGTCCACTGCGGTCGTACCTCTCCCCAGGTGCGGCGAATCGAAGGTGCTGCCCTCGGTGGTCGAGGCCCAACTGCCGCCCCAGATGTCGTAGCCGTCGTTCGACTCGCTGCTCGAAGGGACGCGATGCACGGTGGACGCCGTGGTCGTCCACCGAGGACTCCTTGTCGTCGTCGTCGTCAACTCGTCAGCGCCTGCGGCACGAAGGCATACTTCCACTGTAAACCAAAACTTCTGCAGCGTTCTATTCGCACTACACAACCTAGGCAATTTTCCCAAAAGTTTCTTGACACGTTTCTCGGGCGCATCATTACCTCCGATCAAGGCAGAACTGGAAACGGATTCGTGAGACAGCTGCACATTCGCTTAAAGGGACACTAAACAGAAACAATGAATCAGTGTAAATTAATAAATTGTACTTTAAGAACTCTAATGTCGTTAATTTCACCATCATAGCTTTATTAATAAAGGAGAAAATCTATGTCAAAGTTTCATTTTTAAATTTCGCGCCGAAATCTCCACGCGTGACGTCACGGATTTCAAAGTGTATTTATCGTATATTGGCGCCATTCGATCAACAAAATTCCCTCAAACTTGGTATGCTAAATCTATGGCCCCCTCAGAGGACGATGTACTTGATTTTTACCGATGAAGAACTCCTAGCAGGCGCCGTCAAAACATGTGACGTCAGGCACGTAGCCAGGATTTTTTTTCGGGGGGGGGGGGGGGGGGGCCAAGGCCTAAATATTCGAAAGAAAGTCTTTTCATGGCAAAAAGAAAAAAAAATTGCCCGGGAACATAAAAGGCTGGACGAATTCCGGGGGGGGGCCCGGGCCCCCCGGGCCCCCCCCCCCCTGCCTACGTGCCTGTGTGACGTCACGGCGAATGGTGCGGAAACTTCAAGGTGGCGTCGCCACCCACATTTTCTTCTTGCCTGTTTTATCGCTTAATAAGCCTCTTCTCGTGGCAAGCGTGGTGTTTTTGGTATCGTAAAAGAATAGTTTACTAATACGAGAAAAATCGGTTTGCTCTTTAGTGTCCCTTTAAAACGTAAAAGAGGACAAAAGAAATTCCTGACACAGCATATGAGAACAAAGTATGGCCTTACAGAATGTACTTGGCCTTTACGCTGCTCTCGAAAGCTGAAAGAAACGCACTTCTCCACACACACGTGCTCTAATGGTACCAGCATTGAACCATGCCGGCCAATATTACGTTCTTTTATTGCCACGTTTAGATTTTAGTTAGATGTCAGAGTATATGTTGAAGACACCCTTAACGTAAATCGAACCTTTTATAATAGCTGGTAGCCAACTGTCAGGCTAGCTGATAACAGCGCTATAGCGACAGGAATAGAACGAATATTCATGCCGCTTCATGTTTCGTTCCGTATCGAAAGAGGCCATAATTGAAAGTAAGCGTGTGAGAAAAGCTACGTACCGGGCAACTCCGGCCTCGCAGATGGTCTGGCCACCGTGTGCGCTTCGCTGGCCGAAGACAGCGGTGGCCTTGCGGTCGAGGTCCGATGATGGCGAGCGGCCTCCGTGGACGGCTCTCTCGTGGCCGGAGAAGACGACGCCGGCAGCAGCGGGGGCGGAGGCCTCTGGAACTGGGTCGCCGGGATGATGATCAGCGGCCGCGTCGTCGTCGTCGTCGTGGTAGGCGTCGTCGAAGACGTCGTACTGGACGGCGTCGTCGGTGACTCTGGCGAAGGCGGCGGATAAGGGAGGAGGTGCCACACGAAGAGTCAGGCAATGCAAAGGACGGTAATACGCTTGCTTAGAACAATCTTTTGCAGCTATTCAACCTGAAGGTATTATCAATACTAGCGCTATAAATAGTTTATTATAGCTGTATTGGACAAGCAGCAAAACACAGCCTCGATTATTGGCTCGTTTCCTTTTTTTCAATTAGGCATAATACAACAAAATAAAGGAGGCTGTTTCGTGGTTCCTTCGAGACTATTTTATTCGCTGTAGTGTATGCTTGCATTTAGTATAACATGTGCCATATTTAAACATACACGTAAGACAAGTACCGCTGAATCTATATATATATATATATATATATATATATATATATATATATATATATATATATATATATATATATATATATATATATATATATATATATATATATATATATATATATATATATATGTAAGCAGGATGTCGCTATCCTGCGCAGTGCCATTTCTCTAAGCCTTCTTTATCTACAAGCACAGTCGGATGCAGATGCTTAAACGACGTTGCGCGAACATCAAACGCACAATCATGCAGCACACTCAAATAAAAATGGTGATGATGATGAATGCGTGCAAAGAAGGAGCAGTCATGCAGAGGTACATGCACGAGAGTTGGAAACCATCGACTGCCACATCACGCGCATGCGCATTCAGGCATTCACCGAAACAAGGTCATCCCCAACGCAAACACTGCCGTTCCCATAGTGTATGATGACGGGACGAAATGCACTCCGTAAAGCCAGACAACGTGTGACAACAAACTACGCCATTTTAGGCCCTTAGAGTCGCAGTGCAGATTTCGATGTAGTCAACAAAATGCTATAGTCGGTCGTCCAGAGCAAGTCATAAAATGAACGCTGATTTGAATTGCAACGCTAATCCCAATGTGAATCTCCCTAAGAAGATGCGAATTGCAAATTTTATCGTGATACGCAAAGAGGGCGATACCTGTCAAGTTACAGACCAACTTCCTTTCTATCGATAGTTTCTAAATGTACAAAAAAAATTTACTCACTCGAGAATAACTAATTTCTTATACCGGTGTCACAGGGGCACTTTTGATCGTGATCAGGGCCGATCCGGATTAGGCTCGATCCGGATGAAGTGCTGCTACACTGTCACACTTAATCGCGATCAGGCTCGATCGGGATCAAGACGATCGCGATCAGCGCATCGCGATCTGGCTCCGTGATCGCGATTTGGCCGAAGTCTGTGCCAAGCTCGATCCGGGTTAGGTTGTACTAATGTAGCAGTGACCAACTTATTATTGCGATAAACAAGTCCGATCAGGATCGGCCCTGATCGCGATCAAATATCAAATGTGCCCAAGTGACATCGGCATTAAACAAGCATTCAGTTTCGTCGAACCATCAGTTTTGGTTCAGACCAAAAAGATACACTGAGCTGACACTACTCAAGCAAAAGGAAGTTATCATAAGCGCACTTGAAGACAAGCTCCGTGTACTCGGAATTTATATCGACTTTTCGAAAGCCTGTGATTTAATAAATCGAGACTTGCTAGTAAATAAACTAAATCACTATAACATACGGGGGATTTCTAATTCTTTGATACGGCCATACCTTAACATCGTAAGCAAACTGTAGCAAACAATGACACTCTGTCTGATGCCTCATACTTAAATGCGGGCGTGCCGCAAGGCAGCCCTTTGTTGTTTTTGGTTTACTTAAATGATATATTTGACACTAAGTTACCGGTGAACCTCACTGCCTACGCTGATGACCTTACTGCGGACGTTAAGTGACTTCTAGCCGGGTGGTCCTCTCTGCGTCTTCTCTGGACCAAAATAAAGTTCACTCACTCACTCGCTCACTTATCCTCGACAGGAAATGAGTTTTTGCGATACATGTATCAGCGGTCGCAGGAAAATTGCCTAAAGTTATACACAAGCAAAACAAAAGCAATAGTATTTCGAGCAAGAGAGAGAGAATTAAACTTTATTGTCCGACCAGGCGCAAAATTCTTTTCGCCCAGAGGTGGGTGAGACTTCCTTACTCCAGGTAGCAAAAAAAAAAAAGCGCAAAGTTCTAAAAGACATCAAAGCTTAAGTTTGGAAACGACGACACTGAAATGCTTCGCAGCACCTCGGAGTAATCTTCTCGGAATCGCTTAAATGGTGTGCCCAAATTAATAACGTACGATCGAAAATGGACAAAGTAATACGTCGTCAAAGATATCTGTTATCAACAAGAATTAAACCATTAATCTACAACGCGTTCTTAGTATCAATACTTTACTGTCACACTGTCTCGAGCAGAAGTGCTAGGCGTAATTTAACGAAGATTATTCTTGCTCAGAAACGTGCGATAAGTTAAGTGGCTAACATACCCCACACAGGAAAATATTATTCTGAGTTTAACGTCATTCAAGTGTCCAACCTTTACGCCTTCAGGTTAATGTCTACGTACAAGATTACTATTACAATGTTTACACTACTCATGCTTCAAAGTCACAATGTACGTCGCTGTACCGTTCGGTCTACACCGTCTTGTCTTACTGTGTGCAGAATTCAATCAAGCCCCTGTTCCTGAATGACATCTCACTAGAAGAAATAACCAAAAATAAGTTAACTAGTGTTTTACCACTCCTGCATTAATGGATGGTGCTTCACTCTGTTTCTGTACGTTTCGCTTTTCTTTATGTCGAATTCGAAATTGTTGGTAACAAATGCTAAGGAATGCCCGAAGACTGTTCTCAGTTTTGAACATTCTGTTCTCAGTTCGTACTGATCCCTACTGTACGTATTTTTACTCTGCACATTTGCAATATTCAGAATGTGTTTAGATACGTTTTGTTTTGTATTTCTGTTCGCTGCTGAAGGCTAAACTATTTTCTCGCCACGCTCTCGTCTGGTGCGTGATGGGGTTTTTCTCAAGAAGCTGTGTGAGGTGTTTACCCTTACGTACACTCTCTTTCTGTACATTATAACGACATAAATAAAGTTTTCATTTCATATCAGAAGTAGTGAACATCACTGCGTTTAAATTCAAAGTCGACTACCTAAGTAGACCAACCTAATTCATTGGTTTAAAGTCAACCTAGGTGCACCCGATCCCCCTTCTAATCTTGACTCCGAAAGCTCAGCTGGTGGCCGAATGCATCCGGCTGGCCTTGGAGAAAGAAACTAACGTTTGTTAGCTATCTAAATCTACTCTCTTGTATTGTGTCTATGTAAAAGATAAAGCTTTCGATTGACCCGATAAGAAACTTTCTGTAATTTCGCGCAGAAATGTCACCAAATGAAAACCTAACTTCGAAACTCCTTTGATTTCAAGAAGTCAGCTTCAATTATGCATAATTCGCGATGTTTTTACGGGTGCATTTCAAGTGAAGCCATCTTGGGCTGTGACGTTGCCTTTTTGTATCCGAAACAACTAAATGAACGATAGACTCAGGCACATCAAAACGGTCGAATACGGGTGTATTCGGCGTTTCATGAGCTCGTTAATTTGATGTCGCGACATACAAAGCTAACAGATCCATTTCTTCTAAAAGCCCAAGATCGCAACAGCCTCGAATAAAAATATAATTGTCTATAAGCCGGTGTAAACACTCGTCTGTAGGTCGTCAGACTTTTAGTTCCATGCTAGCTACTCGAGCGGCAAAATGAAGTTGTCACGTTCAGAAAGGCAACCTAACCAGCCAACCTTGCAGCACACGTAAAGAACACGTGGGCAATATTGCAGGAAATAAGGTGGCGCCGAAAACATGCACTATACGCAACGACAAAAATATCTACCAATAAAAATAGTCACAACAGCAGTAATAACTGTCTAATTCAGTGACTTAGTCAAACACTACGCGCGTCTTTAAACAGCTCAGCTGTTAGAAAGAACAGCAGTAAATCTGGCATCCGCAGGCGAAAACGGTAGCGACTGGAATTTGAATAACATTACGGCGGCACCCGGAAAGAAGGAATTTACATTTCTGCGAATTGCAGTATTGCGTTTGAGCCCAGCTCTTAACGGGGATGCTCAGAAAGAGGCAAGAAGCCGCCTCGCACAAGGGTGTCGGCGGCTGACAAAGGCTCCACGGGGGAGACACTTTAAACGAGACGATCCAGTGAAGTAATATATGCAGAAACAAAACAAATAAAAACAGGAGCCGACTCGCTTCGTAATGTCTCATGCCAAGTCCCATGCATCAAGGTGCAGAACACCGTGCATTGCATTAGATGCTATATACCGCTGCCTGTGTATCGAACAAAACTCGAAAATGTCCCCTCGCCAAGCCGTTAGAGCATCACGTAAGTTTACCACAAAACTGGCCAACGTGCAAGAGACGCAAGCAATTCCTCAGACGAGAGGCTCTGAACTAGTTGCACGTCTTTGCAGAAGCTATAGAATGTATGAGATGCACCACAACCTTTACCACCCGCGCGTTGATTTATTCTTTCACATCACCTAACGATCTCTGTTATCGCAGTCACGAAAGGAGCGCCTGCTCAGCAGAAAACTTCGTGAGCACAGGCGTGTCCAATGGGAGCACCCGCGTAATACCAAGTCTTGTAACTCTCCGTAGCTTAGAACAATAGATAATGGCTAGGCGGGATCAGTGCAACTGCACTCGGCTGCCGAACATCTTTCTCGGCACAGCCACTTAAATATTGCCTCGCCTTCTGGGTGCAAGTTAGCCGCAATAAGAGCACGCTTTAATTCGCGCTTCTTGATCTTATTTCTGCCTGACGACAGTAAACCGCACCCCCTCCAATGACGTTACTAAAATTCCGCAAATACTGCGACAAAGGAAAAACTCTTTTTTTTTTCATTCGAGATTTGTTGTTGTTCAAATTTTTAAGGACAATTTGCGCGCATTCGTAGAAATGGCTTAAGCCGCACACCTTACTGATCCCACCCATTGGTTGATCCCACCGGTTGATCCCACCCATTGCGGTCACTTCGACCAGACTGACTGGTTCTGTGAAGCATGCGTCGAGGCAAAGGAAATGGTGCAGACAGGAGAAGAGGGCGCCGCGGCAGCATTCAGCCAAGGAGCAGGGATGCAGTACAGCGCAGTGCTCGCAGAGAGACCACCGTAGTACCTGCAATGCACTGGTAGTGCGCTTCGAGGTACTTGTAGGTACCGGGGCAGGGGTCGCCAAACACATCGGTGGACGCCGGAAGACTGCACTTCCTCCTCATACCGCAGCTTCCGGGAACAACGACAGGGAACAGGAGAGAAAGGGGAAAAAAAAACAGCGTTCCAGCAAACACACGCCAGTGTTTCGCGACACGCACTGCGGTGAAGAACACAGCGTGAGCGTTGTTGTTACGCCTAGAGTTACTGTATATGCTACCTTTAGGTAGCAGAGGTGCGCATCTGTCTTCCAAACGCCGCTAGCAATCATGCATTGCGGTGAAGCTGACGCTCGGGCGAATTTTTTGTATTTCTCGACGCCGCCGCTGCAGCGAACTGAATTAACACTAGTCATCGACAGCCAATGCTTATCGCCGGCCTGCGACACACCCGACAGGTTAATCGGCGACACGGTAGGCACGTCGCCTGCAAAAAGGGAGTGCGACTTCACCGCATAGCTGTGGTTGCTAGCCGGACCCATGCGCAACTCTGCTACCTAAAGGTAGCATATATAGTAACTCTAGTTACGCCTACTGGCTCGCCCGGACTGCCCAAACGACACACAAAAAACGGCATCCTTAGAAGCCGACTTGAATGATGTATACGTGTTTCGTTACGCCATATTTTAAGGCGTATAGCTTTCACAAATTACGCCGAATATCCTCAAACTAGAAAATAATAATTTAAAAAAAAGCTAAGCATTATGTTTACAAGTCGACAACCCCGCTTGAAAAACAGATATCGCAGTAATGTAACTGTCGCTCATGGAGCATTCAAAGCGTGCAGATGCGAAAAAAAAAAAGAAAAAGAATGCTGCAACCGGGAGTCCTCATCTTTCAACTCTACGCTTTAAAGGGACACTAAAGAGCAAAACGATTTTTCTCGCATTAGTAAAGTAGTCTTCCACGATACCAAAAAATACCACGCTTTCTGCGCGAAGACGCTTAATAAGCGAGAAAACGCGCAAAAAGAAAATACAGGTGGCGACGCCACCTTGGAATTCCCGCACCATTTGCCGTGACGTCACATATTGTTGACGGCGCCTGCTTGGGCCTACGTAGTTCCTAATCGGTTAAATCGAAGTACATTGTCCTCTGCGGGGACCAGAGACTTGACATAACGAGTTTGTGGAAATTTCGTCGAGCCAGTGGCGCCAAAATACGTTAAATGCTCTTTGAAGTATTTTACGTCACGAGTTACAAAGTTCGGCGCGATATTTAAAAATGAAACTTTGAACTTGGTTTTCTCCTCTAATAATAAACCTATGGTGGTGAAATAAACTACACAAGAGTTCTCCGAGCACACTTTATCAATCTAAACCAATTCATTGTTTCTCTTTAGTGTCCCTTTAACAAAAGCAAAAGTAAAGAAAAAACATATATATAATACGACTGTGTTAAGTTAATCTCTGATATCGCCAAAGTGGGCTCTGTATACCTTGTGAAGTTGAGCAAAATGGCATTAGGTGGAAGTACTTGGAATGAACAGACCGTGTTAACCCCTTCCCTAGACCGAAGACGAGCTCAGCTCGTCCACTATGAAACAAGCATTTGAGGGCGCCGCAGTTAAGCTACTCCGATTCATTTTGCTGTGTTATCGTTCGCTTCAACAGATGGCGCAGTAAAAAATTTTAAAGAGGCGCTCAAAGCATGCATTTTGGTCGAGAAAGCACTTGATTCTGGTAACCGAAAAGCGGCGTCTTCCTCTGTGCGCGAGCTGCGCGCACGTGCCCGCAAGAGCTCCGTTCAGAAAAAAGAAAAGAAATTGCTGGTTTGCCGAAGTTCTCCTGCGAGTGTGGCAGCGACTACTCATATTAGCATACTTTGTTTGAATTATGCGAATTCATTACCATCCACATCACCCATGCTACGTTGTAATGTTTGATTTTTTTCCCTTTTGTGTGTTTCTTTATGTACACCCTCTCCTGCTTGGACTACTGTCTGCAGTATTGTACAAAATAAAATTAAAAAAATAAAAAAAAATTATGCGATTCTGACTACGACCGGGTATCGGCTGCGGACGTGACAAACCCCCACCCCAAGGTCCGTTTTCGCGGACCCGCTTGTTCCTGCGTTTTATTTTTTAAATTTCAGAAATTTTCAGCACCAAAGACTGGAGAGGTTAGGGCACATTCGGTGGTGCAGTGCAGTGAAGCCAGACTCTCCGTCGTTTCGAAAACAAAAATATTTTACGTGCATCTTGCGAATGAGGCTCCTTATGAGTTTTTAGTTATTTCAAGACACGGATAATCAAATAGGCAAATAAAAAAGAAATGTGTATTTCTGCATCGTTTGCCACCAAATAACTCAGTAGAGAAAGGGTTAAAATCCCGGCCTTTTGTGATTCGGCAAGATCCAAAATATTGACGGGTTGCTTATATACATGTTTCACGTGAAGAGCATAACAGTACACAGGCACGTATTGACAAGACAGGCTCTGGGTTTGCACTGTTATTTTCCGCAGAAAGAGAGACACACTTGCATTGGGACGCTCCTCTTTCATGCCTATATAAGAGGTCAGCACAATGGATCTTCCGCTTCATTCCTCCCCGCCGGCTGCTTAATTATATGTCTGACAGTATGGCTCAATTATTCACATACATTCTTATCGCAAGAATTTCTCGCGAACACGAGGCCGGATTTACACTGGCCGCTGCTGACCCTTCGCGCAACATCGACTATACAACAAGTATCGTTCCGAGCGGCTGGACAGCGGCATACATCAAGTGCGCAATCTTGTACACGTTCTGTGATAGAACGTTCTATCGCGCCACACGGGATTTGTCGAGGCTCGTCTGACGGTCATACGTGAGAACGGCAACCAGAAAATACCGTGCTGTCGATAATTTTTGTCGCGTGCTAGGAAAAGAATGGGCACAGAACGGACAGAGGCACCGTTCCGTCCAATAGAACGGATATACACAACGGTTTCCGGACGACTTGGATTGGATCGGAACGTAAGCATTCGTGCCGGAGAATCTGATTAGCTCGCTTTGTGTCCGGCTTAACCCAATCCCACGCCGATAGTTTGCGAAAATGGCAACCAGGACAACCCTCTCTCTCTCTCTCTCTCTCTCTCTCTCTCTCTCTCTCTCTCTCTCTCTCTCTCTCTCTCTCTCTCTCTCTCTCTCTCTCTCTCTCTCCCACCGAACGTCTCGTGAAATTGTGACACCACCTAGCCTCCAATCGAGGCATTAACACAAACAAATTGCTAAAGTCATCGCGCTCTTCAATTTGAAGCTTTAAAAACAATGCATCTCAATATCGATGTTCATTTGTAGTAATTCTATATTTATTCATGCGCTGAAAACATTTCTGGATTCACTCGGCTCGCCTATTGGCTGCTTGCTCCCTCTCGTTCTTCTCCCGTGATTTCGCGTCCCGTTCTGTCACAGAACGTGTACAAGATTGCGCCCCAACTGCCTGCTGTGTTACGTACTTCTTTCCGCTTGCGCCAGCTCAGCCTTACGTGATGTAATGCATTCCCGATCGAACTGAGCTGAATCAGGACCTATAGGAGGAAGCATGTCTGCTCAGAATCCCCCTTTCCCCTATCCCTTGAATAAAGTTTCACTCCCTCTCTCTCTCTCTACTCAGCCACTCTGCAAGTCACTCCCGCATCATCGTGCGAGCGAAGTTGCTTCCCGAGTAAGGAAAATGTTTGTCGCATCGACTACGCTGGCACGAGACGACGCGATTTATCCAGCGAAGTGCGAGGGGAGGGGGGGGGGGGGGGCTGGCGGCTGGAAGGAAGAGCCGAGCCCCGTCAACCCGCAAGTATCTGAGCCGAATCCCGCCACAAGTGGTCTCGTAGACAAAGCGCCGCGCACAAATCTAACCCGGATTTGGGCGCAAGATCCCCCGCAAACCCTTCGCCCGTTGAAAGCGGCTCGAGTTCCGCGGCACTTGTGGAGCCCGCACTCGGAGCCCGGCGGCGGAGTGTCAGAGCTCTCCCTCCGCTGTCGCACCGCGCGTCACCCCGACAACGTGCAACCACTGGAGGATTCCGAGACTGCGGCTCGCCTCGCGTAAAAGCCAGCCCTCCGTTTCCAGCAAATTAAGCCAGTCGCGGCCCAACTGTGCAGACAAACGAGCCGGAATGTGCCCGAGCACGCTCCAAAAGGTTGCGGGTTTCTAGCAGCGTTCGGGGTTCGCATCTTCCTCCCTCGACCGATGCTCGCGCGATTCTATTTCCTGAATGCCATACATGCGCGTACTGACTGCGACAGTGAATGCATATTTTTCTTGCTTTGATATTGATATGCCAGTTAGAATTAGACTGCGATAGACTGCACAGTGCGCATCGGCTGATGTCTGCCTTCTAAGCGCTGGTGATTAAAGCAAGGAACGTAATGTAACGCGGTGGTCATAGAAAAGCAATGCGTGCCAAGTCAAGCGGTATGTTCGTTTTATTGCGTCCGTCGTGTCAACGCCCCCATTACTAATTTAATTTTAACTGAACTTAAACAGGAGACGTGATAGTTTGAATTGTGCCAAATATTAGCACATCGGCGTCTTCGATGTAGTATTCGCTATGGCCTCCGTCTCAAGCATGACACCATAGAAAGAACAAACTATATACGTTACATTTAACGCAGTTTCATCGCATGCCAGTAAACACGAAGAAATTAACACGATAAAAAGAGGCAACCGTTTTCTGCCCTCAATTCTTTTTGTTTGCTCGTATACGCGCTGAAAATGCACCGAATGTAACGCATTCAACTATAGCCCCGCCTTTTGCCACGAGCGCCGTCTCTCTGAAACACGGCGCTCACTGAAACAGGCGTCCCAAACACCACGGTCACCAAGGGTCGTCTGTGCAGCCCGCAGGTTTAGCTGTGCATCTCAACTTCCAGGAGCAAATGTTCCGTTTGTTATTGCTTTCACTACTTCAATAATACGGAGATAATCGCAGTAATAAAAACACACAGAGCGACCCTGCGCCGTTGCCTCGTATCCTGTGTCCTTATTGCGTTTGCTCCACCCAATCGCCCATTCATAAACCTAGAAACGAGCTTTCATGCTGCTTTCCGGGGGCGAAGAAGAAGAAAAGGGTAGTCGTACCCCAAGGGAAACTCGCGGGGCCTGCCTCCTGTTTTGCATATGAAATCCCCGTCCAAAGAAGCCCACAACCAGATCACGTGTTTTTATCTTTGCTTTATACAGGAAAAACGCAAGTACGTTTGCAAATTTCAGAGAAAACGAGGAGAATGCATGGCTGAAAGCTAAACGTCCCTCCCCGGATAAGCGATGCCAATGTATAGTACATGCTTCCCGAGCAGCCCTTTGCGCTCAGTGCTTGTCAACCTTTATTTTTTCATCGATTAGAAAGCTGAATTTGTAAGCTACTCGTCATTTCGTCATCTTGATTTCCACCCTATAATCGCAGGTTCGTTCCGGGCACGAGTGTGTTCGATTGGCTGTTACCCCTGTACTCAGCGCCGAGTTTATAGAGCGCGATGAGCCGCCGAGTGATTCACAATTGGTCGTATTAAGCAGCTAAGCACAGCAAATGACTGGCAAAATTAGCCGCTCCTGCGCCTCGAGGGAAACGGTGCTGTTGATGCCGTACCAGCGGGCCTGCGCTCAGTTTGAGCACGCGTGGACACTACGTTTTGTTTTTTGTTTTGTTTTTTTTAGGCCAGAACAGCGCCAAGTTCACTTACTTTTATGTTTTCCAGTTACGACGAGATAATTTGAATCCCGAGCGCGCTGCGGAACTTACGAACGCAAGCACGAGCGCGAAAGCAGAACTCGCGCACGATCAGGCAGCGAGGACAGAGCCTCGCCGCGGCAACTGTTTCTGCTCTGGCAAAGACGCTAATCCGAGAACTCGCGTCGGTGCTGCAGCCTGTTTAGCGAAACATCGCCACCAGCCTACGGGCGCGCTTTAATCGCCTGCAGCCGCCACCACCGGGCCTATAAGCCGGCGCTGTCGTGCAGCGTTGCGTAGTAGTTTGTAACGAACACAGGTCAGGGAACGAGGCGCACTGCTGCAGAGGCTTATTGCAGGGTCGAAAGGAATTAGAGGCCGCCGTTGGCTTTAATGAACGCGCACTCGCCGAAGCGCTTAACGAGGTAACGAGGGGTCCGAATGGGTCCAGATGGCTCGATACGGAGGGCCGCTTAGTCGCCATTGGGCGCCAAAAATGTTGGACAGTTTCCCGCGAGGTGGGGGACACCGGAGCCCGTATCGATGAGGACAGGGGCAGGGCCTGATATGTGGACTGCCATTACACGCATGGCACAACAGTGCTTTGTCACCCGTTCGCTTACACCCTTCGCTGCACCGACGCCCATCAACGACCGCGGTTCACGCCTCCATTTCTGTATACCTGCTGTTTTAAAGCGGACATGGCTGACCGTGAATGCTGGTGGGTGCAACATCTCCGCCGTATAGCTTCACATTTAAAAAATAACAATAAAAGAATATAACTACAATTTCGGTGGCCCCGCGGAACTCCGGCCTTCAGGTAGAACAGTCGGAAGCATTAAAAATTCGGCCACAATCGGTTTTCTTCAGGCCTTTTTTCGCAATCGTGCGTGCACTCCTTTCCGCTCCTCCTGCAGCGAACCGCTAAAACATAGCACTTCCTGCCCCGAAGTAGGAGTCGTAGCGTTTTTCGCATCGCCACTGTCATTGCACGTATTGCGGGGCACGTCAGCCACAAAAGCACGCAGGATACAATGTTTATTAAAGAAATATGTATATATTCCCCCGAAGCCTGTACGTATAGCCCCGAATCCAAGCGTTCATCTTTAATAAGTATTGCGAACTACAGCGTGACTGATTATATCGGTAGCGTCACGCATAAACAAAACGAATATTCGCATTATTGCGCCTCGTCCCGTAAACATTTGTGCCCGACTATCAGCGTGGCCATTTTCTCAACTGAAGTCTTCTCATATGACCCTTATTCGGTGCGCTAGAACAGTGCATAAAGGAACGCGCACCGAAGAACGACGACGTCCAATGCGTGGTTAGTATTATACTCAGAAAGAAGGGCGGCATGAAGATAGAGGTTAGTGCTCGAAGCTTCCCCGCCACGAAACTGGGTAACCCGAGGAGGCAAGCACTGGCGATGGCGATGGCGATGATGATGTGACGGTGAGCAGTTGCGTGAATGGAACCAACCTATGAGGCAGAGGTACTGCACCTCTAAGTACTTATAGGTGCCAGGGCAGGGGTCACCGAAGGTCAGGCTGTCCACTAGAACGTGACAGCTGTTGTTCAGATGACATCTGTGGGTCAAAGGGTACAGCTTCAATTGGAACCCGTCACGTTGTCCACTATGTGCGCATTCTATGCTCCACTTTTGATGCACGCTTTTTCTGGCAGCACTCGCTTCATGCGAGGTACATATTTCGTTGTACAATGTCAACTCTAAAGACAACTCGCAATTATTGCAGCAAGAATTTACATTAAAGGAATTTGTTTTCGAGACAAGCCTGGACTGTCATTCAGTTTCAGAATATCTTTAAGGGAGAAAAAAAAATATGAGCAAGCATGAACTGACAACAACGATACAACCTGAGTTAAAATTTTCAAAATTAATACGATAACGCGCTGCAGGAACGGTGAGTACAGCGAGCTTAACCCGATATCAAACTCCTTTCGTGCGAAAGAATGCGAGTCAGCAGTTCGGGAATTATAAAGTGTAAAGCATGACGGTTGAACTTAGGTAAAAACTGAGCAGAATAGTATTGTTTCCCTGAAACCATAAACTGTTAACCTGACTGATCAGATTCTCAGAGCAACAGCAGCTAACAAATGAAGTAAGTGAGAAGGCGATAATACAGAGCGGGAGCCATAACGGCGTTGTACACAATGCTATGCGCCGATGCATGCAATCACGTTCGCTTAGGGCGGACGCCATCTTCGACACAGGAACAATGCCAAATTGTCCAAAAGGTCCTCGCAAGGCCACACTAACTGAAGTTGAGCGTCGTGTAAGATGATCCTGACCCAGTAAAACAATTGTTTCGAAATCTGAGCTTCTTTTTTCCTCTCTGAATGCGGCATCACTTGCGCCAACGAGTCCCAACCAGAAGTCTGTTCAGAACTTACAATGCCAAACTTTATGATACTCTGCGCCCATGTTGAAGTTTCATTCTGAATGCATGGCAGCTGTCTTTAGTGCTCCCGAGATCACCACGGACACATTCACACGGTCTCACACCTTGTGCTTCACCGTTGTTTTTCACGCCGCAGAGAACGACCTTGAATGCTTTCACGACGTCATTAACTCAGGTGAGACATTATACTTCGGTACCTTGGTTTCTAATTAACGCGGCGCTCATTAGGAGCCGTCTGACAGTGCGTAATAAAGAAACGATCGATCTCGGACTGAGTAAGGGTGTGCACACCTGTTTTCTCGGTGACGTTGCAGCGGAGAGGTATCTGTAGTGAGTATACGGACGGTCCTTTCTAGAGTTTATTATTGATGGTTACAACTGAGGACAGCTGAAGAATGGGAACACTGTTCTTGCTGACCATTATCTGTACTGTATGTGTCGACTCAAGATAAGAATTCAGCAGATGCCCTCTTGCTTTGTGAAAGCCTTCGTGACGCCAAACGTCGTGCACGAGATCGACGCTGAAATGGTGCGTGCCGGAAGCGTAGCCAGAAATATTTTTTCTGGGGAGGGTACGAACCCACATACGCATGTGCGTGCATGTGTTTGTGTTTGCGCGCGTGTATATACGCATGCAAAACGTAAGCATTTGGGGGAATTGTGGAATACCCAAATCTCTTCCCCCCCCCCCCCCCCCCCCCCCCCCCGGTTAAGTCACTGGTACATACAGAAGCGTACGGAACGAGGGATGATTGCTTGCAAGAGGCTGTCAATTATCGAAGAAAAACAAAACAGAAAGAACACCGACACGGCTTTTCCGGCCGTCGCAATAACCGAACGGCAACACAAACGGTCGTGATGCGCGTCACAAGGCTGACCTCCCGAGGAGCATGCTCCACCGGAGTGAGCGGGACAAACAGGAGCCATGGGGAGAGAAATCTCGCGCAGCTGACAGGCGTGCCCCGGAAGGTAAAAAAAAAATACAAAAGTCGAGTGTAGCGCGAGAAGAAGAAGCTACACGAATGTCAGTCGTCCAATCGGGGAGGCTTTGCGACAACGCACCGTGAAGGGCGAACCGGAAGAGGAGACGCTGTCGCCGGCTTCAGTCGCGGGCGCCAAAGTTTTCTTCTTCTTCTTCCGCGTGTACGCGTATGAGCGAACGCGGTTTGGCGGAAATTGAAGGGAATGTCTTCCGGAAATGGCACCGGCGACCGAGACAAAAAAAGGCGGAACGGCTTCTTCCTGACGGCCTTCGTTTTTCTAACACGCTTACAGTCCGGCGCAAGAGTGCGCTGCCACGCAGAACGGTCTACAGGGCTACGCTGTTCTATACTGCGATTGCGATCGTCTACGGGCGGATGTACTTACGAAAGCGCATCTGTAGTATTGCAATAGGTGACGCTTAGGTTAAAAGGACACTAAGGAGAAAAACGATTTTTCTTAAATTAGTCAGTTACCATTTTGCAACACGAAAAGCGCCACTGCTACTACGAGATGACGCTTGGTGAGCGAGAAAACGCAAGGAAATTACAGCTTGCGATGTCGCCTTCGCGTGCCACCTCGCTGTGACGTCACAGCTTTTCACGGCGTGTACTAGGGCCTACGTAATGGCTTACCGGTTAAAATTATTCGTATTGTGTTCCGTTGGAACCAAGAACTTAACGTAGATATTTTCAGAACGCTTCATTAGACCAATGTGGCTTAAGTGCAAAAAAAGAAAAGAAAAACGAAAAAAAATAAACATGTAGTTCGTGACGTCACAGTGACGTTCGGGTGCTCAAGTTTGGGCGCCAAATTCAAAATGAATTTTCACATACGCTTCTTCTATAATAACTATGCTATCGTGAAGAAATTAGTGGTCATATATTTCTTAAAGAAAAATTTGCCTGCCTAACCCGATGTAATGTCTGACTTCGGTGCCCATTTAAATGCAGATAACCGTACAGAAAGTCAATGTTGACGGACAAGGCTGCCACGAAGAAATATAGACGCCGCATTTCGCCAATCGACGTAACACCGTCCCGTAGTCCGGGTTGCGTGAGACCACCCGTGGACCAACGTTCGAGGCGCCTTGTGAGCAGGAAGCCTATAGGGGAAGCCATGGCGCTGCAGGGCAGCGTTCACGGCGATCTGTTTGGCCGAGATGCTTATCGCGCGGGCGGCGTCCGAGACGGCCGGAGGTGCGCGCCTCCTTGAAAAATAGATCGAGTGGCTGCGGCTGTCAGCCGGACCATCGCTGCAGCAGCGAGGGAGTGGCCCGAGAGACGGCTATCTGCGTATCGTTGTCACGGCTTGCGGAAGCCGGCAGCGGCAGCAGTTTAGGCCTAACAGCACTCTCCTGCGGAAGAACGACCGTCGCCAGTGCGGTGAAGCTTGTTCGTGCTATCGACTGCGTGCCCTCCCGGGAAGGCAATGGTTTTCGAAATGAATTTTCACTCTAATCAGCAGCGCCTAAAACAATTTCCGCAGAACTGCACGAAGAACGCCGACGCCCAGAGGCTTTCGCGCCCACGACTTTTCGATGTTCTTGAAAACGAAGAGGAGCGCGATGTATCATCCAAATACATCCATCCACTGATGCCAGAGAAAGCAAACCGGAAGAAAAACCAACCCGCTCTTTCATTCTGCCTACCTCAACGACATCCGAGCTGAACTGAAGGTTTATTATCATTGACAGATCATTTCACTCAGCGCTCAGTGAGAACAGGTTCTGCAGTGTCTCGTAAATTAATTTCGTTTTTGCGAAATGGAACGCTTACATTTAAAAGAAGGAACCAGCAAAATCGCCTTCAGCGCGAGTGTCTATTCCGATGAAGACAGCCGTCGTCTGTCTGGCGATCGAGGATGACAAATCATCGCCTACACTCGACCGTGGGTGATTTTTCAAAAGCGGCACTCCATGAGAAGGCGAGACGAAAGAGATACAAAGCGAAATCGTCCGACCCCCACGACTTCCTTAACCAAAGGAGGGTGCCACGCGTGTCCGAACAGCACCACCAATGCAGGAGAAATATTGTAGAAGAGGCCTTTTTTGTTTTGCTTTTTCCTTACTTGTTCTCAAAAATGTTTTTTTTTTTTTTTCGGGACTGTCCAGCTGGAAACGTAGTTATTCTGAATAAAGAAAGGCATCCAGTGACAGCGAGCCTCTCGGAAGCGCGACAGAGTAGCCGAAGAGGAGGCAATGCTCCCAAGTGAACCGCCGCCGAGAAACGCGGCACAGTCGAGACATTGGCCTAGAAGGAGGAGTCATGGCAACTGCAATGGCCGCATTTTCCTTTTAACTCCACAGGGTCTCGGCCACGCGTGCTTCCGAACGCCTCCACTTGCCAAGCGCAATGAGCGTTCGAGGGGAAAATAGCGATAAACAAAGTGGGAGCGCTCGCTTTCACGAGATTCGGTTCGGCTGCGCGAAGTTACATGCGCGCGCTTTCGCGAAGTCGGGCTCGCTATCGGTCGTCCTCGATCATCGCTCAGTGTTTACCTAAAAAGGCGGCTGACGGGGGTAGGCGCATCCGTTGCGCAGCCTACACCGAGTTTATCTGCAGAGACAGACGGGGGGGAAAGCGACAGGACAAAAACCAGAGCCAAGATGAATATTCTCGCTTCTCTCAGCTTGTAAACAGTTCGACGGTTCTGGAAAGCATTTAGAGGGAGAAGTGCATACGCCAAGTGCGAGAGCAGCCCAGAGAACGAAACGTGAGCGCAACGCGAGGTCAAGGCGCGCCTGAGTGGCTAGTTAAGATGTCCCCGTTTCTGTGCTATCGGGGTTAGACGGCACGGCATGGGAATGGCCTGTATACATATTTGCGCGTCGCTGTATCCAGTTGGAAGTCGGCGCTTGTCCTTATGGCGTATTTGTCCACTGTGTCCTTTTCTCACGGTCCACCTTTTTGATTACTCAGAATATTAACCAAATCGTACGGGGAACTTAACGAGGATCGAACACTGATGCCCTAAGCAGCAGTACGAACAACGACGCGAGACGAGCCTCTCCTAAGAGAGCGAAGACAGAGCTCATGGAGTTAGGTGCATCTTCTAGGCAAAGTAAAATCGAAACGACTTTTTGCCCGATGTTCGGCTCTCGCGCATATTTTGCTGTTGTGCACTTCCGCGATAGGTCTCCGAGGCTGCAGTATGTCGAAATAAATAGGATATACTGTTTTCTTGGAACTGGGAAAAACAACGCGCTGCGCTCTTTTTCGTGTTAATCGTCGCCGTACGGGATTGTGCAACGCAGGGGCGAGCGACGCCGAAGCGAAGCTCCTGTCTAGTCCAAAACTGACGCGAGCGTGAAAGGTGAACACGAAGCGTGCTCGAGATAGGAGCAGCGGAAATTCGTCGTATTAACCGAAGGCCTTTACACTTTCAACCTTTAGAATTAGGGCTTCGGCTAGACTCACAACAAATCGCATACCTAAAAAAATGTGAACAGTGCTGACGCACCATTCGAATTTCCTGTAACGACAACGTCGCACGCGTCATGATCTGCTCAGCATTGTTCCTGGAGATAACATTGAGCGCACGCGGATAACATCGTACACATACATAACATTGCTTAAAGCAGATAAAAATAGAAAATTCTTATCATGATGTGAGCATTCATCAGCGACCCTTTCAGCAGCGCGAACGCCTCACCCAAGCGAACACAAGCGGCGTGCACAGACATCTTTCGTATTTTTTTTTTCTCCTCTTATTTTTTTCCCCTTTCGGCGATGCCCGGATGTCCCGTTGTTCTTTCTAAACGCGTCTTCTTATCTCTCCTCCTCCTCCTCCTCCTTTTCTCCAGCTTACGCCTTCTCCGAGTTCTTTCTATAAATGGAGACACATCTTATTCGCCAAATTGATCTTCAGCGAGTCGCCTTACGCCGCGGACCAAGAGCTCGCCAGGAGGCTCCATTTCGTGAAATGAACAGCGCCACAAAAGAACCGCAGCTGGGAAGGGGGCGGGCGGGGATAAAATGAAAGGCCGAGTGGCGCGACCACGGAGAAATAACAGCGGCATAGGCCCATATCGACCCGACGTCACGCGGACACGCATCGGAGCAATTTGAGAGGCGATATTGCTGCTGCCTGTTTGGTCTATAACGATATACGTCAGACTTGGGAGAAGTTCTTTTTCCCTTCGCTGCGTCGCCCAGGCCAGTGCGGAAGAGTAAAAAAAAAAAAAGTACGAGATCGACGCTTACTTATTTCTTGCGTGCTTCGAGACGTGTAACAGAACGAACGCGGGGGAAACGTCGCAGCGCGTGATCTGCCAAAGCACCGCTTTCGAGTGATCCAACCAATTGCGTCTCGCCGTATCAGAGCTGTATCGTTCGCCCACGTCAGAAATTTAGGAGAAAGCAAATTATTCGCAACGCGCACTAGTTAACATACTGTATTTGTACGAAAACATTGACTCGAAGCTTACACAAATGCGATATATCCACACATATATCGAATACTTTACGATCGTCTTTCATATATGTGCGTAGTGTAGATATATAGGCGCACCATAAAAAAAGAGGGGGGAGGCGCACGTGACACGCGCTGCTTTTTTTGAAGGCTCCATTTTGCGTGAAATATGTGGCTTGCCAGCGCGGAATTTCAAAATGAAAACGCGGCTGCAGCCCTGCCGCATGCGAGAACGGAATTTGTTTTCGTCTCATACGGTTTTATCGCTGACGGGCGCGTACACAAAGTGAGAGCTACTTTTTCGCCATCTTGAGTTTCCGCATTGAAGAATATACGCATATATATACGCGAAGGAATGGAACTATACCCCGTGCACGCGCACACAAGATTGACCCCGCAGTTTGCCTGACGGCATTCTCGCTAGGAAGCTGAGGAGAGACATTTCCGAGGGAATAAAAAAAATTAAAAAAAAAAGAAGGAGCGGGACCTGACGCAGTGACCAATGCTGCCGTATACGTTGCACTGGAGGAGCTCCGAATCGGCTTAAACGCGATTAATCACGCTACGAAGCGCCATGTCCTGCAGTGTCTACTTTTGTTCATACTTCCATTATTAAACATCTTATTTTCCTATTTATTCCGCTCTTCACTGAGCCATCCTGACGTCGCTTTCTGGGTTTAAAAAAGCGCAATGCTGTTCTGCACGACGCTTTTCGCACGAGCGACGCGGCGAACGCGACAGGCTTGACACTTTCGTGCGGGAACCTTTTCGGTGTTCTCCGATCGTCCGACACGCCGCACTCACCTTCAAGCTTCTTCGTTTTGCTTTTTTTTTTCATTAATGGGGTACGTATTACCTTCAAAGAAGAAAAAGAATCGCTCGAAAAAACAAAAAAAAAGGCTGTTCCTTGTGCGTTTTACACCGTGTTTCCAGCTACATGGACTACGCCGTGAATAATTAACTTATACAGACGTTGCGAAAACTGATGCCCCGGTAATCGGCGGTTGTCAATTAGACATTCGAACTAGTCACGCGCTATGCCCGCTACACGTGGCACAGGCTTTACACACGAGTCTGATGGCAATCACTCCCCCGTTTCGACCTGCTCATTAGCACGAACTACACCGAGTCACCGTGTATGCTGATGGGCGACGCCGAAGGATGAAGAGCGCAGCAAGAAATGCATCGCTGTGAATAACGCCTTACAATTAACAGGCCTCGACATGACCCACAGTGCAGCGCGCGGTTTACTTAGAAGAGACGTGGAAGCGACAAACAGTGTGACCATCCGCTTTATCTGACCTTGTGGTGTTTCACTTATACGTCAACGCTGTCGGGAAGGTCGTCGTGGAATGTAAAACAGGAAAGTGCTTCATTTAGTTAACCTTGCGTATTTAGTTAATCTTGCGAAACCCATACCATAAACTATTTTTGCTCCCGCTTCCTCGCTTGAACGAACAAGCAAGAACGAAAGAAGGCCAACCACATCATGAAACGGGACAACGCTAACACCCGACCTCCTTATTCAACGCTGCGTACGGTGTCGCCATTTCGTGGACAGTTTAGAATCGTGTAAAAAAATACCGCCAAGAACCGATAGCAGTACGTTCAGCCAGCCACACGTTAGTGATATCTCCACGGCTAGTCATCTGCATCTCGAAAGTCAGCCATAATAGCTGTTCAAGTTAACAAGGAGGACAGAAAAGGGACGTCGGTACATTTGAGCTGTGCGCTAACTGCCACTAGCGAAGGTTCAATGCTCTTGACGGGAAATTTTCGTCGGCGTGCCATAGCGCACGGGTCGGTTTCAGTGTTTACAAACGCAACCGTTTTTTTTTTGTTTTTTTTCCACCGACGTCGCGTACTAGCATTGGCGGGGGAGAAAGAGCCTTGGCGAGTAGCCCGCGGACTTTCAGCACTTTTCTCTGCGTGTTTAGCCAGATATCTCAAATATATATCCTTCTAAGCTACACACGAAATTACAAGAGGTCCTCTTCAATTTTATGCGCACTCTTTTCATTCGGAAACTTAAAAGGAGTGTTTCCTTAATCTGAGACAACTTATATACGAAACACGGTTTTCGCTTCGGTGTTTGGGGATCATAAATGAAGCGACCGGAAGTTTCTAGGGGTGAAACGCTTGCTGCTCACAATCGTCGAACCGCCTGTACGAGTCCCGCCAAAAGCAACCGTACGGACACGCAGGAAGGAGGGCCGTCACCTGTCTCGGATGACGTTGTAGGAGCGGTTGGACTTGCAGTCGACGCTCCAGTCCAGCGTTCCGTGCTCGTTGCAGATGGAGATGGAGAAGCGGCCGTAGTTTGCGCGTATCAGCGAGATGAGCTGACCCTCGGGACACGCGAAGCCCAGCTGACTTCCCTCGCACGCGTATGCCGTCTTGTAGAGGGAGCCACCACCTGCAAACACACAGCACAGAGCACTTAGCTTACACACGTGTCATCCAATAGTGCACATAAATCACGCTGTACTCTAGAGAAGAAAGTGCCTAAGACGCGCGGAGAAATTTAAAGTACGACCGACTAGTACAACCTCGGTTGCCTGGGCCTATAGTCAAGACGTCTTGACGCGACTCGGGTACGTCAAATGAAGGCGTGCCTGTTTTTCTTTTTTCTTTTAGTGCGAGACAATACCTTAAGTGGAGAGATGGTTCCACTGCGTTATTGTCACACAGTTGTGATTTCTGCGCTTGGTACACGGACATCGAATGACGCCGGCGACAGTGCGTGGTTTGTTTCGGGTCAATACATTTCCAAACAGTCGCACTTTCCTCAAACATTGGGCAAGTGCACAGTTATTATAATGCTGCTTTGCTGTTTATATCAACATCTTGTTTACTGTGTTTACTGCATAATGCGCTTATTCCTCGTTCATTTTGTATGTGCTCATACCCTTTGCTCTGTATATATGGTTTCATTCTCTTTTTATTTCTTTCAACTTTTGTGAACTGTATTTAAGTTCAACCCACTCCTGCTTGGGCCCGAGGAGGGCCTGCAGCATTGTAAAATAAAAATAAAAAAATTCAGCAGATCTCACGTACCGGGAATCGATGTTATGCGAAGCATGCGCAGGAAGGTGACTGCGTTGCAATTTTTCACATTGAGCGAAACGTTACGGAATGACGCTAGAGAAATGTGCAAATGGTATACGCACACACATATTTTGAAGAGTCGCACACGTATTATACAACCAGTTGTTTACAGTTGCTTAAGAAATCCATTTAATGAACCCATGTCGAAAACGAAGAGGGGGGGGGGGGGGAATTCAGCTCCGTCCGTAACAAAGTGTCACAGTTTCTGGAGTAGCATGCTGCTTTGTAGAGCTCCGGTGTTTTCGCACAGCGCCTCTGCAGCCGCTCGTATGTACCACAAAAACAAAACAAAAAAAAGACAAAAGAAAAGAAAAA
The DNA here is from genome assembly GCF_013339695.2 of Rhipicephalus sanguineus. Lineage (NCBI taxonomy): Eukaryota > Metazoa > Arthropoda > Arachnida > Ixodida > Ixodidae > Rhipicephalus > Rhipicephalus sanguineus. The sequence continues at coordinate 152,414,718 of NC_051184.2, read as the reverse complement.
AAACATAAAGAAACCGCTACAGCTGTTTGTTTGCGCTCAGTTCTTGGCAAAATGAAGGAAGAGTCTGGTGGCATGACGTGCCACGCGCATGCAAGAGGTAAAAACACGCTCCGAGCTCTCTCCTCATTTTACACGACTTTGCTCTCAAGAAATGCGAGAATCGGTAAACAAGGAACGTCCGCGGAACCAGAGCTTCTCCCTTCGCCCAGAGAGGTGCGCCGCCGCTGGGCGCGCAAACATGGCGCGCTCACCCGAGCATAAGTTCCGCGAAGTTCCGAAAGTGCTGAATGCAGTTTGAGGCAGCAGCCATGAGAGTGACGTCACCACGAGGCAAATAGCGATAAAATGCGAACCGCAGAGACACTTTGTTCCGTTGGTGGATCTCGAGGAACTGGGCGCGTAAAGTCGTCTCTTTTGCGACAAGTGCAAAGAGGTGAACCAGTTCGCTCCGGCGTGGGCGACGAAACGAGACACCGGAAGGAGCCTATCGCCGCGAGTGGCGTGAAAGCCGGTGAAATCACACGAGCTGCCGCGGGTGCGTTGTTCATATACCATAGGGTTTCCTAAAATTAACTAGAGGGTACCCTGGCGCTGCAATCGTTCAGCCACCATGGGAATGATGGGTAGTACACGGATTTGCCTAATATTCGTGCTTACGGCTTCGAACGCACCTGTGCCTTCGTTTATTGCTGTGTTTTGGCGTTCGTTTCGGAAAAAAGAATGGACCGTTGTGAACTTCGTGACCAGATTTCAATTGGTGAGCCTAAATACGTTAAAGTGGCGAAGTGGAACTGCTGACTTTTGCTGAACTCCGTTTTGCGACAAAGCGGATGCAGGCGACGCGGAGCCAAACGGAGCCGAAAGAACGAAGTTTAGACAAATCCGTGTACTACCCATCATTCCCATGCTGGCTGAAGCGCCATGCGTTGCAGCTCCCATGGACACTAGTGCCAGAGTTCCCTCTAGTAAGTATTGTAGGAACCCTCCCCTCCTCCTCCTCCTCCTTCATGGTTCATATATATTGCAGTCTTCAAATGCCCTCCGTGTTCTGGCGCGGTCGCGATGACGATGCACTTGGCGTGCGTCGCCACTCGGCGCAGTTGCAATATGACGAAATGCACGTGTATGTCGCACCTCTCCAATCAGGAACCAAGAAATGCCTGAGCAACTGCAATAATCGACTGCAAGGAATACAGGTGCGCACCAAACACCGATATATGCGTCACTAAAATCGCCCATGATATGCGCTACCATACAGTATAGCACGACACTTGGAGAACGTAAGTAAACAGTGACAAGCGCACATATTCGCTGTCGCAAACGCGCGGGAGTCCCGCATTAGCTCGAACTGATCGAACGGCACAGAGGGGGCGTGCACAGAAAGGGACGCCAGGTGTCTGGCCCAGATAACAAAACGCGTCCGGCGGCCATCGTGAAAGCGGCGTCCAAATCCCCTGGCGCGGCCAGTGTATAAACGGTACCGCTCGATTACCGCGCAACTTATTCCCCGGCGCGGAACCAATCACACACGCCGAGTGAGCCCCAAATCGGCGTTTGGACCGCGCAAGGACCAACCTAACCTGACTTGATAGAAGCGTTTAATTCGCCGGCTTCATTTTTGAACCTTGGAACTAAGGGTTGTTCTCTCGTGAGACGCCCGAGAATCGCGTAACTCGACTCTTACGATAACAACAAAAAAATCGAGCGAAGGACAGCGTAAGATTTCAGTTTGACTCGTAAAATTGTGTAGAACACGAACGGAAGCACAATTTGCCGCATCTCTCGTATGACGCGTTCAGTGCGTCCGTTTCCGAAGGCTCGGTGAGTACAAGGCTAAAGTGATGATTACGATGGCCAAATATGAGCCGCACCCAAGTTATTAAAGGATCCATGCAAGTTAGCGGAAGGCTTTCCGCCCTCTAGAAGCCTATGTGTGAATCCATCCTCTGCGCTATACGCAGTGATAAGCAGAGAGGAGAGTAAAATAAATAAATAAATAAATAAATAAATAAATAAATAAATAAATAGGCACACATGAAGAGGCGAGTGCCAAAGTCATCCAGCACACTTTTTGATGGCGTCAGTGCAGCCGACGAGAGTGCGGTGTTGGGAAGCGGCCTCGCAGGAAGCCCTCTGGATTATGGCCAATCCAGAAGCCGTACCGTGCCGGAAAAGGCAGCTCATCGTCGTTTGCTCGTCTCTCGTCGCCAGAGATCCATTTCGGTTCGCTCTGCTCTCGCTTTCATCGCATTATTAGTATCATTTTTTTGTGTGTGTTTGTGTGTGTGCGTGTCATTCGTGGTGGCGCCGAGTGGAACGCATCCTTCCGCCGCAAACAACGTGAGCTCCGAGCAGCGGACAAATAAGGTAACGAGCGAGCTTATAGGCCGATGGGCCGGAAGCAGCTTCCGTCCACTCGTCTCGGATGTGCCCGCGCAGGAGCAGCAGTGGACGACGGAAGGCGACAGCAGCATCCTGACTCACGAGCAGCGAAACGAGTGGCAAGTGTCGGTGTGTGTGTGTGTGTGTGTGTGTATATATATATATATATATATATATATATATATATATATATATATATATATATCTGCTCAACCGGGTATCATGTTCTTTGATTAATTAACGAAGTACATTAGAGACAAGAGAGAGAGATGAAAAAAGGAAGGCCGGGAGGATTAGAGACAAAGGCTACAAGTATAGTGTACTAGAATATTATAGCTACAAGATTATCAAGACTGTTTTGAGAACATGCAGCGGATGACGTGTCCATATGGTACAAAGACTATAGGTTCGGGGAAGAAACAAAAAAAGAAAAAGCTTCTTTGCGTCTAGTCCCTATGCGTACGTGTAGCCCCCAGGTGGTCGAAATTAACAGGCCTTCAGCAACAGCATCCTCCACATTCGCGAGTGCTGCTCGGGAAGCTAAATTAATGTCACACCAAAAAGCTGATTAATGTCACACCAAAAAGCTATATGAAAGCAAAACGCCACAACAATTTTGGACTAAGAATCTTCTCCAATAAGTATACTTAAGAAAAATTCCGAACGCTTTCTGACAGAAAGCTCACGCGGGACCAAGCATTGATGGGAACCAACTATTCCCGCTGTTTTATACGTCGGAGTCGCACGATAAGGAAACGAACGCCGTCACAGTAAACAAACACAAAGCATAATAAGAAGTTGTTGCTGAATTTGTGCGAGTTAGTGAATACTTGACATCTTCGTTTTAACGCTACAGAAAGGACAAACACATGAGAGACGACAGACGCTGTCGTCTCTCGTGTGTTCGTCTTAAAATCAAGCTGTCGTCAAACATAAAGCAGCACGGCATAAAATCCCATGGTGCCGCCAGAACTTTCATCGACGGCTGTCACATATATAAATTAGCATATATATCTACATTTCATGCGTGCCTGCTCGTTAGCTTACTGTTGACGAATGTATTTCTATCTTTTAATATGCAACCCTTGTCGCGCTCTGTCCTTAGCGCTGTCATTCCGTTATTTTTGTTTTTCTGCACACCCTTGCATGTAACCCAATCGATGACATTGTTTCTCCCTGTCCTCCTACTGCGTATACTTTGATAATTGGGCTACGTGGCAGAAACATCAGTCCGCTTGTGGCACCTGCTTTTATTGCGATAGCAATTATATGGACAGTCTCGGCTGAATTTTGCCGTCGCCGTCATGCACCGTATATGTATATGTATATATATATATATAAAAGCCCCAAAGAAAAATAGTTCAGAAAAATGCTCCCGAAGCGCGGAATCGAACCAGGGACGTCTTGCTCCGCAGCGAGTGGCGCTAGCCACTACGCCACGAAACGCAGATCCTCCACGTAGGTAACGGCGAGCGTTATATACACACCATTTACCGCTGGAGGACTCAGAGACGGCTGCGCTTATAAGCGTTTCTTCATTACCAGCGAGATGGCGTTAGGAGAACGACGGGCGCACTTAAAAGTCGTCGGCGAGCTCGCTCGCTTCTTCTTATTGCGCAGGGAGAACCTTGCCCTTCCGCTGTCTGCTCGCGTGGTTTTCTGGTGGTGAGGGGAAGAGGGTTGTTTCAAGCTTTCACCGTGGTATCCGCGCTCATGTTACGGAGCGTACGGAAGTCACTCGATGTCAAGGGACGCCGCTAAACGAACAAACAGACGATGAGCGCGAACTATCAAGTGTCACAGCTCGACACTTGAAGCACGCTAGTTTCCTTCGCTGCTTCGGCCGCCTTTGCAACAGGAGCGCTGTTCAAACTGAGAGTATCCATTGGCGAGCCTCACTTCGTATAGCATTAGTTTCCTGCTATCGCATTCATTGCTTCGCCCTTGCGGCGAAACTGTGACTTTTTGTTTGCAGACCACAGAAAAAGGTGTTGGGCGAAGGCACCAGTAGTTTAATAATAATATATCCGATTTTACGTCGCACAACCACGATATGACTATGAGAGGCGCCGTATAGTGGAGGGCTCCGAAAGTTTTGACCATCTGGTGTTCTTTAACGTGCACTGACATCGCACAGTACACGGGCCTCTCTAGCATTTCGCCTCCATAGAAATGCGACCGCCGCGGCCGGGTTCGAACCCGCGACCTTCGGGTCAGCAGCCGAACACGACCAGAAGTTTAGAGAAACAGCAGCAGACAGTCTTTAGATCCATCCAGCACGATTTCAAATCCGCTCAGTGTAGGCTAGCAAACCGAATGCTACAATTCTGGTTGACCTTGTTCTGATTTTATTATCTCTCTCTCTCGGGCGGTGTCAGCCTGCTCACTCCCTATGCATTCTGTTTACAATAATAATAATAACAATAATAATAATAATAATAATAATAATAATAATAATAATAATAATAATAATAATAATAATAATAATAATAATAATAATGACTTAAGAGGCACTAATAGGCGAAACGCGCTGTCCTTCAGGCTAGCTGCACAAAGCCAAGTCGTATCTGTTTAGAGCTGCGTCATAGGTGTGGCTCCATCCAGGATATACGGCGTGCGTGCTCGACAAACGGTCAAGGGTGTGAAGGCCTCCGAAGCCTTCCAAATGATGGGGAAAGGCAAAATGGGCGCCGAGCGACTGAACGTTAAACACAGCAAAAACGGGGGCAGGTTCGAAACTCGCGAAAGACGCGAAGGGAGAGGAGGAGCTCGAAGCAAGGCAGAAGCCGTCGAGAAGAAAGTGCACCGTGCAGACGAAAACGCGGACGACCGTCAGAGGGAAGCAAAAAGGGCAAACCCAGTTGCGGGCCCTAGGAACCATTTGGATTTCGCGAGGAAGCGACCGTAATTTCTCACGCGCCAAACCATCCATGGTTCCCCGCCAGGGTCCGCTAGCTACCACCCACCCTGCGCCGCTGGAGTGGAGAGGGAGCGCCTGCTCGAAGGAAGAAGACCGAACAAGACAGGCCAGCCCTTCGAGTGGCCGCCCTCGTAGTGACGCCAAGAAACAAACGGCAGCAGCGGACGCCGAGAGAAACAACGCCGCGAATGCTACTCAGCGGTTCTGCGCGAAGCTCTAAAGACCGGACGCTAACGGCGGCCGTCAGGAGGCCGCCATTGTCTCCCCGCGGTTGTTGGCTGTATTGCGGGCTTTGATTAGCTCGCCTAGTGGGCCCTTCTTCTCCCGCGCCAAGTTTGCCGACGAGAAAAGAAAAGAAAACAAATCAAAGTAGCGCCCTCAATCTCTGCGCAACTCGCCCCCATTCTCTGGCGCCTTATTTACTTGTCTAAGTGCGCGTATCCCGTCCGTCTCGACTGTTTCGTTCGTTCGTTTGCCAGGGAAGACCTCAGCGCATGTCTTGATTCGCGGAGTGTGAGAAATGATTCAACCAGGCTATATAGGCGTTGGATATTGAGCCGACAGGCTGCAAGAAAAACGGGAACAAAATGCTTCCGAAAAGACAAACGGATGGGCTAGTCGGTATTCGCAATGCCCACGAACTATAGGTGGCGCGCCGTGCTTTTCAAGATGGCGCCAGGAGGAGGGTCAACCCGTGTGTTAGCATAGGAACAGATAGGACGTGCAAACGTACGGCCCGTGCCACTTTCACCGGATGAAGTCAGGAGCTGCGCTGAAACGGATATGAGACTAAAATACTTTCCCAAACCATGGAAATTTAAGTGCTAAGTACTCGCCACCTAATTATTTGCTGCGGTGTAAAATGTTATATTTCAGCTCCGTTACCGTGCATAACGATGCTTTGCGAAATCCTGTGCGTGCTACATAAAACTGCATGAACTAGAATTGACGTATGAACTGAACGGCACTCCGAGGTAGTACGTACCGAGCCTGCCTGACGAATTTGCCGCAGTAGGCCGCCAGCGACTAGCGCCATCGCTGCTGCGCGGGACAGCATGTTTAACGTGTTGATGGTTTGCAAACATGTCACGCCGTCGTCATTACTTGTGCAGTCAGGAACGCGGAGTTACTTCTTCAACGGAACACAAGCATTTAACATCCAATTCAGTAGCGCTTGTGTCACAGCCATGATCAGACTCTAGCCGTGTTCAATTCACTTCACTCGTTGCAGATTCGATCAGCACGATCGAAACATGAATATCGAAAAGAATGCACACATGCTTTTCGCAACGTCGACGAAGTTAGCCGAGAGGCGTGGATTGTGGCCGTGACTGCACGTTCCATCGCTCTAACCATTTCGCTTCGCTGGTCGAACTCGAGTGTTGGCGGCATGCGGCGCTCCATGATATCCACAATAATTCTGATACATGCAATGCACAAGAGGAACTATGCTTTTATTTTGATCTCGCTCAAGGATATTATACATTAAATACAATCAAAGTGACTTACGAGCGTGAAAAAATATTCACGCACGAGGGGTCGTGAAGTTGCAACTCGCTCCTCGTGAGTTAACAGCTGATGGTTCATCGTCGCTGTCACTCTCAGTGCTTGCACAGTCTTCTACGTCCAGTGAAAAATCCTCGTCGTCAAGATGGTTTCTTTCAACATCACTGCTGAAAGCAATCTGAAGAATTTCCTCCGCCGAACGACTTCGACGACTCCGCGTCACCACGTTTACAATTAGAGATACATCTGGACGCGGCGAACATTTTGCTCTCAGACCGGTCAACAAGCAAATCGCTTGCAGTGTGCTGCCACCTATCAACAAACGTACAAAAACAGGCGGCGCAGCGGTGGTTATGAAACCCAACACACTGGCGAAGGACGGCGTGGAAAGCGTTCGCCCCGCAAAAGGCGTCGAGCAGACGCGTCCTCGAACGATTGAAACGTCGCTCGCACGATTCCTAACAGCGCTTTGCTGACAAAGGATAGAGGCCCTATTTTCATGTATTGCCAACTTGAGATCGCTCAGTTATACAAGAGCACATCGCGAGCCCGCACGACTTCCCCCGCGTACAGTGTTATGGGACTCATGCACTGCAAGAAACACTGACCAATGCTATATGCAAGTAAAACAGGGTGAGCTTCAACTGAATATGTCAGACGATAACATTTACCTAACTTACGTGGCTACAGAAAGCCTCGCGAAGCTGATAGTATGTGTAAGCTGTGGGCTAGCATTGAAAGCGCGAGTTGCCACGTATTTTCACGAAAACTTCGCGTCTCGCAAGAACGATTCAGTTTCTTGTGTCACAGAGGGCCCGGTTTGTTCACTGATGCAGGGAACATGCAAAGTCGTAGTCTTCTTGTCAACGCGTTAACACTGAGGCTAGCACAGCCGAACAAGGGAGCGACTGCGTAGTGCCGCCATTTTGTCGTCTACTAACCCTCCTCTAGAGGACGCTCCTGAATTCCGCTTGGCGGCGCGACAGTCTATGGGCATTGCGAATAATTCAGGCCATACAGCGCAAGGAACCACATGGACGGCGAGAGAGCAAGACGGGACACAGCGCCGCTGTGTACCCACTTCCTTGCGCTCGCGTGAAATGCTTTCAACGTTGTTGAGCAGTGCAAAAGAAGACGCAAATACAGCAAACTTCGGGTAGAATCGCAAAGCTTTTCGTTCGTCGGTGATGTCTGCTATTGGCCACCTCGGCCGTCGCTGATAATATACGTAGCATTGGATGGCGGCGGCCGCGATGAACATTTCTCGCGACTTGGTCGTGAATACGAGCTCCCCCTTCTAGATGACAAGTGCGACAATGTCGGTGCGAGAATGGCCATTCTTTCAACGCGATGAAACGTGACCGTCAGTTGGCCCCTTCCCTCAGTGGACGATGGTGGTGCCGACCGATGCGACTTGTCTGAGCGCCTTCCTCTTCACGACATTCTGACTGCCCGGTGCCTGCTGTGAAACGCAGAGACGACGATGGACGACTCAGTTACGGGTAGTAATTCGCTCAACGAGCATACGCCCCATGTGGCTGTGCAGGCGTGCAAAAGATGGGAAGCGTGCAAAAGATGGGAAGAGATACCGAGCCGTTTCAGCAGAGGCTGACCTAGAAAAACACAGCGCCGACCTAAGCAAAAAGTATATTCATAAAAAGGAAGTTCAAGCTGCCGTGCGGGAGCCGAAAGAACTTCTTTTATTAATGTATATTTACTTTGCTCGGCGCCGTGTTTTTCTACATCAACTTTATTTCCCGACCAGATGGGACTGCGTCTAACCGTGAACTTCATAAGCCTTCAACAGAGACTATTCCTGCTCCCATGTGACACGCGACATCGCGATACGTACGCTCATCGCTTCTAACCCAGCGACAGCGTCGACAGCCGAGCTAAAATGCGGGATCAGTGGCCTCAAGCGTCAACTTGGAAAATTGCAACAGCGTATTGGCGCAGCCTCCTAACGGACGTTGCACGTTTGGCACAATGTTTCAGGAAAGAAATGACCGCTCCCTTGGCGTCACCTATATGTGAAACACGGAAGACGCGCTGCACTGGCACTCTCTCGCATTGCTCTGCGTTTGTCACAGCACGTGTAGCGCAATACATCGGCTTACGATTTCTATTGAACAGCGCTCTGAGAACAAATTAAAACCGAGCAACGAAAACATAAAGCCTGGCTTGTCACTTTCTCCTTTTTTTTCAGTTTTTCTTTCTTTCGCGCCACATTATTTCCATGATTCGAAACAACCGTACTGATCCGTACTGATGGTTCCGCATTTTCCCTGCACTTTCTGGAACTTACGAATGCTCCGAAAATCCCTCCTTTTCGGGCTTTTCCAGTAGGTAGCCCGCGTAAGAAGTATGACGAAATAAGGTGGAGCGAAAACAGAGCGCAAACTTGAAGGCTGCTTTCGCTGTGTGTATGTGTACGGATGGCAAATGACATCCGTACGCATGTAAGCCACATTGCGTGTCCACCCTTACATCACGCCCATTTGCCGTCCTCGTGCGGGCAGAGCAAATCTGGCCAGTCTCCAATGAGTAGCGACCTCACAGAAGTGGTCGTAAACAAACTACAACGCAGGCATTTCTAAGAAAACAATGGCGCAGCAGTACCTAACTGGGCACGTGAACAATTCACTATCGATTGCAGAAATGAAGCGTAATAAATGATGAAAGTTAAATGGAAGTACGGCTCCACATACACTCCGATGACGTCGTTATCATAAACGGACAGTGAAAAATCAAGCTTTCTACTAGACGAGCGCTAGTTTCTGGTTAGCTTCCCAACGATGCCTCAGAATATTGCTCCCCGAGGACCGGCTAAAGCGAAATAACGCACAAAATAACATTATTGACGAGCTATTAAGCCTTATGGTCGGTTTCCAAATGACGAAGGAAATGGAACAGAATGTTCCCTCCGTACTCTCAGCCTGCCAAAAAAAAGAAAAAAAAACGCGAGCCGAGAAACAAGGCGAGAAAGAGTGCGCAATTTCGCGGACGATAATCTATAGTGGAACGCATAGTATAAGCCACCTAAGCACCCAAGCACACGCGACCATAAGTTCCTCCTCGGGGCCAACAAAAATGGACATCGTATAGGCGCTGCTCCCGTTTGACTTCCCCGGTTGATGACGTCGAGCGCCGCCCTCGAGCGGGCGACCGGTGAGGTCCGTGTCGTCATTGTCGACCGCTCGCAGCTTCGCTTAAGCGCTCGGTCACGCCCTCTGTTTCGGCGCGTCGCGTGACCGCCGCCATTATGCAGTAATGAAACTCGGCCGTCTTCCCGCTAGACGCCGCCGACGGTGCCGAAATGAAGGAAGCCGCCGTGCGTGGAGTCATTGTATTAAGTCCTCCCACGATGGCAGCCGCAGATAGGACGTCGCGCCATACGAGCCGCCGTTTTCGGATCTCGCCGGATCTCCAGAAATAAATGGCGGCGGAAACAAGCGATAGCGATATACAGACACGCCCGCCGACTGCTTTCCCCTCCCCGCCCAACTTGCGCCCAGAACATTCTTTTTCGTCGTTTTTCGCCGATCCTGAATCGCAATGTTGTTCTTTCGTCGCTCTTCATGTACTGTACCTTCCTGGATTTATTGTTGTTTGCCACGTTGTGCTGGCTTGGGAAATAGGGAGGAGAATCTTTGATTTCATAAATAGTTTATCACGTAAGCTAGTTGCGTAAAAGTAATGCTGCCGCAGGCGTCCGTCTTTCGTAGCTGGTTGCTAGCGGCAGAAACCGTTGTCATTTTGCAGTTACACTGACTTTCAGAGCCACCGATATACCAACAGAGTTACAATGCAAGGCGGTGATTAGAAGTGTGTTTTTTATAACCGCTGTTTTCACAGTGGTAACTTCGGCGATCAATCAGGCACACACCGCCAATGTCGGCAGTAAAAACAGCGGATCGTACCACTTCAGTTACACGTTAATGGCATCGTGTGACATCGGTTCGAAGCAAGATCGGTGGCGCCGATCGTCCAATCAAATCTTTCCATACTGTGGAACTAGGGGGCACGAATGCGAACCAGAGAGGGAGGGTAGCCGAAAGCAACGGGCCCAGCCTATGCTTAGCGGAGACCGGAAGTCCTTTTAGGCACATAACGACGTCACAGCATTCCCTTCGCGTCTCTCTGTGTAGTTACTCCACTTGGAAATAACAAATAAACGGAGTCTCCGGGAAATGCAAGACTTCTAGCTCACTCCAGGGCGTACACACAGCGGACAGTAACAATAGAAAACAAGTAAGTCGGCACAAACGAGGAATTAGTGTGTTGGTGCTGTGCGTGCTCGTTTCTTTTTTCTTTGTTCGCACCAGCACAGGCGCAGCTCTGCTGAAGAATATTTTTGATTAACTCTGGCATAGCACCTCTTTTACTGCTGGCAAACGCAGAACACACGGTGAAGTAGATCGCAGGGAGTCCAACAGGGCATTCCTGCCTCAAATACCCAACGCAGGATAAAAGCTGCGCCGCGACTCGGTGATGCACTTACTTTTTTTTCCTTTCCTCCGGCGAGGAACGTCGAGGGCTCGAGTCATTAATCACGGGCGCACCGCAACGAAGACTGGACGGCATTTCGGAAATTCCGTATCGCTTTTAAAGATAGATTTCTTTTTTTTTCAACGAAGCCGTCTTTTTGCCGCCTCTTTTTGTTTTTCCTCGAGACTCCGCCAGCAGACGACGCACGGCACAAAAGGGGAGCAGACGAAACCGCCGCCGAGTTTCTTCTGCGCGGAGACCCAATGTATGGCTACACGGCCCAGGCAGCACAGCACATTGGTCCAATATTGTTTATACGTTGGCAAACGATGGCCCAATGATGGCCCATACAAACCACTATAAAACCAATGTTGGCAAGCCAGCCTACAAGGATGCCAATAATGGTCCATCTTTGCCAGCCAACATACAATATTGGTCGTGCTATTCTTTGAGGTTGGCAACAACGGCCCATGGTTCCCTATGTAAATACGATATTGGCAGAACCAGGCCGTATGGATGGCAATATTGGGCCAGCTTCTCCGTTGGTAAAACAATATTGGTTAAGTAATGGCAGTAGATCGGATATATTGTCCAGTCAATCTGACTGGTTAAACAATATTGGACGGCCAATGCTACGCGCCGGACAATATTGTCCAGACTTACACGTTGTCGCTCCAATGTCTTAAACACTGGCAAGCATATGCATGATTAATCGGCAAGAATGTTTTTTTCCCCTTTTACCGTCACTGAGGGAAGGTTAGCCCGAATCGAGCCACCACCACATGCACGCTATTATGAAAATCAATTTGTCCGGAATCCAGCGCACCTCAAAGAAGATTTCTGGTTACTTATCACCATAGGCGTGCGCAGGGTTCCCCATTAGGGGGGGCAAAGGTTCGTCGCAGCGCCCCCCACCCTACTAAGAGGTTCGTCCGAATTAACCGGGTTGCAGACAGGTATGGCCGAATTAACGAGAGTGTGATGCCGTTAAACAATAAACATGCTTGCAGGGACCAGAGAACGCGTCCTAATTATCCGACTTTCCGAATTAATAAGTGTGGAATTAACGAGCTTTTACTGTATAAAGATGGCAAAAACAGTCCATCATTGTCAGCCAACAAATAAAACTGCAAATTCCAGTCTATATAAAGGGAACAATGGCGCACACAGGGTCTTGATTTTTAGGTTGGCATTTAGTGTGGCACAAAATATATGCTAAATAGTTGGACAAAATTCGTTTTACAGATGTTGACCAATGTAAAATAAGTACCAAGTTCTCAACTGAGTTTTGCGCGCTGTTGGAAATACATCTATGAGAAAGGAAACACAAAACAAAATCTCACTTTGCAATGCTTGTTGAAAGTTAACGTTAATTGTGTGATACAGCCAGCGTATACATCGCAGCTGTATAAAAACAACCAAAAAAACCCTACTTTTACATTGATTGAAGCTGTACATAGCGTTGACGAGTTAATGGAGTAGAATAGAAGTCATCTGCTTCGCAATGGGCCTCTGCGCTGGTGCGCCTTCTGCGCACCGCACACGCACCGAAATTATTCTCACGGCTTTATTAGCGGCAAACAATCAAAACATTTCATGTGACTTCAACCACGCTGTGTATTTTCGTGTTTGCTACACGACTGGTTGGATTACATGATTATAACTTCTTTGTGTGCGCGCTACAGCGACGTGCTGTCCAAGACTACGGTATCGCCCGCGGAATCTTTAAATGATCGATGAGTTATGTTTGCACTTTCAACGCTTCACACAACCAGACGTGTTCACTTTGAATAAATGTTCTCGGTGATCGGGAGGCCGGAGAAGCAGCGCGGCGCCATGTTTTGCTCCGGAATTGCACGTCCTCTCCTCGCGGCAGTGGGGCAGCGCGGTGGTCGCTGGTCATAAAACACTTGTCACTTGACGGCTGCTCCGCCCACGACGGTTCGCTTTCAATGCCTTTGAAAACGAGGGGGGGGGGGGTTTGAGGGAGATGGCGGGAGACGACGGCACCTCGGAAGATGCGTACGCGTTTCGGCCCCTTCTGGCCGGCGGCTATTCTTCGTCAGTCAGTGGCGGTTACTTTCCCTCGCTCGGGCTCCCAGCATCGGCGGGCGCGCGCCCCTCAGTATTCAGTCGAGAGTCATCGGGAAAAAACGGAGTCGGATACCGAGACAGGATGCCACGATTCTACGGATACCGAGACTCGACGGCGATGCCACAGTGAGAAGGCAGCTGCCCTGTTCTTCATCGGACCTGACTGTTTTGACTTTTGAAGAGCGATCCGCAGATGAGCGCCGATGTGTTCTGACAACTCGCAAACTTTCCGCCGGATTTTTGTGTTCGTATCGCGTTCAGTAAGTCGTTTTTCTCCTTCGTCGCATGTTACTTTCCGTGTTGTTCGTAAGTGAAATGTGTGCTGCGTTTATTATTGTCTACATTACCGCGTAAGTTTTTTTAAATTTGCTAGTTTGTGAATACCGATGTGGGGGGCTTTATTGTGCGCTTCGAAGTAGGTTGGTTAAGTTCTCGCCCTCAGCGATGTTGTCAGCATTTGCGTGTGCTATTTTGTTCTTTTCTCGCGTTGTAGTGCGTCAGCTTAACACCCTTGTTTCATTTGCCCTTCGCCGCTGGATTCGTGCAAAGAAATGATGGATTTGTAACACAAAAATTTTTATTAGTTGTGAAGTTGTCGCAGACTTTCAAGCTCTTGCCGCAGTCACCTTTTAATTAATAAATAGGCGATGAACTTTCTGGTAGTTCAAGATGGTTATGGATCTCGGCTGTATCGAATGTCTGTTCACGTGTACATGTTCATTTATTTCATTTTCTATCACGCTTCGCTTTTCACTGACTTCCTTTTGAACCTTCGGTGAACTGACAAATCAGATAAGCGCTAACACCTAGGGAGGCTGTGTGTGTTTGTGAGTGGTCCCGTTTCCCCGATTTCTAATATAAGGACGTTATTGAAGGTAATTAGTGTAGGTTCTGTGCAGCTGTTATCTGCCAGCAAGCGGTCAGCAGAACAAAGCGCGAAATGCGAAATTATTTTCAAAACTTGCAGTATCTTTGCCATATGTATACATGCAGAATAAACTTGTGTGTACTCTCAGCTTTTGTACGCTGATTATCCCTGCTGCTTGCCTAAAAGCAAAAGCGTGGGCAACATGCATTTATTTACGTGCACAAAAATCTACCTCACGTTAAACTACACATTCAGTGGAAAATGTTTTCATTTCCAGCGTTAAACGCTGGAAATGAAAGAACGATGGTGCAGCCAACGATAAAGGCTGGCAAAAAATATTGGAGCTGCCAATATTTATACAATGTTGGCGATACGTAAGACGAACAATGTTGGCTATAGCCATCCTTGCCATTACTGGCGTTATGTTGGACGGACAATATTGGCTACAGCCATCCTTGCCATTATTGGCGATATGCTGGACGGACAATGTTGGCTACAGCCATCCTTGCCATTATTGGAAGATCATTGGCATCCAATATTGGACCAATGCACATTTAGGTGTAGCAAACCCCCAAAAGCCAACGCAGGACCAATATTTCTGCCAATGTTTACCAACATTGTTCCGAGATTGGTCCAATGCCGGCGTGCTGCCTGGGGGGGAACAACGTATACAGATCGAGCGCATTACAAATGAAGCGCGGCCTGCCGCCGCTGATTTATTACGTTACGCCAGCGACTAAAGTTAAAAGATGGTACCGCCGGGAATTCCGTGCGTGCGTGCGTGCGTGCGTGCGCGCGACCTGGACCGAAGGGCGTTGGCAGTGATTTCTTTAGAATGGAGGTCACGCGCAGTTCGTTATGCACGATTGCTCTTAAACGCGTGCGCTTTGACAGAGATGCCATTAGCGAACTGCCTAATCAACATTCGCGAAACGCCCCGTTCCCCGCGACACACGCAGAATACAAAAGCACGGTGCTGCGCCGTTAAAGTATACATGGGTAGAAACAACTACACGCAGTGTCCCAGGCGACGATCGTTCGACAAAGCGTGCCAGTTGACGTCTCAGCAGCGGACAACAATAGCTAGCTTACTTGGCGTTCCAAGAGTGAGCAAGGTGGGAAGAAAAAAATGCCAGTGTTCACGCACATTTATTGTATACGGTGTGCCGGAGCACCCCGCACTGAAAACTGCAGCCACCAAACTAGACACTCTCTATGGACTCTGACGTCTCTGGGTGACATAGCACGTGAGCACGCAACGAGCGGACGACAGACGACGGATGAATGAACATCGTGGCCGCCAATTCCCGAGTGGCCCCGATTATCTCTTACATAGCTGTCCCATCGGTTATAACTGATAAGAGCTTAACAAGGGGTTCAAAGCAAAACTAGTTAGACAGCTGGACATCGACTGGCCCATCAGAAATCCCTCGTACTTCCGTCGATGTCGCTGCTCCCGTAGGTGAATTAGGGAAGCGTTAGACGTTAAACGTATAATCTAACAGCTGAACCGAAGTTAGAAGAAATGCCCAGCGCAGCTCGCCCCAGCCTACTTTGGCCGCCTTCTAAGTACCCTCTGTAGAAGTTGCGTGTGACTGTTTTTCTTCCGTGTTCTCTATCGGGCTTGGCGCACGTCTTCGTTTCCTCGCCGTAAATATATTGTGTGTATATACACGGAAGATTCGGAATCTGTACGTACCCCTGCACGCATATACCGGCTGAAAATGTTTCCAATTACCCGCAATGAATGTGTAGATGCGAGAAAAACCAGCGAAAACTGAAAAACAAGGACGAAGATGGAGGCACATTCAAGCACACACACCGGCGACGGTGCGTGCTTGAGTGCGCCTCCTTCTTCGTCAAGGTCATCAGTTCTCGTTGCTTTTTCTCGCATCTACACATGAATCAACCGGCCCTGCAGCTTTTCACGTTTCTCAATGGATGTGTGAAACGAGGCGTTAAACTAGCAATATTACTATATCTAAGGTCTATGCATATCCCTCATAAACATTCTTGAACCTACGAGCGTCGAACACCGCCTTCCTGAACGAGGGCTGCGAGTGGCGACACGTGACTAGGCATCGGCTTAACTCAAACGAGCCTCGCGTGGCTTATCTTTAGACGTAACATTAGAACTCTGTTTTCTGTCCTCGTGCCCAACTTCGCTGAAGAGTCAAGCAAGCTCGCATCTTGCGCTGATTCCCAGCTAAATGGAGTCGCGTCACGGAAACAACAGTCCCGCATACATGTGCAACATACAGAAAGGATCAGGTTATAGGCAAAAAACTCGCACGGGTTCCTTATGCACGCGAATTCAAAGCCTTCCTCTTCTCGTTGAATATTAATCGTCCGACCACCCTTTAGAAGCTAACTGCACCTCACGTGGTGTTTGTTGCCTCCGGGATCGGCCGTCCTTTGACCAAGCGAGGAAGCCATGCGGCTTAGGTAGTCACATTTAATGATGACGTCACAAATTTCCGCGATATGTCACTACACCATGACGCTTGCCACTCCACATCTCGCACGACTCATCTCAGAATCCCGAATGACGTCATCCGATGTTCGGCACCATTCGAGTTGCCGACGGCGACAAGTCGCTTTCTCGCGTTTCACGAGAAGTATTTCGTCTTAAAACACAGAGGGCGCCACCCTTACAAACTCGAGACTCGCGAGCAATCGAGAGAAACGATGGCCCGAGTGGCTCCTTTCGGACAGGGCATGTATACGTGTGCGTGACAAATGAATAGGACTGGTTTACAGGGACATCGGGCATCCCGGAAGGTCGGCTAGACGGGGCGAGGTAAGAGAGCTCCGTGAATAGGGCGTGCTCATAAATCGGCGACGCAGCGGGTCGCCGCTGCAATTACCGTGCAGGCGATGCCCCCGGTCCCCAGCTGCAACTTGAGAGAGGCACAGCGAAAAGACGCTTGGAAAGTGCACTGCCAGATTAGAGGAAGTCGCAGAATATATAGCACATAGCAGCCGCCATGTATACTTGTCATTTGCAGCATTGCCCAGTGAAGATTACGCGCCTTTGTCGGGTTAACTTGTATTATGTGAAGTTATTCATCACTGCATGCAGACAGTAAGCGCAGTCCCATAATAACCGCGCTCTCACAAATAAATTGCATCAATGCGCAATACGAATGGTGCGTAGTCAATTTAGAAAGCCCTCCAACACACTGTGGACGTAATTACACTTCGTAAATTGTTATCTGCATTAATGGAGACGCATCGGTGCCAGTAGCAGGCGTCGGCAACTCGTCTGGCACGGCTCTCAGGCTCATCCACTGCTTAATAGAGTACTGACAAAAAAATGTTCTAACTTTGTCTGTCTTTTTTTTTTTTTCTGTTGCAGTAAGAAGCTCACGACCCAACTGTCACGGCTGGAAACCTGGTTTTCTCAAGCGCGGGGACGGTTAAATAACTGGAACCGTTCTTATAACGTCTAGCAGCAGTTTCCAATTCACGGAACAACGAGAAAGGCGGGGCCAGAGTCGCCCGAATGTGTGGACGAAGAGCTGTCACGTGCACCCCACGCGCACACGTGAGTTGGTTGTCCTGCAAGGATCGCAACGCGGTTTCGTCCACGTCTCCTTGGTCCGGGGACACGAGTCCCGGTAGGTGGGTTATCATGCGAGTGTGGGGGAGAGGCAGGACGACGATGAGCCCTCGGGCCGCTCGAGATGGCCGGACACTTTTGTGCTTGGGCGAGTCCTCTGGCCCAGCCCATTTTCGGACGTAGGTGGTGGCTTTGTTCCTGCTGCGCGGCACGTATTGATTGTCGATTCGAGGTCCCATTCGCTGTTGACTACATGACGATGCTGATGCGCACACTAATCGGTCTCCCAAGTTTTATCCCCTTCGGTGTCAGTGCTCTTTTCAGGGAGGATTGTAGCGCTCACGTGTACAGAGCAGGTGTTTGTGGTTCTTGCGACTTTATGCCTAATACTTTTGCGTATGTAGTTGCAATGCTGACTCTCTTGAGTGCCACATCCGAAGCACGACAGTGAAGCAAACTAAATTTAAACCGGCTCAAGCAGCGCCTCCTTTATTTGGAGGCGTTGGCTGAAAAGAGACGCGAGAAATAAGGGATTGGATCACTGGCGCAGCATATAACGAAAGGATCAAAATAAGTAACAAAGAATTTAGGGAGGCAGCCGGTGTTCGATCCAAACAACCGCCGTCCAAAAGCGAACGCAACAAACACGCATCCCACGTCAACGGCACAAGAGAAGCCCTTAACATGCTACGCACTACTACCCGGAATGCTGTTCGCTGCCTTCCGGCGTACGGTCGGAAAAGGAATTTCGGTTTTTTTCATTGTTTTCAGGATGCAGATTTCTTGCACTGTGGGCGGCTGGCGCCAAGACGCTTCTTTCACAGAATTTCCCAACCGCAGCGGTAGTTTCAGAATGCTCCAGTGGCAATATATGTGCACTCTAATGGCATAACTGCGACGCAGCAAATGTACCGAACGGCCAGGCGAGGACACACAAATGTTTCTCGCGAAAAAACTCGCTCGAGTAGTGCTGACGCAAGAAGGCCGCCGCACGCAAGAATCTGAGCGCCTACGCGCGTTTCGCAAGCTCGCAGATATCGCGGCGCAAAGAACAAGTCGACCCCAAGGGGAGAGGTCTGAGACGAGAGATGCACGTTTCAGAAACTCATGCGCGGCCGCGCAAGAACACGTCAAGGAGAACTGATCTCGGAGAAGACGCATACACAGACCACCGAAAACAACTCCGCACGGCATTAAAAACAGGCCGCAGAAGTGTCAAGAGAACGAGAGCAAAAAATTTAAAAAAAGTAAATAAAGAATGCCGCGGAAGCAGACGACGCGTGGGTATCGTCTGCTCGGAAAAGCCAGCCGGCGCTCTCCCCTGAAGCAGCACACGACGTGGGGCCGAAACAAGTTCCACGGTGCGGCTTTTGGCAGAGAGCAGCGATGCGCCACTGAATTATGAGTCGCGTAAAAGACACCAGCAGCGGACGCCATTAACCCCGCACAGACTCCCCCTCGGTGTTCTTTTCGCGCCAGGAATTTTCGCTCAGCGCGCTAGCGTTCCTTTGTCACCGAGATCGACTTCCAGCGGCTTATGAGCGGCAGCCAGGCGTCGTGGCATTGTTTTGCATATGGGAGCACGCGGAGCTTCTGAAGTGAGTCGAGATAAAAGAGCAGCGCGCACGCGACGGGTCACGCGTGTCTACTGAGTATACAGGAAGCTAGAGAAAAAAAAATATCGCTCACATAAAATGGCAGACAACGTGGTAAATACGTACGCAAGAGGCCCCACGAAGATAACAATAAGACACATAAGTAAGGATAAGTGGTACTGACTACGTTGTTTGCTTAAGAAACTTTTGTTAAGAATCCCGGCAGCTAAGAGTTGACTCATTGCCAAGAAGCGAACCTCATGCTGCCCTGTAAAATACGTAAATGCAGAGAGAAATAGGAAACAAAGGTCCGCAATAGGTGGCGGCTGCCCAGTTTAGCAAACTTTTCTGAAGTGCCATCCGGC
This sequence comes from Rhipicephalus sanguineus, assembly GCF_013339695.2. Taxonomy (NCBI): domain Eukaryota; kingdom Metazoa; phylum Arthropoda; class Arachnida; order Ixodida; family Ixodidae; genus Rhipicephalus; species Rhipicephalus sanguineus. The sequence goes on along the minus strand of NC_051184.2, from coordinate 152,394,938 downwards.
AAAGATACGGTATCGGCGCGTGCATATGCAGCGCCTCGATTCTTACCGCATCACCACGTCTGGCACTCACTGAAAGGGGGAAACTGTCGAGCACCCGTTTGCGGGCGAGTCAAAGACAGCCCTTCAATTGCGGCAAGGTACACGCCATCGTTCTTGCAACGATATCCCACGGCGCCGCTGCAGAGGATGACGGCACGACCACACCTCCTACTGTTACACTAGTAGCGTCCCAGAAATTTATTTCGGGGGACGCGGTTCAACCACACTTCATGTATGTTCGTGTCTGCGTTTGCATGTGTGCGTGTATGTATATACAAGCAAGATTTAAAGATTTCGGGCGGGTAGGGAGGGTGAGGGGGGTAGGTTGAAGCGTTCTCACATGCACGCGCGTGAGAACAGGATTGAGTAAAGATGGGAAACACGTGACCGCGGCTGCTGTTTCGCAGAGAAAACGCCCTTACGCAAAATTTTAAACGTCCTTGTAACAAAGCTGCGAATGAATCGCATTCGCGCAGCAAATGCACCCTATACTGAGCTGTTCCACAAACAAGACTGAATGGCCACTGGTTCAATATTGACCATAACTGCGCGTTAACGAAAACGTCACACGCTTCCTTACGCATTCCCTAAGACGACTCGAAGGCGAAGTCCATCTTCTTCCTTTTTTCGTCGATTGTATCGATCCATGCCCCCGGTCACTTTTTTTTTTTTTTCTCATTTCACGGGGTACCTAAGCCTTTCGCCTTAAAACAATGAATCCCGCAATGCCGGGCCGAGAACGACGAAGCTCGAACGAGAGCGTTTTGCTTGGCCAGGACAAAACAGCGGCTCAGAAAAGCCATCACAGAGGCCTCGCCGGAAGGAGAAGCCGCGATCGAGCAAAGAGAAAAGAAGTTGGGGCCACACCGACGCCAGATGGTTTAGTCAGCGGCCATCGATACTTACAGGCAGCGAGAAGAGAGGAGCCATCAAGTCGAAGGGAATCTGTGAGGTGAGCTAGGAGCAGTGAGCTTCAGAAACAAGGTCGATGCAAGAGACTGCCGCCTCCGCTGCCCGGTGTGGAAGAGGGACAAAATAAACGAGAAACGAAGATTTTGAGCATTAGCATGCTTTCCTCACAGCGTGCCGAAGAAGGTACACTCCAAGAGATGCTAAAAAAAAGCTTGTTCGGTCATAGCATGGTAAGGAAGGACCAACTAGTCCTAACATGTCAAAAATACTACACTGCCGGAAAAGCCACGGAGGGCAGGTGCGAGCGTCTGTCACGAAAGAGAGCGACTCGGAGCAACGATCAGGAGGCGGAGAAAATATCGGATGTCCCCTCGCGCCATTAGAGAGAGCACAGCGACGCCGCCATCTAGAGCGTAATTAAGAAGGCAGAAAAAAGACGCGCCATTAATTTTGGGCCAGCGAAAGAGAAAACGGGAGTGATAAGCAGATGAAGGTATTAAGGGGATCGACGAAGGGGCGCGCACAAGCGTGGCCGCGTATTCATTACGAGACGGGCCGCGCACGCTGCAGTCTCCGATGGAAGGAAGTGAACAGGCGAAAAACAGAGGACTGCCCTGCGAGGACTAATGACTCGGAATGATTCACTCCGCGCCCGGCACAAGAGCTTTTAACAACGAATGCGGCGGTGAATGATCAAAGCCGCAAGTCGATCCCCGGACGACAAATGTAATGAGACACCTCCTGTCGTCGTGATTTCAGGGAGCGAGACTCCAAGAAGCGAGTAAGAAAGCTATTCGCAGAAACTACGAAACAGAAACGTCTACCCGTGTATGCATATGGCTGCACCCATGACTCCTCCGCCCATGGGCGAAGGATAGCAAACCGACGCAAAAAAGCATACCGCATCGACGCTGACCAAAAGTGACCATAACGCGACTTGCCGTGGCAAGAACGAGGAAAAGTAATCGCCAGAAAGCCGTACGCGTAAGCAAACTGCTCGCGTATTCAGCGCTTGCGCGCTCGTGCAACGTAACGCGCAGGAGTGTCGTTCATAAGCTTGTCTTTCCGAATACAGGCGGCGCTACAATCAAAAGACCGCCGCTATTTTGGTCACTGGCGTGTTCGGATCTTGATTCGTGGGGCCTGCGGGGAGTTTCGCAACTAATATACGAGTAGCGGAGACGATATATGATTGAAGAACTCTTGCTATAACCATCAAACTAGGAGATAAGACTAAATTAGCTTGCGCTTTGTCATCAGCGGGAGCTGAAAGGTAAAAAAAAAAGACACCGAGAGAAGGCTATACTTGTAAATTAAACGAGTCACACAGGGCCGGCATGGTCTAACAACTCTATTCCGACACATTTATGGCAGCGCTGCTCTACGCTAAGCTAGTTTCCAGCAGATCGTTGCCTGCGTAGACAGCAAACTCGTAGCGCCACCTATGGAGCAGTGGTGCACTTCGAAACTTCAGAACCTCTTGCGCTCGCTATGAGTGACGGAAGAAAGTGACGCACTTGAAGAGACGCCCCGAGGATAAAGAAATAAGACAAAATAACCCCCCCCCCCCCCACCGAAAAAAAAAATAACAGCGCTCTGGGGAAGATCGCAACTATACAATGAAACACTCATGACAATTTGTAAGATACATTTTGCTCCGCTGGTCACCCACCTTCATAGAGTAGCATGACACTTAGTCTTTTTTTTTTTCCCCTATTCGGGCGTCGTCAGTGCTTCGGGGGGTCCTCTGCATACGCTGTCACCAGGATCGACCCGTCTCCAATAAAAAGATGGGACTCGATCGAAAGGACACTTACACGATAACTAGCCAGAGGTGGAGGATAACATGGCACCGTTATTGAACACGGTGCTCCGTTAAGTGAAACAGAAAATAAACTTCGTTTCCAGAAAGACGAAAAAAAGAAATACTGAGCTAGCTCAACTGCGAAATTCACGACGCGCTCCTGCGAGACTATTGCAGCGTTGAACTCGCTCAGTGTTAAAATGTTGCACTTCGAAACGAGACGCCCGGGGAGATTATGCGAGATTTACAACCAGCGCGTCAACAGGGAACCGGTTGGTGTAACGAGCTTTTCAAGTTGCTTTGCAGCGCGCGCGCGAAGCGTGGAATATTTTGACCAGCGATTCGACTATGCGCAGACGAATTCGCAGGTACCTCATGGATTCCATGCTTGCGTGGTTCAATCGCTGCATCAGCTTTCAGTTACCACGGACACTTCGATCGGAGCTCTATAGAAGCGCGTGCTCGAGATTTCCAGGAAGCGAGGTGTTCCTCTCTACGGCGATCTCGCCACTAAAAGACGAGGCCACTCGGAAAAGAGAATCGCCTCGTTCGTCAACAAGCGCGTCTTCCATCAAGGTGCGCTCGTTATCCGTCTAAATACCGGCTTTCGAGGGGCTCGGCCGCACACTCAACATCGGTGGAGGAGTCAAAACGGAATAAAAAGCATCCTCAGCTCTGAACTGACCGAAAAAGAGCGCACGCACAAACTCCGCAAGTAACAGAAAAAAAAAACAACAAAATAAAAACGCGGACGACAAGAATATGCAATACACAACGAACGGAACGGGGCAGCTCCCGTCTTGGCCGGAGACGCGATCTCCATCTGCAAAACGAATTTTCGCCGATGGGCGTCTACGATAAGGCGACCCATTGGGACAGCGCGGAGTGGAGGCGACACCAGGCGGCGCTAAGAGGGACCACCACGGAAAGCTGCTGAAAGGCGGACGCACCTTATAAATATTCGTCCGACGCCCTCGCACCATCCCTGCGGCGATATCGGACGCCCAGAGGTCAGCTTCGCAAGTGTCCAGAAAGTCGGATGGTGCAGAGACGAAAATGAATAGGCAGCGAAGCTTTTAAAGAGGCCCCCAATGGATGTGGCTCGCGAAAGCGTAGCGGCAATCGTCCTCTCTCAGAGCCCCACCTTCCTAATCCTGAGTGCTTTTGGAGGAGGCTCTCATTTCTGCAACCGCTTCACGACCGTCGACGACCTTTTGTAATGCAAAGGTATGGGCCAGAGTGCGTCGCGTGGCGCGCACGTTTCGCGAGTTGCTTTGATACGAGAAGTTATGGAGATTGAAGAAAGCTGCTCCTCCGCCGGGGACGAAATGGAAGTCTTCGCTTCTCACCTGGCTTCTTCGCTTCCAAACATGCTTTCTTTGTTTTGCGAAAACCAAGGATGAAGCTCCAATAAGGAAACTTCTTCGGCGACGAGAGTAAACGCGAGAACAAAACACTGTCGGAAAGAAGCATATGCTCGTGGATTTGCGCTGCTGTGTGAAAGGCATCCAGGTTGCGTAATATCTCACGACGCCGACCGGTCCGTCCACACCTCCGCGCATTCTCATTCACAGAGGCATGGCAAATGTGGAGGAGCGTGACGCCACGCTGCTGCCTGATGCGCGGTGCATCATGCGTATACATCTCGGCGCACAAGGTCGCTAGACGACCTAATGTCACGTCTATATGCGTGTCTGTATACTTATTCTTCTTTCTTTCATCTTAGTTGACCTGTACATACTCTGTTGCATATTGTACTGAATCGGCCACTAGCTCTTTTACACTATCGGTCCAAGTGATCCTTGCATGTGCAATTTCTTGCTCATGCAAATAGTTTCACTATTTGATTGACGGTAATCTTTAGTGGAAAGGCGGGATAGCCAAGTAGGCCGTTCTATCTTAGGGTCGTTCTGCGCTACCTTGCTGTCCCTTAATTTGATCCCAAAAGATACTGCTATTCCCTTTCAGTTTAAGTGATGGTGTCTGGACCGCTAAGTCCGGTGTATTCAAGAGACGTGCTCGATTTCTTGGTCGAAGAGACACGCTCTTATTGGCTGGACATGGCCTCTGAGATCTTACGGCGGCGTACGTGGCTCAGAGGCCACGTCGTTGTTTGGGAGACAGGGGACAATCAAAGGGAGGCGATCAGATAAGCTATATATCACTTACCTTTTTCTACTGTGTATTTGTATGACTATACGACGTTAGCGCGTGACGCTGGTTCCTAGTTATACCCTTTGCCCACAACACTTCTACCGGAAGGCACTTGCAAGCCATATATTTGTTCCGGCTAGCATGCTTGCATTTCAGTTCCTATATGTCACACTCGCTCTCAGGTCCTCGCATATCTTTGCGGGTAAAAACCAACTCGTAGCAGGCGGCGCAGGACTATCGTGTCGTATATATGCATGATTCAACATCTCATTCGCGTTTCTTATGAATTCAGAACACGTTTCCTAAAAAACAAGGTACACGTAAAAGCTTGATAATAAGAATTTCCCGCGGTTTTACATGATGAAACCACGGTGCGATTACGAAGCATGTTGTAATGGGAGACTACGAATTAATTGTGACCGCTTTGGCTTCTTAAGCGCGCAAGGGAGTTGTTGCGTTTCGCCCGCTACGAGTAGAAGCCTCAAAAGAGGGACGGCACTGAGAAGAAGTCAAGTGAGCGTACGGATAGTATCTCGCTTAATGAATGCAAGATTGTGCAATGTTTATGGTAATAGGAGCAACGCTACGCTAATTCATATGGTCTCCATATGTATGTGTTAGCACGGCACAAAGCCTCTAGCCACAGTTGAGCTAAAAGCTTTTACTGCCCTCAAGAAGGCCTGCCACAGGGGGGGAGGGGGCAGACGTTTTCAAGCACGAATTACAACTCCATTGCAGCATCACGACGAGAAAAGAAGGCTTCGCGCATGAGCCAATGAGTGACGTACGTATATCGAAGAGAGGATCACGATGTCTTCATATGTAAGTCGGACGGCATTTATCGGCAGACTGACAGCGCTGTCTACGCGCATAAAGCGAGCGATAAACGGTGCGAGAGCGCGTCTCTGCATTTTTTTTTTTTCAAGCGAGCAAGGAGACGCAGTGTGCGTGCGGGTACACAAAGCTCGAAAGACACGCACGGATTGGCTCGTGACGTGCAACTGACAGTGAACACGACACGACGCGACAGGCGAGAAAGAGAAATCTCGTCTGCTGCGCACCGGGTGCGTCGTCTGCACGACGTGTCGTCTGCTCTCGAGACAATGTAAGGGGATGCCGCTCTGACGCCACGTCTCCCCTAACTCAGGCACTCGCTTTTCGATCAAGCCGTATTGCCGTCCTTTGGTTGAAAAGGCACGACAGGCAAAGGCAGCGCACCACGAGGCAGAAAACTTTTCATTGCGAAGGTGGTCTCAAAAAGAAAAGAAAAGAAAAGAAAAGAAAAAGAAGAAAAAAGCGAAGTCTTTGCTAGTTCGATTCGGACAAACAACACAGCGACATGCGAAGAGCTGAACGTTAAACGTGCACTCGTAATGTGTTTAAGTGAGATGTCCAATGAAGCGGCCAGAGACGTAAAAAGGTTATCGAGCGTGGTTAAGAATCGCCGACTAAAACTGCGAGAATACAAATGATGTGCTTCTTCAATTCTGAAAAAGGCGGTGTCTCGAGAGTTGCTTAGTTGACAAAAAGAAAGAATCTTTTCTATTTGTAACAAAGGGCAAATGTTGCGCCTGTTACAAATGTTTTCAACCTGAAGAATGCGCACAGCCCTGTAAGCGAAGTGAAAGTGAGTTTCGTGAAATTGTCGCACGAGAACTCGGACAACGCGTTCCACTTGATTGCATATACGTGTCGGTATCGCGACAAGTTCATCCGCACGAGGTTCGCATACACGGCGTTTGTCCCAACTGTCCCACAAATCAGCGAGAGTTTGCGAAGAAATTATGTTACGTCACAGCGGGAGAGGTGGGGAAGCCGAACTCGGGAGCTCTCGAAGCAAACAAGCAAAACGGGTTGTTTATGGGCACCGTATTTCTTTCTTCCAAGTAGCAGACGACGTTTTTAAAAGGCGTCGTGAAGGCCTCGCCGGTAAAAAAGAGCTGAGGAAGAAAGCAAACCATAAACTGAACAATCGCACCTGCCTTGATGGAGCCCCCGAAACAGGGGCGCGACGAAGTGAAAGAGCGAAAGAATCAAAGTAAGGCGACTTCTTCTTCAGGGCCCGGTCGACAGATGGCAGGTATATAGGAGTGCTCCTGGCGAGAGAGCAAAATATACGGCGTGCAGGAAGCAGAAGACGATAAGCGCTTACGCACCTGCCACAGCAGCGACAGAGATTAACGGACGCCCAACAATGGCGCAGAACACAAGGGCGTTAAAGGCACCGTTTTCCGTGGCGCTCTGATTGAATCAACGCCGAGGCAGCTGCCGTACACACGGATGAAAACGGTAAACGTGAATAAGTAGAGCGCGGTGCATTACGGGATTGGTGCTGGAATTCCCTGCACCGCCGTAAGTGTGATATGGCGGACGCTCTCGTGCAATTCGAGGCTTGGGTCAGGAGACATCGCAAAACGTAACACCCACGTCGCTAGTTGATCTGACGCGAATAACCGGCAGTTGCACACAGCTGCCACGAGTAACGGACGTTGACTACATTACCGTATACATACCGCACATCAAACGGCTTGGCGCTCGCCTGTTGGCCTTCGGCACCGAAACAAGGGCGGCGGCAGGACTGGTAGCATTAATAATGAAAACGTTGCTCAGGGCCGAGACAGAGGGCGTGTCCCGTTGTTGCAGGTCTGCTTGCGACGACCGCCACGACGTCGACCATTTTCGTATTCGCAAGGGAAGCCTCGCTCAGGCAGGAACTTGTGAGCTCCGTGCAGACCTCCTTCGGGTCCCTTCGATGTGTTTATACATACTTCAGTAAGGACGACAACTTATGGTTTACTCGGTTTCGGTTATATATTTGCGAGATAAAACTGCGCGTCACGGTGAGCATTAGGCATTCCATTATTTTTGTTAGATGCCGATGCTCCCGTGAGTGGTCGCTTACGCAGCGCCGCGCCTGCGAGGTTCGTGTCTGCTGACGCAACAAACTAGGCGTCACTTTTTGAAACGTGAATCTCTCTACATTCCGGTCAACTATAGGACTGCTCTGAACGTCCCGTCACTCATCGGTGCTCGCACATTTCGTCCAGCGCGGTTACATTTTCCGCGCCGAAGCCGGTTCGCTCATTTATTGGCCTCGCTGATGAGCCGTTACACAAATGTGCGCCGTAGCAGCGGGCAGGCAGAGAAAAAAAAAAAAAAGCGAGAGCACGAAAGACCATATCGAGGCGGCGAAGCTGCAGGCCGTTCGCGCAGAAAGCCATCACACGTTACGGCCATCGTCCGTGCAGCAGCGATCGGCCGTCTATGAGCACTAATGCATCGCAGATATGGTCTATAGCCATCGCAAAAGCCCCCGCTCGCTTTCGCACATACAACGAGACACAAAGAAGGCTGTTGGAAGAATCAAGAGCTATAAAGCCAGCACCGAGTCCTGATCGTATTAGCGAGCGAGTCCATCCAAGACAGTGCGCGGAAGACTGGCTTCGGTTTCCCGAAAGAAGTGTGAGCGCATCCAACCGCAGCAGACGTATATAGACAGTCGAATGCTTACGATGAACAGTCGTAAACACTATAGTCTGACAAGATACAAATCCGACAATACATATATACTCGAAAAGTGTGTACTTCGTTACAAGCGATGCCCATATGTCATGCATCTACAATGTATGCCTTACGCAATACATTTCAGACAGGGTTTTTTTTTTTTCGTTCTTTTTAAGAGGGCACAATTCGAATGAGGCAGGACTCAAGGAAGAGGCAACTTAGTGGCATCAAGGTTTCGCTGTTCATTGCGTCGATACAGAGCGATAACTGGTCGCCGCCACGGAGCCGCATGGTGATGATACGTTTGAGTTGAAGCGCTGCAAAGTTCACAAAAGAACGACACAGGCGAAGCGTCCGCCGTCTTGGTGAACTTTGCAGCGCTCCCTTTATCATCCACTTGAACAGGTCGATTAGAGCGGATTGTTCGTATGTTCTGCCTTCTACTCACACACGTGTGTGTCGGAGAGTTTTGCGAGATATGTGATGCCGGCTACTTTTCATTGAGTACCCATCGCACATCGAACGAACCCGGACCGAATAAACAATATTCGACAGGACATGCGCAGCAGGCTAGTCGGTTACACATATGAAATCTATAGCGCAAAGGAACGATAGAGCAAGGGCAATAGAGAATACGTCGCTTGTACGGGAACACGAATAATAATACTCCCACGCTGCGTAAAAGAAAGAAGAAAAAAAAAACTGCCGCACTGCTGACAGCAAGTTCTAGTAAGCACGTAGCCCTACGTTCAATGCGTACAGACTTCAGCAGTGATTCGTGGGACGGCACCTTCGAGGTGAGATGGACGAAAGTCTTCCCGTTCTTGGCCGCGTGCTTTCGAGAAGTAGTTTTAATCACATATGATTGACCTGCACGCCCAGCGTGCCGTTCTTTCAAAGCGTAACGCTGCTTCACTTTCGCGTTCACCAATTGCATAGCCGAGAAACGAACACACACAACTATTATGAGCGATACCATAGAAGCGAATAACCCCGCGAAGCGGCTACACGCATTCCAAAGTGACTGTGTGGTGGCAACCCTTTCGTGCTTTCTCAAAAGGGCATCAAAGAGCAGTAAATTGTCCGCCGCTGAAAGCAAGCCAAAGGTAATAGGGACACGACAGAAGTCCTGGGAAACATTTTGACCTCGGATGTGCATGGGGAAGCGACGAGAGAGACTCCATCCTCGCGGCGCGGAAAGATGAGCCGTCACCGAGACGGCGCGCGTGCCGTAATCGCGTTTGTAGCTTCATCGGCGGCCGCGCCGTTGCCGGCCAAGTGCTTCGGGGCTACAGCTGCGGGCGGTGGCCACACCAGCTTCCCCGCCAATCGAGTTAGTGCTCCTCCGTTTATTTTCCTCTGTTCCGCGCAGAGCAGACGACGACGTTCCCGAGAGGCCGTTACACCGAGGCCCCGCTTATTTCTTCTCCTTCGTTCGTTCCGCGGTGCTGATGAGGTTCCGGGGGGGTCGCCACATGCTCCCCGCACTCGATGCACGTGCAGTATCCGACAGCTCGTTTCTATCATGTCGCTACGAACCTGGCTGCTGAAGGCAACCTTACTTCTTACGTAAGTGTTCCAGTCGAAATTATGCCGATATGACACGAGCTGAAGACGGTGGAAACGCAAGCACGTGCATTACTTGGCTCTGAATTGACCCGTTTCACTGCGTGAGTACCGTAAGTACATATTTCGCATTGCGGTTGATGAATAAAAAAAAAATCGGCGAAGAAATAAGTATTACTGCTAAGCGGCGAACGTGCACTAATTGTTCGTTCTACTGGTGACGCGACCCGCAACAACACTTCCCGCCAGAGCCGCTGAAGCGTACCACGTGACCACGTGGCTCACAATTCTGCCTCGAGCGCAACGCTGCCGAACAGAGGCCGTATTCTCAAACGATCGCAAAATGCGACAATTGCAAAAGTATCGCCCTTGGTGCGCGTTTATTGGCTATTGATCAAAACCGTAAAGGTGAGGGCGCCATCTAGTATTTCCATCGAGGTGACGGTGCTCAACGGCGCTCCTGAGATGCCTGGAATAAACGAACACACCTTATCACCGTCGGTTGGTGGTGAAGTCTAGCATTTCGGTGACATAGACGGTATAATTTCAAGTATTCAATCCTCGGTGGATGTGCGCAGCATTTTTGACGCTGAAGCTTTCAGCGAGCATTACCTTGGGGTGTTTTCAGTACTCGTTCTTTGCCAGCGCGTTTCTTTTTTTTTTTTTCGTCGTTTGAACGTTGCAGGAACATGAACCGTGCGTTGCTCGCGTGGTTTATAGCGCGCCGGCAACATGTTGAAAGGTTGAGACGATATCGCTGCTGTGGCACACTACAGCTGAACTCTCTGAGTACGCCGTGTCAAACTCTCAACGAAAATGCATTTCACACAAGGTTGCATTCTTTAAATATTATACTGTGCATTCAACAATTGCACAAAAGACGTTGAAAGCCCTTTCAACACGTCCTATACTTAGAGTAGCCGTAGCCAAGCCTGGCCACTGCGTAGAAGACAGCATACGCTCGAAAACGCCGCACTCGGGTCGCTCTGCGCTCGTACGGTACGCTCAATCCTGTGTTACGAGACTTTCGTGACCCCAACGGCCAGTGCAACAATGACGTCACAGGCAAGTGTTTCTTCAGTTATCGAACGCATGAGACTCTGCGTCACCAAACGCGATACTATCGCCTTTCGCGATCGTTTGGGAATACGACCCCAGAGATCAAGGGCATCCGGGAGGATAACTTTCGCTCACAGGGCGTGGTCCCGCGCTTATCTCTAGAGGGGCGTCCAACAGACGGCTCATAGCTTCTTACGTGTTGTGCTCCCATCGCAAAGTTTGGGTCGAAGCCATGACGGCACGAATGTCACTTCGCTCGCTACAACGGCCGCGTTTGCTAAACATGTCAGCTGGTAGGCTTTGTTCATATCCCATTCCAACTTGTTCCTATCGCACTCCTTGCGTCGCCCTTGCGGCGAAACTGTGACTTTTTTTTGATAACTAGTTTAATCAGTATATTTTTGTGCGGACAGAATCAGGAGGACATCAATGAAGCTCGCAATGAAACTGATATGGCGATGCAACGTGCGACGGAGCCTCAAACGATAGAAAACTAATTTACGAATTAAACAGTCAACGGATGTCGTTGTTTGTTTGGCAACGACAAAGCGCCGGCCCGGGTAATATTGACGTGTTTTCGGCAAAAGAAAACGAAGAAAAATATTGAGATAGGGGCTGAAATTACAGCACACAGAAGCGCTAGCGTATACTCCAGATTTTTTGTTCTTTCTTCCAAGCTTCCACGCTAAATGCTACCACTGGATTTCGACATATAACGAATAAGCACGAGACGCCATCGACGACGTCATAACATTACTTGGCCCGTCGAGATTAGCAAAGTTGCAGTGGTCCGGATAGAATTGGCTGGCACGTACGAGGAGAGACCTTCGTCATAAATAGGTCGGTGGTTTTTGCGCGCGCACTCGCATTTGAGAGCGACACCATGAAAGAGGGAGGAGGGAAAGTCAGGAGGGTTAACTGGACATCGGTTCGCTACCCTACAATAAGGGGAAAGGAAAGATGGAGCGGAGATAAAAAAATTGGTCGCGTATCTGCGTGCTTCGCTGCAAATGTCGTCGAAAGACGATAGTCTTCTGCCGGCCATCCTACATGACTCCTCCTCCTCTATGTCGAATCGCCGCATCTGGCTCATAGCGTCGCATTTTCAGCGCAGCCTAAGAAACACTATGGTCTTTAGAATTACGTATCTATGTATTTTCTAGTAAATGAACACACCACCTAATACTTACGTATTGACGTTGCGCCTCAGATATACGTAGCATTTGCTTTTTGATCGACAATGTTCACAAGTATGAACGGCGCTACCAGTTCAAGATGGCTGGGCGTTCAGCAAGTGGATAAACTTTGGCCGGGTGGCTGAATAGGGTGACAGACAGACAAACGGGAAAACACACACGATCGAAATTTCTGCGTTTAAGCTCCCCAAGAAAGACTATCGTCTTTAAAAGCAGGCATGAAAAGCTGAGGAGTCCAATGAGCTGCGTAAGAAGTTCAATAAAGCCGGCGTGACGACAGGCCGGGAATCTCTCGGTTGCGACGGGTGCGCGAAGCGAGGGTCGCCATGGCGACGGCAGAGTCCGTTCAGCTGTGGCGATCAGGTGCGCGTAGCCGTCGGAGTGAGAAGACAAACGCTGACCCGCCGCCCATTCATGCGCCACCAAATCAGCGACGCCGGGGCCCAAAGCGGCGGCAGCGTCAAACAGATGGCGCTCTTAGCGGCCACCCGTATTGTTCAGGGCATGCCTAAGTGGCCTCCGGGGTGTTTGCGCCGAGTGCGCTGGGCTGAAAAGGCGCCGAGATCAAAAGCCCAGATTGGCACTAAGCGGAACCGACGGAGGCCGCCAAATAATGCAGTTCGCTCGATCAGCAGGCGGCGCTCTTCTTTGGCGCGTGGCCGGATTCATCGGGCCACTGTGGAGCACGCTCGAATTGATGGAATTCGGCGCTGATGGCGCGGCCTTTGACGCCGTGAGAAAATTAGAGGGCTTGCAAATGGATATGAAAACAAACAAAATATTTAAAAAGTACGCAAAACATCCAGCTGAGCTAGAATGAAAACAAGCAGCACAGTACGCGCCACTCTGTATCTGACAAAGTGCATAAACACGGCAGTGTCATACTTTATTTTACATCTGAACGAAACAAAAAAAGTATAAGAAAACGCAAAGTTAAGTGCTTGAGCTGTCGGGGGCATGTATCAAGATACCGGACTATGAGAGCTCATTACGTCGAACAACGGTAATTCGACCAGCCGAACAACAAACGAGCACAGTCGACAGACTGACTGTTTTGCTCGAGAGAGTGTATTAGAAGTATGTCTAAAATATCAGGGAACACGCTTCCACAAGACAACAGTTAGAACAATTCTGCAACAATTAGGCGCACAAACATGCCGTTCTTGGAGAACAAATTCAAAACGAGACAGAACGTCAGAGGGTGATTCGCTGTTCAATTATTTCGCATCGCTCATCCTTCTTACATGACATTATTTACGTCGTTACGAGCTAACATTGAACTAAATATTCGATGGAACACAAAGGGCGAACCTTTATGGGTGGTGTATCCGGTTTAATATCCCAAAGAGACTCCGGATATGAGAGTACGCCTTACAGAAACGATTCGACGGCCGTAATATTATACAGAGTCATTAAATAACGCTTTGCGAAAAACAAATACAAAAAAATTAGCGCAGCTTGCACTAATTAGTCCCGCAAGGCTGGATCACTGTAGAGCTGCTGGGCACCTAGCTGGTCGTGGCTCCGGTAGGCTTGCTCTTTTTTTGTTTCAATTTTTTTCGTGCGTGTTTCTATATCTTTCTCTGTGTATTTCTTTCTCTGTCTTTTTGTCCTTTTTTTTCTTTTTCTTCCCCTTCTTTCCCTCTATTTTCCCCTCTTTCTTTCTACGTCTTTCTCTCTCTCTCGCTCTCTCTCTACATAGTCATTCATCTCTCCTCGTTTCCCTCCTCCTCACTCTAACTTTCCTTTCCCAACGCCTTGCTATCCCTTACGGAAATGTCGTATATGGCACTTATATAAGTTATACGGGGCCATAAATGAGTATATATGTCTGCATATGTGGCTACTGCTTACCATATAAGGATGTGAATGGGGCCATATATGGCGCGATTGGCCCATATATGGAGTCAAATACAGCCATATATGGCGTCGCTGGTTCATATATAACGTGAAGTGCAGTCATATATGGCACGGCAACGCCATATATGACATCCAGTAGATCCATATATGGGGTTGTGCTACCATATATGGGATGAATAACGTATATATATATACTACAGTATACAAGGAATTGCCCTTCAAGTTTTTGTGGAACACGCTTTTCTGACGTGCGGGTTATCGCCAGAACCAAAGATAAAACAGCGCCCCGGCCACGGTGGTACAGTGGTTGTGGCGCTCGACAGCGGACACGAAGGTCGCGGGATCGAATCCCGCGGCCGCGGCGGCTGCATTTTCGATGGAGGCGAAAATGTTTGAGGCCCGTGTACTTACATTTAGGTGCACGTTAAGGAACCCCAGGTGGCCGGAATTTCCGGAGCCCTCCACTACGGCGTCCCTCATAATCATATCGTGGTTTTGGGACGTTAAACCCCAAATACTATTAATACTATTATTATTAAAGATAATAACAGCCAGAGAATTAATGGAAGCGCTCTGCATCGGCGAAAAATGTTACATGTGCGTTAGTGACACTTCCGTAGGATTGTATAAATCCTCAAAAAAGTTTATTGAGTATGCGTTATCTGACTGCCATTGATGCGAACATCTTTTCTGCGCACGCACTGCGAAGGATACATATGTACGTGCATTTCTGCAAATAAATCAGTTGGTAGTGGCGCTCTGTCCCGTGTCCTTTCTTGTGATTGTGTTCTCTCGCGCCTTAAAAGTAAACATGAACGTACACCAACTCGCCCCAAGAAAAGTTCTCTTGAACTATACAAGGCTATGCTATGCCCTGCTAGCGTGCCTGGATAGCCGAGTGGTTACGACGCTCGCCTTCGAATCGTGGCTACGCGGGTTCGAATCTCGCCTCCGAAGAAAATTATTTCGCCAAGAATTTCTCTATTTATCTTTCGTTCTATCTGTGCTCGTTCTGCGACCCATCACAGTTATTGCATACCACGCCGGACAAGCCGGCGCACGTGTTCTGGGAGCGAAGCAGAAAAGGGAGAGGAGGACGAAAGGAGCGCGTGCAGGTTCATGGTGACGATAATCTTCTGTCTACGACACACGGCAAACCTCTAGCAAAGCAGCTCTCTGCTGTAATAATACTAATAATACTGAAAAAGAGCCCTTAATTGAAGGAGCGGAGCCCATTGTCCACCAGATGAAGGATCAAACGCTAATCTTCAGCTGTAGCGAAGACGTAGCCCCCAAGTACTGCAGAACTTAAAGGGACACTAAAGAGCAAAACGATTTTTCTCGTATTAGTATAAAGTACACTTTCACGATGCCAAAAAGTCCACGCTTGCTGCAAGAAGACGCTTAGTAAGAGAGAAAACGCGCAAAAACAAAATGTGGGTGGCGACGCCACCTAGAAGTTCCCGCATCAATCACCGTGACGTCACATGTTTTGACGGCGCCTACTAGGGACTACGTAGTTCCTAATCGGTGAAAATGAAGTGCACTGTCCTCTGAGGGGGCCATAGACGTGACGTACGAAGTTTGAGGTAATTTTGTTGAGCCAATGGCGCCAAAATACGATAGATACACTTTGAAATCCTTGACGTCACGCGGAGAGATTTCGTCGCGAAATTTAAAAATGAAACTTTCAACTTGATTTTCTCCTCTATTAATAAACCTATGATGGCGAAATTAACGACATTAGAGTTCTCAGAGCATAACTTGTCGATGTAAAGCAATTCCTTGTTTCTCTTTAGTGTCCCTTTAAGCGCCAGAATACGTCTCAGGCTCTGGTCAAGAAAAATCACACGAATACAAAGCAAGTCCCATTCTGATCTCGTTACCGACGGCGCACACAGATCGAAATGTCTTCACACAACGAAAAAAATCGTGCGTAAGTTCTTAAGACCGACGTTGATTGATTAAAAGCCGAAGCCGGCAAACGGTGGCTCAGTCGAGGGGAAAAAAAAAGGAATTGAATATTAAGAGATTTCCGTCGTTATGGAGATCGAAAGTTTCTGCTTGTCATTATTTCTGGCACACACGTGGACGCCAACACTGAGCTACGCCGCAATGATAACAAAATGAATTTTCATTCTGGAACATGCGGCGCAGATATTATAATAATACAGAGATTTTTTTTTTTTTTCGTGGAATTTCACCGCCCACACTGATGGCGCACTTTTCTGTCGAGTCGCTCGAGACGCAGCCCCTGCTCGCAGTTGTCTTTAGATTTACCTCCAGTAACACTTTTTTCGGCTGTGAAATGAATATAAATGACCTCTTTATTAAAAACCTCCACGTCAAGACAAGAAGAACAAAAGAAACGAAAGAGGGCCCGACGAGCGAGGATAAGTGCCGAGAAATGGTCGGTATATACCAAAGCTTGCGCGCACCTTTCGTTCTTCTCAGGACTAAAATTACGATCCGGACAAAAAAATGAAGAAGGCGAAAGAAGCAGACTCGTTGCTCTTGCGCGTAATAACGGACAAAAAAATAAATAAAAGAAGACAGAGCAGGAGTAGTGAGGATAAAAGGAGATAAACGTTGCGGGAATGGGAAGCGTGTCCGAATATGAAATTTTTTCGGGACTGGGAGGAAAAACGGAATGGATGGCGGAGAATTCGACGTATACGCGGCGCTATGGTAGAAGAAGCGGGGATTACCGGACGCACAGGCTGTTCTTGAGATCCCATACAAAGCACGCTAGCGCTCTTCTTGCACGGCGCATTGTAATGAAAAAAAAAAAAAGAGTAAACACGGCCTCCAAGCATCTCGGGTTTTCACGCCGACTTGGAAGATAAACGTTTTTCTTTCGAGGCGCGATCGCCTCGATATGTTCTTTGTATCAATGGCGCAGTAAAAAAAAGAAAAGATAAACACCTAATGTAATCTTGTATCCCACAACACCGCGTTATCACGCAGTTTTATGCCAGCCGCGCACGTAATTCCATTTAGAGTAGTGTTATCGGACACGTATATAATCATAAGGAGGTGTATTGGTGGCGCCATAACGCGAAGCTGCATTGAACCAGAACGGACAATAGAACAGCACCACTATGTGCAAAATGACAGTGCGCAATTTAACTGCGGGAACAAAGAGGTCAACAGCGACAACGTGAAAGTATACAGTGAGTTTCCTCTGACCATAACTACAAGAGAGGCATGTGTAGTATAACCACTAGATTCACGCTTGCATAAACGCCAGCAAAGCGACAACTGTTACTCGCCTTAATCACGTCTCCGTCACTTCAGCTGACGCAACGCGTAATACTCACACTGACAGTGTTAAAACAGTACATCGTTAAAATGGGAGTGAACGGAAACACGCCAAGGTGCCCACGTTTGTTCAGTATGTCAATGACGGCAGCTGCGCGAACCACTCTACTGGGTATGAGGGTTGGCAACCTGGCGAGCTTAGATGCTGCTTGATATGAATGGCACTTTCTCGGTATCCACGGTTTTCACGCAGACTCTCTGACACACGCAAAAGGAACAGGAGAGAGGGAGAGAGCAAAGGCAGGGATGTACGCTTTCCCCCACTTGGGAAAAGGATGGGTGAGTTTGAAAGCTATAGAGCTAGAGCCACACACCTCACCGTCACAATATCGCTATTGGTCTATCAAGGCCGGTGCAAGTCTTCGAGAATTTCAGCTGCCCTTCGTCTCCTTCATACGCGATGCACGACAATCTATAAATGGTTGCTGCTGACATCGGTCACTCCACTGTAAAGCACGCGTAAAGGCAGCCAGACGATCAGTCAAGCTCCATGGGACTGCGCTCACTTCGCACGGAACACCCATTGAATATTGGGCTGAGCATATACGGTGACATCCGTGTTGATCGAGTAAGGTTGTCTCTATTTAGAGGAATGAATTGAGGACGCAGAAACGTCCGAAGCTTCCGTATACCCACAAACAACACACACGGGAAAAACAACACCCCTTTGGCACGTCGTGCGCTGCGAAGCTCGTAAGGCGCATGTATATGTGCGAGTATTGTCAATTAAATTTGGGCAATAACTAAATACCCTGCATGTCAGACAGAACGGTATTAAGTCTGAGTGCTCCATCGACTCATCCGTTATCGCGCAGGCGTACAAAATCGATCCCGCACGCACCCACCTCGAACAGGCGCGAGGACTGAAAAATAGCCGGTTTCTGCTCGGCTATTGAACGAATTTATATCGGCTGACAGCCGCCTCGTTCTTTTTTTTTTGAAACAGGCTTCGTCTACCGTCATGCGGGGGAGCGATAGCGCGGCGAGGCTATTTGCAATCGACCAATTCATTTGGTGCGGGGCCCGCGTTCGCTATCGGCATCCATTTTGCGGGGAAGGGAGGCGATGAGTGGGGGGCTCTCTGCTGCTACACTTTTGTTCGAGCGTCATAAAATGTAAACGACTGGCGCACTCTAACCCTCGCGGAGACTGGCCGTTCTTTAGAGCCGCACTATAATAAAGCGGTCCACTGATGTGGGCCGATTCAGAGCGCTCTAATGTGAGCGTGAACTCATCTCCGGCGAGAATGCCAATGATGGGCCACGACGTTTCAGACACGCTGCAACGCTAAAGCAGAGGACGACGTAAACTTGGCAGCTTTTCGTAGAGAGCAGCAAATGCGTTCAGCGAAAGTGGCGGCTCAGTATCGCGAAACACAAGGCGCGTGAACGAATGAATGATAAAACACGCAAGCAAAGGATAAAACAAGCGAGAGTGCCAACCTCAGGTGCTCTCGCTTGTGTTGCGGCATGATGTGATTGACCTGGACATTCGACAAATCGACTGTGCAGCTCACTGTTAACACTCTACTTTCACTGCTGGGAAAATATCGCGCGCGGTTTGCACCGAACAATGTTCGGTCAACGTGCACTGGGTGCCAACGGAACTCGGTAATCGTGTGACGCATGTTGCGGCAGACTGGTATTCTAAGACGTGCTGCGATTGCAATAAAATTTAGCGTTCGTTCACATACGATCAACTACAAGTGGCCAAATATTCCTCACGTGATGAAAAATACCTGAACGGGGAATGTCCTTCCGACGAGAGGACTCATGATGGGCGGCAGTGACTGTTGGGCCGAAGGCGCTTTTCAAGACGTTGGCTTCGGCATCATTCCACGCCTCCATTTTGCCACACCTTCTGTTAAGTTTGGACTAGTATTCTTGATCATTTTTGAAGGCGCTTTCTAGAGCAGGGCACTTACTAGAGTGTCGTCAACACTGCCCAACGCAAGAATCATCCATGTAGCAACGCATTACGATACGACTGTCAGCCCGAGCTGTAATACGGACGAAAGAGATGGGAAACCGTGGTTAGAGTACCGTGGTGCCGTAAATAACTGGAAGCAAATGGCGCTTGCACCACTGAGCCACCCTGTTCTTCGTGGGGAGTCCGCGAGAGGGCGCGCCGCACCCACGCCGCGTGCGCCACTCGCGATGTTTTGGCGGTCGTATATGCAGACACCGGCAGGCTGTTCCGCTTCACGTGGCGAGAACAGCGGCGGCCGTCGTTGCAAATGGCGCCGGTGTCGGACGCACACCCGCGGTGTGCGAGCCGATCGAAACACCGCGAGAACTCCCACGTGCGCACGCGCCGGCACTTTTTCGAGCGGTAATTGTAAAGGCATACATTTTGGCGTGGGCGCAGTAGCTTCGCCCATACACCCCCGTCGGCAAGAAGACGCGGTGCCGTGTAATTGGTTTCAGGTTGGAACTGCGGGGGGGCCGCGTCCAGCGCGCCGCGCTCCAGTTGCGCGCAGCCATTTGTGGGCCTGTTATGCACGCCGATGAGCTGCGCGCCGAAACGCCGCACGACTCGTTCATCAGACGCCAGCGCCAGTCGGCAAGTTTGGGCCCGCGCGGGAGTGCGTATAAGCCGCCGAGAGCAGCGATGAAAGATCGGAGAACGGCGACTGCTAACGACTGCGTGGTTCGCCATAAGCGCCGAGCAGTCTCGCAAAGTTTGCCGTGACCCGTTTGACCTTGTAAACATAGCTGTCCGCCCGTGCCAGCAGTGTGTGTCGCGTGATAGAGAGCCGCACCATTTAACCTCCCACATCAGCTACATATCTTGAAGAGGAAATGCTAGTCGCGTTATCGGAGTAAGTACGGGCGTATTAAATAATAGCTAGAATAGGCGGAAGCACCGATAACGAAACTTGGAAGCGCGCAGAAACATTGCGGGGATATATGAGGATGTCTATAAAGAAGCCACACGGACTGAATAGAAGCCCAACAGTCAGGACCTGCCACATTTGTGGGGCCGGTTTCCTAACATTCACACAGCATACAGGCGGCGAAAGTAGACGCGGAGATGGACTTGCAAATAGTATTAAAAAAAAAAACAATACACACACACATCTTTAACGTCACACCATGCTTACGACGATATAGCGGAATGACGCCATATCCGAAAGAGATATAATGATCTTCGTTTACGAGCGCTTCACTGCGCAGTCGCTCAGTTGAAAAAAAAAGGAAGGATTTGATGCCCGCGTGCATCTTTGGCGAGTAAGTTCCCCAATAAGGCAATGAATTTCAACTTCCCCTTGACGTCGTGCAATGAACGCTTCCGTGGTAGCGGATCAAGGGACATTTATATTTGTCGTGCGTAGGCATCGTCTGCAGAATTAACGCCAGCCGACAACAACGGGTTCCGACACGCCAGTTCACTTCCACGGGAAAATGTTGGTCGCGCGTCTCAGGTCCGACCTTCTAAAGACGGCGGCGGTGAAGGCACTTCCGCGCAGTCTTTCTTCCGCAAAGACCGAAGCGGTACCGCGCGTTCTGCTCGAGCATTCAAGAAACGCGCGGTGCATCCTACCGCTCTTTCTGTTCCCATCGCTCCGTTCCCCATTTCGGCCATTCAGAGCGCGATCAGTATTGAGGCGACTAAACGCTCGGACGTCATCTGTCACGCGTCCAGCGTCTGCGCGGTCGAAGGTCTCAATCCGGGAACGCCCGCCAGGCCGGCTACAGGGGGGCGCCACAGTCCAACGTCGCCATCTTTTGTTCGACCAAGTGCCGCGTCCTTTTTCTACGCTCCCCAAACTCCTCTCTGCCGAGCTGGAAGGAAGCGTATTCGAATCCCACCCTCTCGGAATGTACGTTTTTACTTCGCGCTCCAATCTGAAGCGAGAACTTAGCGGCGCCGCCGGCACAGATAGAGAGCGGCGTCCGAAAGCTGCAGAGCGGAGAGAACCCAAACACAAGCGTCGGGCCGAATTCAATAGGGCATGAGGGACGGCTTTTCTTATCCCCCGCCAGGGCCGACCTCCCCTCCGCTTTGTCCAAACTGAGTCGCACCGTTTTGTGCCTGTCACGCGGGACTCTCTCTTTGCGGTGCCTGCGTGCAGTGAGCTATCTTGCAGCCACGCACATATTTCTCGGCGGTGCCGGATGCAGCGGCTCTGTACTTCGTGTCACCCGCTCTGCCACCGCGACAGTCGGCGTGGGCAGACGACCAGATAGAGCGCGTCTGCACGGTCGGGAAAAAAAGAAGCAAACGACAAGCAGACGACAAGCGGCTACAACGTCAGAGTGACTTTGTCTCCTCGGGCGCTAGGCACCTTTCGGCGGTTACCCGGATTACCGAGACGCAAGGTGGGAGTACTGAAAAGTTTGCGGTCGCGAAGTGGGAGTCACCTCGGTCGCCGCAGTGCCGGCGACAAAAGCGAGATTTAAGAGGGCGGAATGGACTCGTAATAAAGGCCTCTTCTTTGGCCTCCCGGCCGTAAGAGATTACCGGGGGTCTCCTGAGTCCGCATTGTCGGAATCGGAAGCATCTGCGAAGACGCTTCTCTTGGAGGTTCTGCGCCCGACCAAGTCAATAAGTCGCCCTCATAGTCGAAGCGGGACGAAAATTCGCTGCCTCAATCGCAGATTTCAGCTATGGCGCGTGATGGTCCCACATTTGGGGACTCGCGTGTTTTGAAGAAAATATCTCGAGGTGGAAGAGCATTTGCAGGCTTTCTTCAAGATATAGGCAGGCGATTGCCCCGCCCGATTTCCTGCTTTTGGGTCATGTTGAAAACACGATCACATTTTTTTTTTTTAATAGCGAAGCGCGCGCAGTGAAAGAATGGGCATGCCTGTGGCCCATGAGCTTTCCCGCGTACGGTGCTGTGCTGGGCCCCCATATCACCAATTGCATGCGGCGTCTGTAGCGTTTAAGATTTTGAAGAGTAGCGTGACACCTCGTTTCTGATTGGAGGGCTTTCCTCGATCACGAAATACCGCATAGCTATAGTTGGGCGAGCCGACAGAGTCACAATTTTTTACGCTAGCACACAAGTCGGCGCACTAAAGGAGGGGACACGATCGACATAAGCGCTGACTCACGACTCAAGTTCTACCACTAATAAATCCGATAAGTAAGAAAAAAAACGCATATTGCCAACATGTTGGTTATCTGTTATTCATTGGGGATAAATTTAGAGTCGCGATCGAGCGTTCGCGTTGCGCTGACTTTCGATAGTGCGGTGATGCTTCCGTTGCTCGTACAGATGGAAATTTCATAAAAATAAAGCATTAAAAATAATCGCATACATGGACAAATGCAACTAAGTATAGCCGGCCATAAAAGGTTCTAGGAATATAATTGAAACTAGCTTAAACTGGTCGTGGATCCGGCGCAGAAGGAAGAAATCCTTCGCCCGACACGATAGAAACAGAGAGAAGACGTTTCGGTTACACTGACGGGTGACCTGTTTTGCCGCTGTGAATGTAGGTGTGTATTCTTCCTCTGTTGCCGGAGTCCCTTTTTTTTTTTTAAAGACTTCTCGCAATTATAACACTTCGCGACTACACGGACTTGCGGCAAAACTTGGATTCAACGAGGAACATTCTAAATATAGACTATAGAACCTCTCTAGATCTATAGGTTAGATCTGGTCCGTGAAATAGAAGAGCGCTGCTGACGCGCAAGGAGAGTTTAGTCTGCGCCGTTCTTATCATCTGGCGCAATAAAGCTAAATGCTTGCTATAGCAAGGATTTCATTTCGAAAGGGGTGAAATTGGTGCGAACAAATTTCTGACTACGGCAATCGGCGCTCAAATTAAATATGACAACCGTGTTGATCCTTGATGGCTGCACGTCAATTACGTATATATAATTGTCCTGTCTTTAAAATGCCTAACAGTTGTCTCGAAGAAATCTGTGGCGTCGAAGAACGCCGCTCGCACTTGTTGAGTCACATGAATCTTGAGAACGCTCTTTCGTACGCGCCTCTGCCTCGATTTTCTCGCGCACTGCGCAGTGACAACCCGGGCGCTTTTAAGAAGAGCCCGCCTCTGGCAGAAAAGCTAGCGCACCATCCTGCAGGGGATGACCTCGTAGTATTTCCGCCGGAGTCACGCGCGCTCTTCGAGTAGCCATTAAAATGGCGCTCGGTTCCAAAGACCTTTCTCGGAATCATTAAAAGAACAAAAGAAGAAGAGCTCCGGCCGAGCCAGTCGAAGAGCAACAGCGCGCGACGTGCACAAAATAGCACTCGCCAAAGCATGGCCGGACGAAAAGAGAGCGCGCTTTCCTCTCGCCTTTCAGTTATTGCACCGTTTCGGTCTTATCCAATCTCTCCCTTATGCAAAATATGTATGTGTATTTTTTTCAATCGGCTTGTGCCGTGCACTCCAATGGCGGCTTTCTCTCGCGGGGGTGGCCGAGGTTTTTTACGAGTCGCACGGCGAACAACGCCCCCACACGGCCGCACACGGTTCCACACTCGACCGCAGCTCTGGGAGGACGCGAAGGCTCAATTTCGAGCCCCATATCGGCGCCTTATTTCGTTTAAAGTGAGCGCGCCCGTGGCGTGACTGCGCATGCCGAGGAGTCGCCGCCTGCGCTCATTACACGCTCGCTGTCGCACTCCGCCTTGACTGTGCCTGCGTGCTCTGCGTGCATATGCTCACTCTTGTACGCTCTGACCCGCTCTCGCTTCAACATGTTGCACCAGCGAATACACGCACGCAATGGCACAAAGCGTAAAAGACCTTCGCCAACCTTTGGTTAGTGCGTGCTTAGAATAAAGGAGATGTCGCAAAATATCCCGAGTCAGCGGTGCACATTGTATTATCAACGTCTTTTACGTATTGTTTTCTGCGTGCTGGTCTTGTTTACTTTGCGCCATAACTAGAACGTTGCTTCGCTGTTATGTTTGTTTGTTTGTTTGTTTGTTTGTTTCTACATTTTGGAACACAGGAGCCCTCGTATGCTTGCGCGAATACCCCCCCCCCCTCCAAGAACATAATCTTCACGCAGTAGCACAGCCAGAAATTTTCGCGAGCTGTTATAGGTCGCCGGTAAAAAAAAAAATACAAACAAAGATAGCCTGCACCCAAACAATATCTTAGTCATTTTTTGGGTGTCGATAAAAGCGAGAGGTTAGTTGCGTTTCGTGCACTGTAATGGACATGCTAGTGCACACAGGTCCCCGAAAATTTCATTCGTAATCAACAATTATGCTCTAATAATAAAAAAACAAAACGAAAGAAACACCCGTGAAAAAGACAAAGCAAACGTACAGTCGCGCCCGATACGAGCTGCAACATGCTGCCGGTGGTCAATGCGGCGTCAACACTGCACGGGGGCGCCGACATAGAAAACAATCGGCGGCGTAAATATTGTTTCCACTACTGGTGTTTCCGAAACCAATTTCACGTTTTGCGGTGTTCCAGCGTAGACCTGCTGCCTCTTTAACCATGGCCAGCGTGCTGCAACCCATGCTGAGTGCCACTGTACCAGAACAATCTTCGATAGTTATGCTGAAACGCGAAATCAAGCGACTGTTCGAAATTCAGCGCGCAACTATCGGACGACGATAAAGAGCGCTATTAAAACGTGGTCGCGGCAATAAGCGAAAATTCTGCGAGCTCCTCAACACGCTGAACATTAATTACTCATCCGCATCCGCAAGAAGAAGGAGAGGAGTCTCTCGTCTCCAGGCTACACATCCAGCCGGCGGTCGACACGCGAAGCTTCGAAATGACAGTTCCTGGACAACACTACTAAAATGTTTTAACAAGACTGTTTGTTGGCATAGTTGGTACTTGCTTAATGACATTCTTTAGCCGCGAAAGAGCACAGAGCAAAGAAACACACAACGACAGGACGGGCGGCCATTAAACCTGTCATTAAACTTGGACAACATTAAACTGATATTTAAAAAAATGTCACTAAACCTGGACAACAGTAGCCAATTTCCGTTTTTGCATTTTAATATATCGGCGCGGTGCGCGAACGAATAGCACCGGCCAACAAGAGAAAGCGGCGAAAGGAGGGGGCCGCGGTATTTGCAGAGGTCAGAAAATTTCGGCGGTGTTCTGACGCCGAGAGAGCCCCCTGGCTACGCCCTCGTCATCGCGTATTTCTTTCTTCCTTTCTTTCTTTCTTTCTTTCTCATTGTGACAATGCAGACGTTATTAGGAACAAATAATTATTTATTTTTGAACAACTTTTGTTAGCCCTGGCTTGTGTTGGCCGATACGTGTCTGCAGAATCCAAAAGAAATGCAACCTTCATCGCTCTTACAACGACTTCGAGATAAATATTCCAACTCACTCGAGGACCAATCACGAGCGCGCAAGCGAAGACATCGCACCGAGACCGGGAATATCGAACCCATCACCGTAGCTGTCACGGCCCTCTGCGTTTCTGAAGGGAGGTTCCGGTCAGCAGTATAGTGCACACGATGAATGCAAGAAGAGAAAGTGGAGATAAGCGATCCATTACACGCCGAGAACTTTGGGCGAGAGGAAAGTTTTACGAGCCTCTCTGATTCTGGAAAGAGAGAGCAAAGAAGCATCCAAGAGCACGCGGCGAGGTCCACGATGAAGGCCAAAATGAGGACAACAACAACAACAAAATTGCGAAGCTCTTCTCTTTTCTTGAGCTTCGCGCTATCGTAGTGCTCAGTGTTGTGGCGCTGAATGTTAGCACTTGAGATTGTGGGCGCGTATTATAGAAATGTATATGTAAAACCTGAGGGCATGTCTCGCCTTAATCTCGAAAACAGCGGTAAAAAAGAAAGATAGAGAAAGAAAGAAATCGTCGCGTGGAGAGAAGAGGGAGGCGGCTTACTTAACGAGCAACGAGGGTATATATACATAAGCGACCTGCGACACGCTGCCTCTCATAGTGTCCTTCTCTCTCTCTTTTTCATAGAAAAAACAAAAGATGCTTTTGTTTTAATATTGCCTCCACATGCGCTCCGGCTTCACCTTCATGCCAGAGACCACTAGGAGAAGCGGCAGTTGGCTTCGATGTCGATATCAATTGTGGCAGTCGTTTATTATTTAGGTGCCTCATCAAATGCGAAAAGTGACCACCGGCGTCAACACGAACGGTCATTCTAAATTATTTTTGTAATGACGTCACGTGATGACATCAACACATCACGTGGGCCGATCCCGGAGGAAGATGGCTTCGGCCTTCGAGTCGTCTTAGGTATATGGACCATGCGACTTGTCGATCATTGTTAATGTTACGTAGACCAGGTTTGCACGCGTTATCGCGTGTTCTCTCGGATACTCTTTCTGAATGCATTTATGTGTTTTGCTCACTCGTTTATCACTTTATCGGATGGGTGTGCATGACTGAAATCACAGATACAGCCCAGTGGATGAGACGTCGTCGAGAATGTATCGGATCCCACGTGCTCACACGAACGGCCACAGGCGCCGCGCACAGGGTTCTCCGTTGCAGCGCCCTTCTCCCTTTGGTCGAGTAGGCAACAAAAGCCAGCTTTGGAACGGATGCAAAATGAAACTGCAGAGGCCATTGTGTGCTTCTAATAACGGCCCGCCCTTCGTTCCACGTTTTCAGGTGCTAACAGCGGGAAGTGAACGGCTGCTTGAATGCAACATCGGGTGTCCTCGGCCGTCATTATCGTCAAACACCAACATGGTCGTAACCTTGCGCTCCAAACAATGACCGTACGGGGCAGACTTGCTGCCTCCCTCAGGTAATCAGGGGGAAGGACAGCAATGGTCACACCTTGGTTCGTTTATTCTTTCGTTTCAGCAATGTGAGCCTAAAAGCATGCCGTGAAGAATAACGCGTGGCCGATGCACGACGTTAACGACACGAAAGACACACACGAGCGATGATGACGTGTACGTATGGTTGATGCCGATTATTGCCCCGGAAGTTAACGATACAGTTCACCGTACAGACGTCGTCTACGCCCAGGCGGTTTAAGGTTAGAGAGGGGAGAGATGGATGCTATGACAGTCGCCTTTATAACGGGGCAGTGACATGCGCGCCACCAGGCTCGACAAAAAGAAAAAAAAAAAAGCTTTTTTTTTTTTAGGTTGGCCTAGTGCCTTGTGTACTTCGACGAAATCAATCCTACTATAGAAAAAAAACAACCTAAATTCACAGCCCCGCTCTCTGTCCCATCCGGCAGAATTTTCCCGACGCATAGCGCCACCAGGGGTCAACCTTCGGCTGCATAGCTGCAGTATCGCGGTCGGGACACTCTGATAAGGACGTCAGGCTCCACAATACATACACAACGCAACACGTGTAGCGTACATCGTGCCGGATCACGTGGTCTGCCTTTACTTCGGTACCTCATTCGCTTTCCCCCTTTCTCTCTGACAGCATAAATGGGCGTCCTGGGACGACCCTAGAAACAGAGCTCCGCGAAATGAAGCCTCGGCATCTCGATGTACCCCGCATCGTTTGTTATCAAGCCTTCCCAGTTTTGCTCTTAGCCTGTTCTGCCCCACTCATTTTTACGCAAGCTTTCTCGTTATCACCTAAGCCGCGCACTCTGGGGACGCAGTTCTCGTGCGCCGCGGGGAGCGTAGAATTTATGTCCACCGCCACGCGCAATAATCTCCACACCTTCATCGCCCGACTTCCCTGGCGAAGGATGAGTAAAGAAGCATAAACACGAAGCGGGCGCCAAACCCCTCGACGAGGAGAAAAAAAAAAAAAAAGCAGGGCCACCAGGAAATGCGGCGCATCGACGAGTGTAGTGTACGCCGCACACGACTGTTCATCGGCGGCGGAGAGCTGCGAACCGAGCGCACGCCGGGGTTCGCTCTCCGGCGAGCGTGACTCAGACAGCACGACTTCTCCGCGACACGGTCCGCGGAGGCACTTCTTCTTTTGGCTCGTCGTATGAAAGGACCTCAAGCACGAAGGCCAGACGCTGCCCCGCGGGACCTTCTGGTGGTTCTCCATAGCGCACGCGGTTTGATCGTGTAGGCTATAGTAGCAGGCACTTTCGCAAGCAGAACGAAAGCAGCTCTCCTAAGAGTTTATTTATCGACATAGAGACGTAAAGCGTTCGATTACACCCTTACTGTGATTGCAAATTACCATGATTGCCAGCATGCCCAACTGTTCCCCCCCCCTCCCCCCGCTACTTTTTCATGCTGAATTTATTTACACGGCACTCGTTTCTATTCGTATACATGTGTATTGGCAAATGTCGACTCGGCAGTCCATTTCTTACACAAACGACACGACAATGATAGCCTGACTGTATAATAGACGACGACGAGGTAAACTTTGACACGAATTACAGTGTTTGTGTCTGTGACGGAGACACAGTAATTAGCGGAAATGATATATTTTGATGTGGTCTACAAATTTTATGACTGTCCATATCGAGCGATATACGAGATGTGCCACCAGCTCGACTGGCCGATTCTAGTGCTGACGGGTCTCGCGTGGTACTCTGGGACAATGCTCCGATGACTAGTTTGCCATTTCATACGTTCCGACGCATGAAATGGCATGATGAGTCATCCTTCAGATACCCTCTACTTCATGAGAGCACGCGCGCCATAGTGACAAGCCAGAACTTTTGTTTCGAATGGTAGCGATGTTGCCGGCTTTCGTGGCTTGAGCCAATCGGCGAGGAAATGACCACACTCGCAAGCAGCATGTCATGTCGATCACATCAAAACCTATACCGCTTAAGTGTCTCGATGACTACGCGGTCACTATATCGTTTCCTGTCTCTCCCCTCTGTAAGCCCATGCGGATTACACAAGCATTTTCGATGGAGGCGAAAATGTTCGAGGCCCGTGTACTTAGATATAGGTGCACGTTAAAGAACCCCAGGTGGTCGAAATTTCCGGAGCCCTCCACTACGGCGTCTCTCATAATCATATGGTGGTTTTGGGACGTTAAACCCCAGATATTATTATTATGCGGATTACACAAGCGGTAGTGAAAGGGAAAGCAAGAAAAAAATACCGCGTACAGTATCTGGACGCGTATTCGCAAAAGTATCTTACGCTAGAAAAGCTCTTTAGAAAACCTTTCATCCAATTCTCACGCTGTACGTACCATTAACGAAGATGGTTGGACAATGACAAGGCAACTTACGGACTGAAAGATTCGTCAATTCGGATCTTGTGCTCGTACTCACAAAAGCGTCCAACGCCGGCATTGTTCGTAATAGGAAATTTCAGCCAATCTTGATGCTCGATACATTACTAGCAAATCCGGCTGTCACTAGAACACCTACAAATGAAAGCGAGCAGCGCTTCCAGTAAGATTCATCATGTCTGACGGCTGCGACGCTTGTCCAATGGATGCGGGAAGCAGTGTCCGTGCTTTATCGCTTCGCAAGCGTTCGCCCGGACAGAATGCGCCACTCGAGGTCGCAAACGTCCCCTCTCACTGCTGGAAGAACCTCGCGTCTTTTCTACCGCGGTATTTGTAATAACCACTTTCATACATTTCCTAGCCGGAAACCATCTAGCGCACAAACAAATCCCCGAGTCCTTTCTTTCCCTGCAGCATTCCGTCATTGGCACTTGGATGGCTTTGTGCGCAGAGGCGTAGCCATGGCGACTGATGTTGTCTCTGGCGGGTCCGCTTCTCTATTTGTCGCTTCCTTATGATTCTCCCCGCGCATTCCGATCACTGGACAACGGGCGTCGGACGTACTTTCATCAGAGCTTGGCCGCGATTGCTATTAGTCCGTCCCTTCCGAGTGCGCCCCCGGCTGAGCGTTAAAGCAAACTCGGTTCAAGTTGTCGCCGGTGCCAGAGGGAGGCAAGAGCAGACGCCAGTGCAGCACCCGTGCAGTACGGTGCAAGCTGGAACCATTCGGAACTCGGGGGATACCACGCGCTGCTTGCCCTATCGCCCACTGGCGTCTATGCAGCACGGAAAAAAAAAAAAAAAAACACGCCCAACGATGCTTGGTCGAATTTGTTGCCGTCGCTTATCGAGTGATCCTGGGAAAGTATGTTATGCAAGAGACGTCTATACCGTCAACAAATTTCTGTAGCACACCTTTTGTTCCCGCCTGTGCGTATCGCACAGCCTTCGTCTGCAGGTTCGCCCTGCCGAGGCTGAGAGGAGCCGCAATATTCCCGCGACTCGCAAATGCCGAAGAGGAAGAAAAAGACTGAATCACAAAGATGCGGGCTCACACAAGACAGTCCTAGCTGCCTTCGCAGCGCTGCATCGAAGGACTGAGCCCAACGGTAGGAGGGGCACCCTGCGTTGGGTCGCACGTGCATGAGCGGCGACCTTAATGCGGCCGGGAGCCGAGCGTATGGGGGAACCGAGTTCCCGATACAGCTGCGACCACCGAGTTTGCGCCACGGTGTGCACCCCCTCCCGAACCGATGAATGGGGCCCTCCCCTTTCACTCTCTCTTTCTTTCTTTTTTTTTTTCATCGAAGCCTCGTATCGTTTCAACGCATTTTCATCTTTTTTACCTGCTTCTTGTTCATCGCTTGCCCGCGTGTGTTTCTTGTTTCTTGCCTGTTCATATAAAATTAATTTTTGTCCCTGCTCCTCAGTACACTCGATGGGTCGACGAAGAATTCGGAGATGGGAGTTCCCGCACACACAAACATTCAACGATCTGCCGATCTATACGATGCCATTTGTGAAATGCGAAGACGTAACAGATGAGCAAAACGAGCGCCTGCAATGAGCTCCGCAACGACCGCAAGGTTCGAGTCACAATCCTTTACGACGACCGTAAAAAGAGCGCGGCCTCCACGCAAATGTCATCACCGACAGAGCCGGGCGGGAAATGGCCCCTACAACTCTCGCGCAATACCTACCGGAGTTTTCTAATGTGTCTGCGCCATTTCGCGGGGCAAATCAGTGCGGAACTACACACACACGGGGATGCCACTGTGTTGCGCATTCAGCGCACGGATGTGCCCCGGCTGCAGGATGGCTTCGACCGTGGCTCAGTTGGCGCCATGTGTCGCTGATGAGCGGCCCCGCTGCACTCGGCGCTTCGTGATGGCGTCGCTCTAGACGAAAAGACAACCGGCGGCAAACTCCGTAATGGTTTGAGGCTATGTTGTCACGTGGCCGTGACGGTGAAGGAGGCTCCCGCAGTACTCGGAAATACCCAACTCCTTATTTGGGCAAACTTGTGCCCGGAAAATGAAAGGTCAAACACAAGCAATTCAAGCTGCACACTGATAGCGGCGAGAACAGCGTATAGGCCGTCGAGTAATCTGTCCATGGGTGGAACGCGTCGTCTTCTGTTACATGTCATCGAACCTTCCAGCGTTACGGCATGGTGCTCGCGTAAGCTCTCGATTAAACTTGACTATTCGCGTCCTGCGCGTAATCTTAACAGGATGATCTCAAACAATCGCGAAGCTTCTCAAACACTGCGGCGCGGTCTGCGCCGAGCCTTGCTCTTTGCGAGTCTTTGCGGGTGAAACCCGAATACAGCCGACTACAGCCGAATACAGCCGACGCCGGTACGTGTTCTGGCAGTGCGTGGTTTGTGCGCGCTTCCATGACGTCACAAGTTCAGTGCACGGAGCTCGCACAGAAATGACTGCTGCGCCAACCTTACGGCTGGCGCACGTTTATTTTGTCAACTGCATCAGTAAACACCGGTATACATCATGCCTTGCGAAACTATGCGGACGTGCGCTGATTTTCGATCGCATCGTATACGCGCGCAATTCCGAGCAATACGCGTCTAGAAGGAAACTATTTCGCTGTATAGGCCTACGTGGGCGACAGATCAGGGCCCGTGCTCACAAAAATGTTCTTAGATAACATGCCAGCCATCCTGATACCGGACATATTAACGTATAGGCGGCTGGCCAGTGGGAGAATTCACTTACGCAAGAGAAGCTTCGTGGCACCAGACTGATTTGTTTGCCAGGTTTTCACCGCGCGCCCAATGAGGTATGCGCTAACCATAGGTCATCCCACCCTATTGAGACTTGTTTCACATGCGAATCGCTCAAAAACAAAAGGAGCCGACATGTGAACTCGGCAACTATAATAAGGTAAGGCAAGTGACATCAACCACGCACATGACGCAACACGTGCGCGCATCACTGCGCCAGTGTACGCCTCGGGAGAGCGGAACGGCAATTATGAAATCCAGCGAGATCAACGGCACGCCATGCAGTCAGTGGTTATTGCGTAGGGCAGAGATAACCCGCCATATAGTGTACGCAACGAACAGAGAAACGAGCCTGAACGAGTGGCATGTTTATAGCCTGCGCAATACAAGGTCGTTGCGAGAGCCACATTCACGACCATGCCTTCGAGATAAGCAGCAGCGAGTGCGATGACTGTTCTTACTGCACGTGCCATGTGCAGCGACCAATCACATCACGACGCTGCTATAGAATCTGCTCATAATTTACTGCGATCGGCTCTGGTAGTGAGTATATCGCGCAATGTGGATGGCCAGCGTCAGTGCGTACGCTATCGACAAGATTCGGTTCGTCCACAATCTTGTTACCGCTCGCCAAATATCCGGTTACCGGAGTCCCCACTCGGGGGTCGTAAACGTGGGCGGCCTGGGTGGGGGGCACCACATGATGATTCATTGCCCTACCTTACAAACATGTGTATCTGTTATTTGATTAAATTAACCGAGCGTATCTTCTTGTAAATTGCTATAGGATGCGGCGTACACTGTTCGAACACTGCCTCACTGATGCTTTTTTCACGCACAAGAAACCTTCTCTTCAAGACATGGTGGTCACACGGAACGTCAAAAGATGTCGTTACCAGCATCCTCCCAGCAGAGGCGTACACATGGACCAGCAAGCCCTGTCTGCTACTCCCCTGACACACACACACACACACACACACACACACACACACACACACACACACACACACACACACACACACACACACACACACACACATATATACACACACACATATATATATATATATAGAACTCGCTGAGGCTGAGGTCGAATGTCTGAATATATTCAAACTGTGAATTTGTTTTACCATGCTTATTGTTCGTAATTATCTAATATCATCGATTCATTTACATTGGATCAGTTAACGTTCTTGGCGCAGTACCCGCCCAGGGATACCTAAAGATCTGTAGCGAGCACGCGTATCTGTGACAGCCACAAAATGCCTAACACATCTCACGCGAATGATGTTATCTACGGGACATTACGCTCGTTCTTGACGTGTATTACAGAACCACTAAAGGGATAGCCCGACCAGTGGCGCCTCCAACGGCCGACCGCACGAGGCCTAACACGTCGTATGCAAAAAAAAAAAAAAAAAAACTCCTTTTCGGCAACCGCGGAACCATCGCATTCGCAGTGAACATATCCGACGGAACAACCACGTTTTCGTTAGTGACAGCTCGTTAAGCAGCCGGTGCTTGCGATCCACAAGCAAACAAAATGGCCGAGACATGAGGAGACAACGGACTCGCGCCGGTTGAGTGCATCGCCCATCGATTCTCGCTAAGCGCAAGGCGCGTCCTCACAAAAGACGACGACCGCCCCTTGGTCACCGGTTCGGTGCAACCGAGTGTCGAGATAGAAGGCTGCCGCGTGCGTGAGATCGCCGCAACGAAGCCGAATACCCGCGACGTACAATCAGCTCGCGATTGGTCGTCGCCAATCAGCGAAAAGGTGCCGCCGAAAGAATGCACGACGGCCCAAAATGCTCGCGACTACTGGAACCGAGCTTGCCATATAAGGCGTGCCGCCACGAACCCTGCGGCTGCTGCGCGGTACTGCTTCGAACGCTTGTGGGAAAAAGGCCTGCCGGGTGATTGTCTATGTCAGGGCGGTCATTAATAAGCGCGCCTTTGGTTGAAAAGACCCCCAGTCTTTCAGAGAACGCATACCGCCTTCCGCGCTGAAAAGAAGATGGCGGCTGCCGCGGTGTCAGTAATGACTCGGCGAAGAGCGCGTCCACTTTCTGCTCTTAACGCCTGCCCCGTCCCTCCTTGTGTTTCGCTGCTGCCAGGTCATTTCGTAAAAGTGTGCGGCCGCACTAATGAGGTGTCGGACAATGAACCATATGCGAAGAAATCAAATTGGGTCAGCCTGGACAATGCGAGTGAGGCACCCGGCGCCATTCCGTATCTCCCCTCGACCGAGCGCACTGACAATTATTTTCCGCGTTTTATACACTTCGCACGCGCCTACACGATGTATGCAGACGGCGCAGAAGTCTTTTGATTCCAGGAAACAAAAACTTTATTGAGTACACTCGCCACTTGGCGTAAGTACATGGCGATAAACAAAAAAAGTTCACCAAACTGCTGTGACCAAAAGAAGAAAACACACCGAACGAAAAACGGGTTCGGGGCTCGGTCATTTTCCTTGCTAGGCACAACCTAATCAAGCAACCGGAGCATAAAGCCAAGGAAGGCACAGGGAACATTATCTGGACCTTTTCTTTTTCTGAACAGCAGTGTAGAACTTATGATTATGACATTGAAGCGCACGAAAAAACAACATGTCATCGGTAGGCGCCGAACCTGCAAACTTTGGATAACGCGTCAGATGCTCTACCGTAGTGCGAACTGATGCTTAGTGAAGAGTGCCGTCTCGTTTTTTCTTTCCTCCGATACTGTCACAAACGTCTGGAATTCTCGCTCGCGCGGCCCTTCGTGCATTAGGAAGGGCGCCGTGGTGTCGGCCGCGGCCTCCCAGACGCCAGCTCCCATGGTCCAAGGCCGAACACGGCGACGCTTGGTTCGAAAGCCAGAGGCGCGATGACAGGCAAACACCTCTTGCTTCCCGGAACCATTCGAGGGAAGAACCGCGGTCTGTTCACCATCAGTTCTAACGAGCGACGCGGCGGTCTCCCGCTTGCGCGGTGGCAGGAAACGGCGTGAAGGCGTCCAGGGCAGCAACACCGATATATCTCGGACGCAGCCCCGCGAGCCTGCTGTCACGCAGCAACACCGAGAAAGAATTTGACTGCTTGCGGCAGTTGACGTTGAACCAGCGAAGAGCGCAGTCACCTGCCGTTGCCATGCGTTGAGCGCTCTGGCTATTACAAACACGCCAGCGGGAACCCTCGTCGTCTACCGAAGCTGCGAAACCATCAGCTGCACCACGTCACTTCCCGTATACGAGTACCACGAGCTGGAATGGTCCGTACGGAACTTTTTATTGTGATTTTTTGTTACCGTTTTTTGTATTTTAAACAGCTTTAAAGTATCGTCGTATTAGTGTGCGCTGCGTCGCATAAAATCTCTGAAGCGGGAGCAGGTTATCTTTCTCCATATTTTTCTTTATTTTGAATTTCCGTTAGTGTCAATCGTGTCTATACTCACTTTATTAACATCCCGCGTTGCCTCTAATTTGTACCTGTTGTTGTTCATTTAGTACGTTGCTTGTTCTGTAGTTGTTCTTTCTATCGCGCATATTTTTGTTTCCTCTTAGTCCACAGTGTATACCTCTTGACATTGCCCTTGTTATAATTAAATGTTTGTTTCTTCCGTATCAAATGTCCGGGTCTGCTCAATGAGTCCGTCGGTCATCCTGCACACCTCTACACTTGCAACCCCGTACGGGTCGACCGGACAACAAAAATAAGAAATGTACCACTTCGAGGACTTTCAGGCGTCGCAGGCCTAAACCTAAAGTGGAACCCTGCAAGTCTGCCTCAACGCCGTTGTTAGATCGGCGGACCCTCACGGAAGTGTGTGACAGACAGGGTTGCCACTGACTTTCGAGTAAATGTCGCCAAACAACGAGCAGAAAGTCGCCAAAAGTCGCCATTTTTTTAGAAATTTCGCCAAAAAAGTCGCCATTCTAGATGTGTGCGGCATATCCTAGTAATAGGAATTTTCACTGATGTATAGCCGCGTAGAATACAGTGCCATTTAAATCTCTTAAAGTATCTTGACATTTCTCAATGCCAGGCGCATCGCCCCTTCACCAAGGGAGTGCTTGGTGCACCTGGTTCTCCGACTAGCCGCAAGATGTGCGCGGAGGCGCAAGTATGAAAGGATAAAACGCTCATGATATCCTTCCATCCCTGTCCGCTCGTTTCAAAAGTAAAAGTGTGGTAAACCTTGGGCGAAAGCCGCGAAGGCGTTGTTTGTAGACAGCTTTACATCCCCTCATATGAAAAAAAAAAAGGATTAACAGGTTTATTGAAAGTAGTAAGACAGAATTCTTACAGGTGTCGTTCATTAGTGAGTCTTATACCTTTCAGTGTGAACTATTATGATACCGGACGCCACTGTCCCTTTCATATATGATCACTTATATCTACCCGCATCAATCCAGTGCGTGACAATTGAACAGGTAGACATTGTAAAATGTTATATAGCAATTGTTTTCATTGCACACGCTCACCGAGAACAGTAGAAAATGCCTGAATAAATAATTTTTTATTGCACGAACACCCGCGTATCCGCCCATCTTCGCTATACGAGCTCAATTAGGGGATACTGCAGCGGTGAATAGGTCGCCAAGCTCTTCAGAATAGTTGGAGCTTTGGCGGAACAAATGGCCGGAACACACGACCAACCCGTCATCCAGCCCCTTCAGAAGCGAAACTTTAGCGAAGCTCTGAAGCATATAGATGAATCTAGATGAATTGAGTTAGAAGCATCTAGATGAATTGAGGAGATACACACGAGTTACAGGACGGACATACAGAACGGCGCGTAATGTGCACCTCAAAACCCAGAAAAATACAGAGAATAGTGCCGCTCATTCGTTGGGAAGGCACTGGGCTTAGGATGCATAACTCAGTGGAGACCTAAGCTGAAAATCGCCAAAAATTCGCCATGTCGCCATTCATAATTTTAGGTCGCCACGGGCCTCTCAAATTCGCCAATTTGGCGAAAAGTAGCCACCATTGGCAACCCTGGTGACAGATACACTCATTTCCTTCGTGTGGCTAATGCATACTCCCACCTCATCGTCTCTCCTGGACTTTGTGCAAAGTAAGTACGCGAGCAGAGGTAGCCGCGGCGAGGAGTCGCCCTCCATATCAGCGCGGTACCCTAACGCGGAGAGTCGTCCATCAGGTGCTCTTACGCAGGTTGTCGACGTGGGCAGAGGTACAAGGCAGATAGCGCGAATGCGCGTCCGTCACAAAGTTGCGCCTCCTCTCGAAACCGAGCCGAAGTGAACGCAACAGCAAGACGCCACGTGCGTTCGCTGAACGAACAGCGTAGATCGCCACGGGGAACGACACAATGGAAGGCACTGTCGCCTATTTTGTTCTTTTACTGTCGTTCTGCTTCCTTTCTCCCGACCAAGGTGTACACGAACCTATCCCGAAGATAGAAGGAAACAAGACCAGGCAGAGAAATAAACGCGGGGCGATACTCTGCCGGGGATGCTCCGAGAAACAGGTAACAAAATCGAAACTGCAGAAGCGTAGCCGTGCGGCGTTGTCCGCGAAGATCGTCTGCTCTGCAGATGACAGCTCACAAAGCGGGAGCAGACGACTCTGCACCGAGCCGCGTCGTCTGTAACAGCTTTCGAGCTGTTGGCAAGCCGCCGATGAATAATGATCGTGGGACCAGACAGAGCAGAGCAACACTGATGCATCATCCGGTCGCGAAAAAAAAAAAAAGAACAGGCCTTCACTTCCGGCAAATAGTTCCACAGCCCCCTATCTGCTTCGTATCGAAACCACGGAGGAGTAAAAGCCGTTAGGGTGGCGTGGTTACCAATAGCTTACACCGCATAAGAGCCACATCTCTTTTGTCGTCTTCAGACACGCCAGTTATCTCTTTCTTTTCTTTTTTTAAACGACTTTTCAGACTGTGGCTCTCGTGTTCTTGGCAACTTCTATTCGCCTTACAAAATAGTCTTTCTTCGTTTAACAAAGAGGGTGTGACCAATTTGTGCTCGTCCTGCACAAGAAAAAAAAGAAAGAGAAAAAGTGCTCAACCACATCGAAGTGCATGAAAACCTAATGCGCATTCATTCGCATGCGCTGTAGTATGCAACATATTAAGTATTGCATATTGCGCGACTTCCAGTAGCATTCGCTCTCCAGTGAAACCATTAATGATATAGGAAAAGCGGAAAAACAACACACATTCTCTGTTCTTCGTTCACATTCTTTCGTTTGCCCCGGTCAAATGTAGTTCGTTGAAGTGATACGCCGACACTTCCTTGAGTTGCCTGGCAAAACGAGGTTTAGTGACGACGCCTCGCTCACTGAGCGCAGTAAGCGCAGCAGAGCGAACGAAAGAGAGCAAAGCAAACGACCCTTCCGATATTCACGCGCGCAAGAGAGCAGACAAAACACGGACACGTTTTCAGGGGATATGCTTGCTTCACGTTATCAGCGAGTCAAGAAAGTTATACTAGCTAACTAACCCGCATTCATTGACGCCCATAAACCGAACGGCTTCGTTCAGGGTGATTGTCAGGGAAAACTGAGACGGCGAAAGATTCGTGGTTAGGGGAAGTCACGCGTGTAACAAACACGGGCGCAAGAGAACAGCTTGCTTAAGAGAACAGAAATAAAGTCGACGCAAGAACTTATCCGCCCATGCGCAGGTATGGTGGCGCCACCTGTCGATTCGTCATACGTGAGGGTTTCTTTTTTTTTTGTGTGTGTGTGTGTGTAAACCGTCTGCCGGATTGAAAGGTGGCGCCTGCGTATGGCGCAGACAAGTTTTTGCGTCGACTTTCTTTTCCGCCGCTTTGTCAGTAGCCGTTTGCGCTGTTCTCTTGCGTCCGCGTTTGTGGCACGCGTGACGTTCTGTTACCACAAATTTCACCAACAAGCTGCACTTTCTGTGGCTCTAAGCAGGGAAAGAAGTCTACGACACGCTCGGGAGGAGCGCACGATGCGGTATCGAGCAGAGCCAGTTAAACGCGGGTAGCCTGGCATAAATAGAAAGAGAGAAAACAATTGCTTAAAAGAAGAAGCCACAGGGTCCTTCGACGGTTCCTGGGCGTGGGCGGAATAACCCCTGCGAGGCAAGTTGAAAGGATAAACAGTATAACCGAACTAAACGACTTTCCGACCGCGAGCGAAGACGGATCGGATACACGGGCTCCGCGAAGAAGACGGCGTCAGCATAGCAGACGCTCCTTATTACTCGCGCAGCGATTCCCGCTGTGAGGCGCGCTTTTCTCGCAAGAAAAGCTGGACTCTCGGACCGCGAAGGATATCACGATGCGAGGGTCATTCTTTAAACACTGCGCCTCTCACGTTGCCTTGCTTTGGACGAGAAGGCTGTTCCGTTTCCCGAGCACTCGTTTACCTTCTCGTGTCGTTGCCTCGGAGGGCCTGCAAATGAAACAACCTTTTTTTTTTATATCTCACTCTTTTTCTTTGCTTATTCGCCACTACGGCCTCCGCTGCGACCCGATGAATGGGCTCCCAGGATGAGAGATGGGTGAATGCAGATAAGTTAATGAACAGCGTCTAAGTGG
Source organism: Rhipicephalus sanguineus (assembly GCF_013339695.2). Classification (NCBI taxonomy): domain Eukaryota; kingdom Metazoa; phylum Arthropoda; class Arachnida; order Ixodida; family Ixodidae; genus Rhipicephalus; species Rhipicephalus sanguineus. The sequence goes on along the minus strand of NC_051184.2, from coordinate 152,355,189 downwards.
CCAGTTCGTGCAGTTTTCCTCTCACTCTTATACAAACACTGCGAAGAGACACCTACGCTGAATAATGCAGCGGCCATACCCAAAACGTGAGACTCGAGTAATAAAATGAAATCACTTTGCCTTATGTACCGGCGCAAGAAAAAAACGAAAGTGCGTGACAGTGGGACGCTGCAGAGAGAGCAGGAAAACGAGTTGGCCTGAGCAAGGCTTTCTTTGTCTACGCTATATTGGGGCCCAAAGGCGAGAGCTAGCACTGCTATACGACGACCACAAACGAGGGGCGATGTTCCCGAAGGTTTTACTTCGTAAGTGGTCCCTGCCACTAGCCTTCGCAATTCCGCGCCCATATTCGCATCGGGATCGTTCCGCATCAGCCAAACTTTTCTCGCGCGAACTTTTCTATAGTGTGAGGCGTTTTTCTGCCTGAATACGGGCCGGAGTCATTAACTAGCTTGGAAACATGCTATACAACGGCAAAGCATAATGCCAGCATTACACGAACGTATATCGACTACAGAATTAGACTCGGCGAATTTTCATTCCCCCAATTTACCCCTGTATGCGATACAAATCGGCGTTTGTGTGAGGCAGCTGAATGAATGCCCATGCTAGACAGTCGGTTAGAATCCGAGCAAAAAATATGAGCTCCACTCCGTATGAAGAGTCGCTGGTTTTCTTTCGAAGCCTTCTCTCTGCTAATATAATACGAGGCATATAGAGGATCTTTGATTGAGTATTGATGTCAGAATAATCGATAAATTGACCCAGACGCTCAAGTTTCAAAGCTAACATCAGCGAAACAAATCCATATCTGTGTTGTGTGCGCTTTATGGTTCCACTCTGCCTCCGTGTGATGTGGTTCAAGACGAGGTGGCAGGAACACGCGCGAGAATGCGCCAATGCAGCGAGCTTGAGAGGCCATGCAGTACCAAGGAACAAGCAAGTCGGGTGACCAGGCCTGAGCGTCGAAACTCTGCGACGACATCCAGGAGTTGAAGCTAAGGGCCTCACCGGGCCCTTCTCTATACCTCGAGGCTGCGGTCTCTTCGAGAGCCTTCGCAAGGCAGCGCCGACCTCGTCGAAGCCGTGTGTGTCCGCTTGTCAGCGTCACATCACCTCGCTCGAGCCCCCTCTCCTGTGGGAGCCTGTCCCGGCCCAGACTAACTCGCCACTTTAGGCAAAGGTGACGCTTATCAGCTAAGTCTCGTTTTTTTTTTGTGTGTGTGTGTTTGCGCAATTTGCTGTGGCGTGTGAGCTTCTTTCGTGTTCGCATAAAGTGTCGTTCTAAACCTGCAAGCAGCCTCGTCACCATGGTGGGACTGACCACGTTCCCAACGAGAACACCCCAAGGCATTCTCATTACATGTGCGTGGCAAAATCAGCCAACACCAAAGCGCTTCGACGCCAATGTAATTAGAGGGAACATTTATGCAAATTCTCTTCGAGGGGTCTGCGCTGGCTCTGAGTGTAACTGATATCTGTGATTCTTGCGTTGTAAGAGACTACACACGGTCTTTTGTTTTTTCTTTTTTTAGGCAATACAGATTGTTTTTTATACAAATACTATACCAGTAAGGCACCTGTCGGCTTCGCGCACAAACTCTACGCCGAAGCGGAAATACTTTGCCGCACCTAAAGTTATACTGAAATGTCCCTTATCAAAAACTCGTTAATTAATATGAAAAAGAAATTGTAGGACGTGACAAGTTATGGCATACCCATTTTTTTTTTCGAAATCCTGAAAAACACGTGCAATCTCAGAAATTAATCCACTAAATCCGAGGCCCCGATCGACGCGATAACGAAATGAGCGCGCCGGGCGGCCCGCAGGAAATGTCGCCGCTGTGTAACGTTAGACCGCGGCTTCACGTGACGACCTTTGAAAAAAAGGCACGCCGCAGCAGAATCTGGTCAGAAAAAACGGCAAGTCGTGTCAAATACTAAACCATACAACGCTTATTCCTTGCGTTTGGCGCGTAGTGCGTATCTCTCGATTTCTTGAACTCTAAATAAGCGCAAACAGGTAAATTTCGCTTGTCTGCGAAAAGGAGCGGGCCGCAGTGGCTACTCCCTAGTTTGGCGCCGCACAGTGAAATCGTTACAGCGCGAAATAATCCTATAAGAACGAAACAAGACACGCAATGAATAAGCTGCCCACTTGCACATTTCAGCGCTTGTCTTTGTTCCAACCTTCTTTGTCCGCTTCTGCGCTGTTTGTAGACGGTGGAAGGAAAGCCAGTTTAGGAGGCGACCAAGGTGCACTGCTACTAGCACAGTTCAGGCAAAAGGCGGCGTCATTACGCATCGCGGGGCGGTGTTTTTGCCCAGCACGCTGCGCCACTCGACGCCGCCCCGAGGAGCGTCGGAAGAAACAGGCTCTCACGCGGCGCCGGAAAGCCACCCGCTGACACCGACTGGTCCGACGCCGACCGCTGCTGACCCACGGCTGCAAATAACGACCCGCCGAGGCAGGGCGACCGACAGGCTGAAGGCCGTCTGAGCATTCCACAGGTTCGGTTCTCCTTTGGCGAGCCCCGACGTACACCCGACGGCCGCACAAGTGTCTTCCGCGCTTGGGTCACCATCTTGTGTCTAGTGTACCTGATATGTCGTTTGTGGCGCCAAATCTACCCAATTAGCCCAACAGGGACTATACCCTATATCGACTGCGGGCTTTTTGACTTCAATGTTCTAGTTGGCTTGCGACGCCTTCCCCATGTGTCGACAAGCTTCCTTAACTGGTCAAGCCACACAACCATGGACTCCGTGATACCACTGACACCGATTCTAACAGATCAGCGGTTATACGATAGGGCGAGTGTGAACAGATCGTCCGAAACACGAAACAATAGGAGACAGCCGAGGGCGCGTCCCCGAACTACGGCTGACGTTGGCGCGCATCACCGGATGGATATAGCGGCCACATTTTGATGATGATGAGTGCTGCGGAACCTCTCCTCTATAAACATTTATGCGCACGTTAGAGAATGAAAACCGCTCAAAGATAATCCCAAAATGACACGCACCTCCTAATCGAAAACTGACTTCGGCACGTAACAAACAAAAATTAACATGCCACGAACATAGCGCAGATATCATCATCACGGTTTCTGTACAGTGACGAAGCAGATGACTCACTCACACACATTGCCACAAAACGCTGCTGCATTCTCAAGTAATTCAAGACTATAGACTTACGAGTACGCGACGATGTGTCGTAATAAATAAATTCAACCACGAGTTACGATTAGCACGACATTATTATTTCACGCTAGGCAGCGTGCGCAAGTTATAAGCCACCTATAGCAGTAAACGCAACAAGCGAGCATCAAAGAACACTTTTTCTTTCATTGACAAGTGTAGAATGAGTCGTTGGCGCACGAATACGCAGCATCGGCTGGACCTTGGCTATCTGCTACAGGGTACGCTTACATCGTCCAATAAATAACGCCACGAAAAGATTTGAAAGGGAGGCCAACATTGAATAGGAGGACACCGAAACGAGAACCGAAGATGAGAACACACGGCGAAAGCCCTGAAAAATAATGGAGAGCGCTTTTATTTTCAACCCTGTGTCCCTTTTTTTGCGAACGCAAGTAACACTGTGAAATAACAGCATGTTCTTCGAGAATGTGGTAATATATAAAGGTGAGCTTAGAAAAAACAAAAAATAAAGCCATCGCCACAACAGATGCAGCAAAGTTCAGCGGGCGGTGGACGTCCAATTTTCGTACTTCCGGCACACGCGGTATTCAATCTGCCGGACTAAACAAGAATAATAATAAAAATAAAATGCGCGCCCATTACGGGAGCCTCGCATAAGGCCGTCAAACGGTTGAGTTTAGTGGGCCGCGAGGCGAAGACCAGCACATAGGGAAAAAAGTCTGCAGCAAGAAATTTAATTTCAGTGGGGGCCTCGAGAGCCGCCCTATTACGGGACGCGAACGATGTCGATCAGGTGTATGCGAGTAAAAGTAGAAATTTACGCACGGCAGAAGAGAAATTTGGAGAAGAAAAAAATAAATAAATGCGAAGCCGCAACTCATTACAGCTGCCTATACTGTTGGCGAATATCGGAAGAATATGCGAGTTGTGGCTTTCGAGCGGAGAGGTGCTATACGGTGAATTTACTGCAAGTCACGACTCAGCTTAACGAGCAGTTCGATAAGCGCACGACATCGAAGCCTCGTGAGGGCCACGTCGGCCGCACGCTGAAAATCAAAACTGCCGATGTGGCACCGAGGCGGGTGACGAGAAGGAACGCGAGCGGTCGCCGAGTGGAAACGCTCCCGGCACAGCGGGGGTGTTCGCAGAGAGACGGCCGCAGCAGGGGGTCGAACGCGGTACCATATCGAGAGCCGGCGTACGTACGCAGCTGCCCCGGGATGATATCGACACTTCGTGGAAATGGTGCTGCCGCATGCGCAATAGGTGGCCGATATCTCGAACCGGTCCAGGTGGCGTCGACTGAAATGTACCCGCGCGCTGTGGTGTCGAGCTCAGCATGGTTGCGTCTGCACCAGGAATGGTAAACGAGCGAATGTGTCTTTTATACTTCTCCCTTTCGTCTATTACTGTCCCCGCTTCGCAACAGTTAACCTGGCATCCTCTTTAGCGGCATCGTAATTACTTATGACACTTAAATGCTTTGAGAACCGACACGAAGATTACAACTGAGAATTTACAACACGCCGCCTTAAACTTGGCGCACCAGCTCGAAGTGAGGACCTCTAGTTTGACAGAACCTCCTGGCACACGCCTCACTCACAGTGACCGCTTTGGAAAAAAAAAAAAGACAAAAAGAAACAAGTGAACAGCTTTTGACGACGTTTGCTCCATGCTACAACTGCGGAATAAATGCGAAAAAGTACTTTAAAAAGCGATTATGTTGTGTCGGTGCTGTTCCGCTTTGACGTGGAGTTCTAAAAGCTTTCTAGTAAGCAGTGATAGCCTGTCAGTTTACACGTGTCCGTTGTCTCTCTTAAAGCGCCCTACTATTTCTAATCCCAGAAGAATCGAATAGCTGAAAGCATCACGCAGCACTGGCGAATGCTCCGTGAAGCCTCAGCATGGACCCAAAACGTGACTCCTGAGAGCGTACAGGCAACGCGCAACGGTTGCAAGGACGAACACGAAACAAAACGCCGACACAGACGCGGCATATTTATTCTGAGCAGGAGGAGATATCACCAAAATATCGCTCTCAGCGCGCGCTGATTGGCCCATTGAGGAGAGGTGTCCAAGTATATAGCCACTTGACTCACTCACGTGCGAGGTTCGGCGGCACGCCAAGCGGCACTGTCGCCCAATGTAACTGCCCAACAACTGTGGCAGTTCTGCTGCGATTCACCTGCACTTCACACTCGCTCAGACGTGGCGTTCACATGCTATGACGACGCACTCTTCCTTTCTTTTCCTTTTGCTCTCTTGTTTCTTTTTCTTAGCTATGTACAATCGCGTTGCGCTACAAGCTCGATCCCAATTTCCCTTTCCTCCGTGCTTCCGATGTGCCGGGGCACGTTGTGGCGGTTGAGTGTGCCTATGACGCGTGAGGGCGCCACTGAAACCAAGGTCACCGGCTGGCCGCCGATCGCAGAGTTGGAAAGAGAAACGCGCCAAGAGAATCACCGGGCTCCAGCGAACAGCGCCTTCCTAGAACTCGCTGGGATCCCAAGAGCGGGCACGCACACCGCGGCCGAGAAGAAACAAAAGGCCGCGCCTGCAGCCTGTCTGTTTCTACAGGAACACGACGAGAGTCGTGGCGATGAAAAACACACGTAATGTGTAGGTGCGGAGGTGGACCGCAAGAATGACCGCGACTCGTGTACACTGGCCGCAGTACTTGTGGCAGGCCGCCCAGCCGGACCAATTAAGTTCATTAGAATGCAGCACAATTGTGACAGAGTTCGACACCCTCGTTAGCAATAATTAAGATTTAGAACGTTGACGCACAATAAAACGGACGACAGAGTGCAGAGCGAGGTATACATGAACATCCTGAACACAGCGCTGTATTGAAGATGTTCAAGAACCATTACCTAGCCGAGCTGAACGAAGAGTCGCTGTCCCCAGGTTACAACAAGAATAAGAGCGGAAAATAAAACGTCGTTCCTGTGAAACAGCTGTGGAAAGAAATACTGCCGTACTTAATTCTCTATACTATAGCGAAAAAAATTGGTATACGAACATTAATGCTACCTCGCCATCAGTCGAAATCTCGCCTTGCGACCTCGTCTCCCATTGTTCTCTAGAGTTGTTATGGCTGTTGGAGCTGCCAGCGCATACGTCTATACCGGGTCAGTCCCTGACCATCACTATTGTTGGTGCGTATTATGGCAGCGTTTCATTCAGAGTGCCTAAATTCAGACACACACTCAGCTTGGCAACATGGCCCTACAAGACAATTTAAGAATGGTCGGCTAACGTTGGAACCGTTAGCGTTTTGACTCAAAGAAGAAGCTATACTGCTTATCTGAATAGGCCGGCATTGCAAAAACGACTGAATCGCTCATTGCCACATCCGTGTGAAGACTGGAAATTCGATCGTCGAAGAGACGAAGCACGCGCTCTCTTGCGGAGCTTCGATATCATCCGGCCAGTTGCGCCGTGCACACTTAGCGACCTAGATTGCTGCGAGTGAGCGAGGAATCACAGCATATTCGCAACATATGTAACATAACAGCTGCAGAGGCATAGCTCATCCGGCCATCAAGGGTGCGACCTTGCACTGACCGAACCAGTTCAAGTAATGCTGACAATACAAGTGCCAAGGAAAAATAAATAAATAAATAAATAAATAAATAAATAAATAAATAAATAAATAAATAAATAAATAAATAAATAAATAAATAACGAAAGAAAGAAATCGTTAACTCGTTCGTGTTGCTATGGTCTGTGATAAGTGTGATACGCGAGCGCCTACAGTGAAAGCTCGCGGTGCTGCTTTATTCTCTCTTCTCTTCCGAGGTGTACATGCAGAACTCTTTGCTCACTTTCTCCAAAAAATGTCGCTTCATTTACTCGTTAATATTTCAAGCGTCGGCAGCTACACTTCTCCAGGCCGTTCGTGAGCATAGGCGGGGATATATAATGGACAGAGAGGAGGAGTACATGGAGACGACGGCAGCACGTTCACGCTTCGAGCCAGCAAACTCACCGGGATACGAAACTGCGCGCCTAACTCGCCAGAATGACGAGCGAGTGCACACAGCACGGCCGAGCAGTGTGCATGGCAGGACGTGCGACGCGCATGGCTTCTCGGCGTCATGCAGGAGCGAGACAGCACGGAAAGAAACTTTCTCTACGCAGAAGTGACAGAAGGGCAAGGATATTAACAGCAATGGAAACATCTGCCAGGTATACACTAAGCGGAGAGAATTTCTCAGCGGATATTCGGGGTGTACAGCAGCGAGCCCCCGACATACCAATATACTGACGCACGCACAAGTTCACTGGTACCTTCGTATATACGTCAAACAGGTATACTGCGCTCTCATAATATGCCGCGCCAGAACTAGATTATAGGGTTCTACGTGCCACTACATGATTACGAGGCACGCAGCAGTTTAGGATGCCGGATTAATTTCTACCACCTGGGGTTCTTTAACGTGCACCTAAATACAAGCGCAGGGGTGCTCCTGCATTTCGCGCTATCGAAACGCGCGGCCGCTGTAGACGGGAATCGCACCCGCGTCGTCGTTCTCAGTATATAGCAACACCGTAGCCACTAAGCTACACCAGGAAGCGTAAACTGGAGATTCAGCAATATAACATGCAAAGTGACTGTTAAAAGCTGAGAACAAATGCGAGCTCCACTTTCAGAACCGCCGTAGGCCCGCCTGTGTCAGAAGGTTGTGCCAGCCTTTTTTTGTTCAAAGCAGCAACACTTTATTTACGCTCTGCTAATTTCAATAATAAACATTCCGGAAAACGAGAGTTCGTTTTATACCTCCTGAACTATTGCGTTTGGTTGACTTTCAACAAATATTGCGAGAACGTTCAAATCTTTCGCCAAGAGCCGCACGTACGGCCAAATTTGACAATCGCGCATCTGTACAGCAAAATAAACTACATTTAATGCACAAAAGTGCTTGACGTCACGAAAATGAGTTAGCGTAATTGGACAAAGCAACTATGCCATTCTCTCCGCATATGGCAGTGACCGCTGCACAGGGAACATATATATCTCAGTAAGTGGCCGGCTGGCTATCCCGAGATGACGTCAAAGAGTAGGCACAAAAATGAGATCTGCATACAGCCCGAATGTCACGTTCCCTTAACCGAGCACGATAGTGGGTGTGTGCTTATTGGCCGGTGCGTGCAAACATAGTTCGACGGATGTCGAGCAAGTCCGTGGCCCACCTGCGCGCGACACTCGCTCCTTGTCGCTAGTCAATTCGGGAAAGCGCCGCCAGGCGAGAAACTTGGCTGCTCTGCAGCAAAGGTCTGCGCATGCGTGAAACCACGAGCAGCAATACGAGCCCCGCACCCGATAACGGCCTCTGCACGTGCGCTTTGTAAAGAAATTGAATTCGGCACGTGGCACACGTCACGAACGTTCTCCCTCGGAGCAGGCGCCAACCCCACCCACTCGTTTCGGCCACGTGACCCCGCTGGGAAGCGGGCGCGCAAACGAGAATCGGAGAAGAGTCTCGCATGACGTCACTACGTACCCTCGATGCTACACGCGTTCAACGAGCGCACAGTGTGGAAATCCCGAGGGATCATCGGCTGGTTCGTGCGGAGCGGCCGCTTGGCAGCATTAATCTTGCTTGGCAGCATTCATCTTGCTTTGCAGGCAACCCGGTAACGGATCCATTCGGCGATGATCGAGAACTGATCAAAGGCGGCCCAATATAAAGAGCGTGCGCAAAACGTTAAAACTCCATCATCGGGCTTGCTTCGGCTGGGCAGGCGCGCGGTATGCCACGCGCCCGGTGAACTGTTTGGCAGATGATATACGTGCAGCAGCAGACGCTCTTCGGGGAAACGACAGTTCGGCAGAGGGACAGACTCTATCAGTGCCACGAGAAGCTGAGAGATGAAGGCTTCTACACTATTCCTGGTGAAACGACCACGACACTCACGCAGAAAGAGCCGAGGGCGCCGTGTGCCTCATGCAATAACTGCGCCCTCGTATTCCAACATGCAATGTATTAATCGTTCCCAGGCACCCAACCTCGTTTGTGATGCCTGGAATAATGAACTAACTTATGCAACGTATAGAACTACAATGATCTGCTCCATATACGAATAAACACGCGCAACTGAGAAGTGGCTGTGGTGTTCGGATCGGCGACTGTTTGGCACAACGTTGCAACCACGAAGCGCCGACATGAAAGAGTGACGTCAACAGGGCCTCTTTCTTCGCTCGCGCTCATTCAGTCATCGACAGGCGATGCGAGCAACGCGTCGACGGCAGCACCCTTCGCTCGAAGACGGCGCCTTTTTCCCCGTACCACCGGCGACGGTCATCGTGTGTGGTATGCCTAATCGGCGCCCTTAAACACCGCTGTTTACAAAAGGGGTGTCACGCTAATTGGCATCCTAACGACGACTTCGTCCTTGGTGGGCCGCCAACCGACACCCTGTGATCAGACGCGATTCGCAGAAGCAGTCCCGTGGAAAGGGGAAAAAAAAAGAACTCGCACGCGTTGGCGTGACTCACGGAACCGCCTTCGCTAAATGATTACCGCAGCGTAGTACAACGCGCGCAGCGCTGGTCGGCGACTGCCGCTGACCGGCTGGCTGGCAAGAGATTGCCGCCATCTTCGCCCTCGCCGTTTCCTTTCTCGAGAGCCCAACGTGTAGCGTTTTTCGACGAATGCTCGTTTTGCTTCTCTCGCCGTCTCAGATGCACCCCGCTGCGACGCTTGATGGCCGCGGGATAAACGGCCGCCCGCCGAGCGGAGGCTTGGGTGCCACGTCGACGCCCCGTGCACCTTCTTGTGGCTCGCACGCATTGCCCGCCGACCAAATGTCGATTGGAGAGGCGCTAATGGCATTCACGGTCGACGCGATGCCGCGTAGCGGCGACACCGCGCTGCAACCCCGAACAGGTTTGTGCAGCGCACCCGCACGTCCAGTTTTCACTTGGAGCCCTCACGCATAAACAAATGGCGCAATATGTAGAGAAGACCGTCATGGGTCCAGTGTGACTTCACTAAAAATGACCAGTGGGTAGAACCAGTCAGGGTACAACAAGAGAATCACTCTTTCACGGCAGATGAATTACTAGCGAGGACATTGTTGTAAGAAGATCCGTGAACCAAATAGCTCCCCAATTACGTGGCGTATACATTTAAGCGCTTTCCCTCACCACTGCTTTTAGGCTCTTCGGCGTGCAAAGGAGTGCGATCAGACGCGATGGTAACTAAGCCGAGGGAGAGCAACGTACTTAACGAGTGTAGGAGATACTCGAACGAGCCGGTCAGGCGCATGTCCGGAGGCTAAGACGGGTCTTCACTAACAGCTCGCAACTAGTGTTTTTCAATGATAATCTGTCCATGTGTGTCGCGAGGCTCTGTCCTTGGTCCTTTTCTATTTTTAACGTACGTTACCCTTCGTACGTGTGTTCGCGAATATCCGCAATGTTTGCTGACGACTGTGTTATTTATCGAACAGTTACTAGCCCTTCTGACCATATGATACACCACAAGACCTCGACCACATCGTACAATGGTGCGATGACTGGCTTATCTCCTTATACCTCACTAAATGAAAACTCATGCTCTTCACTCGTCGTCTAAATTATCTTCCCTTAAAACATAGCTAACGTCCCTGTTGAGTCAGTGGCTACCTATAAATACCTCGGAGTTACCTCATCTAACAATATCTCTTGGAGCATTCACACTGCTAAAACTGCGTCATCAGCTAACAGAACTTAAGGGTTTGTTGAAACGGCACTTACGCAACGCTCCGAGTTACGTAAAGCTACTTGCTTAGAAATCATTAGAGAAGTCATAGTATTAGGTCATGATAGACGTGGTGTTGTTATCTTTCTCATGTCGATCAACGTCCGGTTTCGGGCCTGTTCCGAGAATAGTGGTTCGGTTTCAATTGCGGCAAAATTCCTGTTTGCCTTCAGTTCGACAACCTCTGTGCTGCAAAAATGTTGCCTTAGATTGCGACGTTGTTTGCGTCGTGTTGCGCAAAAGCGATTGGCCATCCAGCTTGCAAATGGGAAGGTGTGTATTTCGACGACGATATGTGAGCGGCAACATCGCAAAGCATCATGGGGGCGCCTCAATCTGGCATCGACAGCGAATCGCGCGACTTGCTCACAGCTTGAATACCTTGCAGACGAGACTGCACCGACAAGCACTCGAAAATACAGCACGTGTGGCCTAATCCTGGGACGCCGCGACGTCCTGGAAGTCCACGCGGTGGGTAAATTTAGCAGCAGCAATGGATTATACGCGGCACACGAGAGAACACGAAAGAAACAAGCGAGAGCGTGCATATATATACACACGCACACACACAATCTCAACGAGCGCTATATAGATGATTCCACGTCGGGGGTGTGCACTTCAGTTCGTCACGAGATGGCGGCTCGTTCACATCACCTAGTGTGGCACGTGGCCTTTCCGTGCCATTGCGCAATTACGGAGAGGGACTGCGAAAGGCGGCGCTGCGGTCGTGTTGCACCATGCGTGAGAACGGCGCCCACACAGCGTCGGGTGTGCACGTGAGATATCGCGAGCTGCCTGTCCCCGGTGTGCGATGCGGCTGGTAGGCGTACGCCCCCTGCTTATCTCCTCCACAGTTATTTGGGCATCGAAAAAGTGCACGCCCATAATGTTTTAGAAGAGAGCTTCGACATCCTGGGGTCGTTTCCATTCAACCGCGTGCCTCACCAGTTGTCCTGTTTATTTGTACGTTGATTAAATCGCTATCAGTCCTGTCGCGTCTCAGCTACTGACCATCTTTAGTTGCCACATAGAGGCGGCTGAACGATGTAAGCGAACCTGTATATACGGCTCGTTGGGCGCATTTCTTCGTGTCCGGGGGCAGGACTGCGGTTGCGTAAGCTGCCAAGTGGGCGAGAAGGATTGCGGTCGGCCAATCGCACGCACAGCGTGCCCCGCTCGTCACCCTCCCAGCACTGCCTGGATGCGCACCGAACTGTCACTGCAGCGCTCATGTGTATATGAAGCAGTACGCGTGTCGTGATAAACATCCGGCTCAAATTCAATTCTGTTATTACTTGGCCACTTTCTATACTGTCAGACGACGGGCAGCTCCGAAGTGGCGGAGAAGGCGTTGCGCCTGTCAACAAGATACCGGTGCTGTCTTTCAGAGACACGGTTTACATTTCAGGAAGTTAACGGATATACCGGAAGAGTTTGTGAAAAGCGAGGAAAGAATCGCCCCGCAGACGTTGCTCTACATGCAAGGTGTGACGCGCACGTTCAAGCATGTGAACCCAGGCCGAGTAGATGGCGGGGGTTGTAGACTGACAATCAACCTTCGCGGTGTGAATTCCTCCCAGCACATCAAAAACCGACATCGAGTACTTCACGCGCACTCAATTCTCTCGGGTGACAATGAATCAACGTCGTGCCGGTCATCTTTGTCGGAGCCTTCAATGTCGAAATGCCGAGACTAAATGGTTCCTCCAGCTTGTAATGATTGGGCTCATGTGTTTCCCCAATCCAAGTCACCCAGCCGCTATGCACAGGTCGTGCGTATCCAACTTTAGCTAAGAATCTCTCTAAAGTAGCAACGGAAAGCCTCTGTGTGTACCGCAGTGATCACAAAGCAGTTATCAATATCGTTTCAAAATAAAGTTTTCGTGATGTCCATTTACATGTTTCTTTTTACTCAAGGATTCATATATTAATGCACTGGCGGTACACGCTTGACTGCCCTTGTGCAACGTGCAGCTTCGCTGGTCATACACTATCACAGAGTGTTATGACTTCGTGGAAAATTTTTCCTCTCAATGACCCTTGAAGACCCGAGACTGCCCGGCATAACGATATATATATATATATATATATATATATATATATATATATATATATATATATATATATATATATATATATATGTATGTGTGTGTGTGTGTGTGTGTGTGTGTGTGCCCACGCACACACAAACACGCGCGCGCGCACACACACACCGGGTTTGACGGAACTAGAACGAAATATTCAAAAAAACATTTGGTAAGCCGCAACTGAATCAAACCAACGACATATGGTTTGCCGTTATATGGCGCTCGTTAGGTAATCTTTTATATGGCGCTTAATTAGTGATTAACCAAGACAAATTATCCAAACTTTTAATGTTCACTTCAGGACCGAGTGCCTTGCGTTAAGTTGTAGATTTCCCGACGTCTAAAGAAAGCCCGCGAAATATGAAATAAAACCACGCGTGTGTTTTTGTGTGTGTGCGTGTGTGCACTTCGGAAAGCTGCAGAGATACCTGCAGCGAATGATACGTGCAGCGAAGTGGGGCTGCATTAGCTTGTACCTCCCGATATCATTTGATCATTCGAACCATGAGATTTATCACTCGATGAAAGAAAAAAGAAAGCTGAACGCACGATGTAACGCACAAACGCAGCGGGGTTCAGCCCGCAATGACCGCGTATAGGCTCAAAGGGCGCCGAAATGTGCACGCTGGGGCACAGTGAACTATGATGTATCGACACGTCGTGGGCGGATGTTATAGCGCGCGCCCGCCAGGGATGGGCCTTATGAAGAGCAGGGTGTCGGCAGAGGGTTGCAAAATACGGACGGCTCTGCGCATTGCCACACAGAGGCCCGTTGGTCATGATGGGCTCCCGTGAGCAGCGCGTTGAAGTGGAACGTATTACACGGGCCATACTCGTATGACGGCGTCTTTGATGGCCGAACAAGTAAAACCACCGGCAGGCTTTCATTTTTATATGCCGATATAAAAAGATGATTGAGGATCGAAAGTGCGCTTACGAAGATCCACCCTGCTAGTTCAGCATCGGTTCCTTACAACGTCGAGCTGCGACGCTATATTGCCCCGAAGTTGGCTAATTCATGTTAAACGCTTCTGCTATCTCGAAGATCGATGACTTGGAACTTTTTCAGCACGCCCCGGCATAAGTTCCACGTTACGCAAACTACATGCATTCATTGTGCCTATTTGTAACGCGACAAATTTACCCAACACTCGGAATCGGCCATCACAAATCGACGCAGTTGCACCCCGAGTGATGGAGCACTGTTGGCAGCAAGACTCGCGAAACCTCAGCGAGAGACGCGCATACTCGACACGGTAGTTTATTGTTATCCGAGGCCCGATGCGCCCCTGCGAGCGTCAGGCATAAAGAGTCGGCCGCAATGACCACCGACCAAACCGCGTGGCTAACAGCCGAGACGCCGTGTAATCGCACCGAGCAAAGCCGGACGTTTTGACGCACGCGACGCCAGGGAAAATGGGAAGGCCTCCCCCTGTTTTCCCCAATCGCTGTCCATCAGTGGGGCGACATTCTCCCCAATCGATGATGACCATCGCACGTGGCCAGACAGCATCGCCAACGGGGAACAGCCCCTGCGGCTGCGCAGAGAATACGTTCTCACCGCCCCTCATCGGGGACAGTCTCGTTTATTTTGTCTTTCCTTTCACCTTAAACGTGTTTTTGATAGCAAAACGCCCCAGGAGTAAAGACAAACTTTTCTGGGTACCGTTACGTTATTTTTGTTCTTTTCCAGCTTCAACATTTCTCGACACAGTAATCTAACGTACTGCCGATCTCAAGTGCGCAATGCCGCATTAGTTTTCGATTCGGTCACAATCTGGCAACCGGGTATGCACAACGCGAATAAGGAATCTTCCCACGCCACACGAACCATTGCACCATATCCTGCATACGTTCGGTGTCGCCACCGTCACACGAAATTAATAAAGCCGTGGTTCACATGTAATACCACGCGTTTCAAGCTGAGTATACGAATGAATTTTCCTCGATGTTCGTATCTCGGTCAAAATCGGCGCAGGAGTTCTTCCAGGCGGCTCGACAGCGCTCGAGAAACCCACATGGACGCCGTAGCGAAGCCAAGCGTTACATTAGCTCTGGTTTCTCACCGTGAAAACACTCCGCAGTCGCATGTCGGCTTGCACCCAAGTGTTTGCTTCCGCTTAGAATAGCGGCATTTATGTATCCCAACTGATTTCTACATCGATTTGCCAACACATATCATCTGTCTTCCAATGTAGATATATCTGTTAATTATTACGTTGTAGTACATTCCATTACTCTCATAATGTGCAGTGCTGTTTTCTGTTTTTGTTTCTTTTTTTTTCTAACTACCTGGTGCTTTACATGCCTCCACGTGCCCCCTCATGTAATGCCATCGGGCCCTTACGAAGAAAATAAATTCACGTTTGTTACACACTGAGCTCAGTCGTTGTATGCGCTCTTCCACACCGCCGTCACCCACGGTGGTCTAGTGGTTATGGCGCTCGACTGCTGACGCGAAGGTCGCGGGATCGAATCCCAGCCGCGGCGGCTGCAATTTCGATGGAGGCGAAGATATTTGAGGCCCGTGTACTTAGATTTAGGTGCACGTTAAAGAACCCCTGGTGGTCGAAATTTCCGGAGCCCTCCACTACGGCGTCCCTCATAATCATATCGTGGTTTTGGGACGTTAAACCCCAGATATTATTATTATCACACCGCCATCACATATCGATCAAGTCAATCTGCGTCTCTTCCGGCATACGGTGCACTAATCTTCCTTCGTTGCAACATGACTGGCACTTATTCTTTCGCAAAGGCCACAAATACGGTTGAAGAAAAGAAAAAAGAAAAACAAAGAAACGGTGAGTTCACTTCCAAAGAAAGAAATGGAGCAAGAGGAATACGTACACGTGTGCCTAGCATGAAAGGTATGCACACAGTCTTGTTCAATTATTCACTTTTTTTTATGCAATACTTTTCGACAGTCATAGCGGGCCTTCGCGTCTCTCACGAGCAGATCGCCCCCGCACACTTCGTCACGTGCCCGCCTGCAGCCGGCGTGCTCAATATCGCCAACGGTGCAGCAATTCCCTCTTTCTTTTTTTCTTCTTTCCTCCCTCCGTGCAGCATACCTTCGGGCACGTGCGTGGCACCCTCGTCTGAGTCACGTGATTTAGAGGTAACAAGGGGGAGCCGCGGTGCGAACCCCGCGAGTTCGTTGTCGGCCACAGAACCGTCTCCCCCGGGGGTGGGAAGCCACACGCGGCAGCAGCCAGGGAAACGAGAGAACCCTTCGGTAACGAAACTGCTGCTCACTGTGTGCAGCGCGAGCAGCACGAGTAGTATCGCTAACTCTCATCCGGTAGGCTGTTGGGTAGCTTCAGCGCATGACAACCCAGCCTGCGAGTGAAGATACGCCACTGGGCAAGGTGCATGATTCGGCTAGTCGGTAATCTACGATGGGTCGGTCCTCCTGGCGCAAAAGTTCTTGGACACTTTCCGGCAGACACGGGCTCGTGGACTAAAATGCCCTACAGTCACCTATACAGCTTGCGCGTGCGTGCAGTCAGATGCCTTCATGTGGAGCAGGTGTTCTACGTTGGAAAGAAAGGGGAGTATTTGCACATCAGCGGCTCAAGGTCACGTGACCTGAACAGAAACGTCACGGATGACGTCATGCCACCACCGTACAATATGAATTAACTATTTCAGCCAGTACCAGTGGTTTGCCCGAGTCACTTGGGGGCCTGCAGTTACCAAGGCCGTGCCGCTTCGCAGGATGCTGCCAGGATGAACAGCGACGTGCCGCTCTGTCAATGACGACCTACGACTACGAGACGTTTCTGCTCAGGCCACCTGAGCCCGAACTGTTGCGAACGGACTCCCTAAGAAAGCCACGCAGATGCTCGGACATCTGACGCCGTATCTGAGAAAATCACCGCGTCAAGTTAAGCTTACTATAGTCGGCTACCGTCATACTACGTCAGTTCTCTATCAAAATAGTCGTACTCATCGACAGCTTCCACTGGCGAAGCACAACGGTGTCTGGCAGCCAGAAACGTTTGCCTTAGCCTGTGGATCCCGTATACCATGATCCCGTATAGCCCCAGGATTGTATTCTGTAAGAGTCGATAAACTCGACTGCTCTCTTCAGCGCGTGTCGATTGGGTAGGGTTCGGTAGGAGCCGTTCCCACTGGCGCCGGTACTTCAGCTCTCGTACTCTAGCCAATCACAAAGCGCTGACACGGACAGTTTATTTAGTGGTCTCTTACAGAACAGCCCTGGAGAGCTAAGCAAACTATATAGCTGAATTTTGGACACATAGGCTCAAGCCAAGAATAAGACGCTTACGTGAAATGAGGACGGATTTTTGCTGTAGAAAAACGCACGCAAGAGCAGTACGACGCGTTCAAGACGGCGCGGTCTGATCAAGCTGGCGCCGCGCTCATACGCCGAAGCTTAACGCATCTCTTTGTTGGAAACCTCGTCAGCGAAACTTGCCCTGGGAAAATGCATGGACACCGTTTTCCTTCACAGATGCGAGCTGACCTAGCGGGACGCAGCTACGGTTTGAGGGACAAACGACTATGCGTTGGCCGCGGTCGAGTTCTGGCCGTGTCCCAGAAGAGGCATTACCAATCGGCCCCGAACTGGGAAGCCCCGACGGTTCCGTGGGGGCAACGCCGTGATCGGCCCGAGGGGCGGCGTCAGCAGGGCAGAGATGAGACAGTCGCTTCCACCGCGCACTGTTGGGGCTTCCTCTACAGCGGGGGAGCACGTATAGGAATTGATACTGAAGCCCTGCCGAGACGCGGGGCCGGCCGCAGGATTTATCTCCACCGGTGTGATGTAAGTGGTTCAGAGTTACCGCTATATTGGGCTGGCCGTTCGGTTTTGGGTTTCCCAAGTTAAATGGAGCGCTAGTTGGGGACCAAAGCAGATGGCCACTGAATGGGCGCTGCGATCGCTGTTGTTGTTGTTAGCGATCTTTTGTTCGAGAGCTGGGCGCCCCGCTGACTGGCGCACACGTTGATGCCGGGCGAAGGTTCGGCGTCAGCGAGATTAGAAACAAGCCTCCGGAGACCCTTTACCGCCGAGAGCCATCAATCGCGCTGTTGTTGTACGGCGCTATTCCAGTGCCAAGGCGGTTGATTGTGCAATCTGAGGAAGCTCAGAAGCGGGATGTCACTCTGCGGGGTGCCCCTTAGCAAAAACTGCTACGCGGCTTTCGTCCACCTGCAAATATCCGTTTGCATCGCGATTAGGGATGACCGTGTGAATTGCCACTCGACATCGTCCGGCTTCTTGTATTGCGTGTAAACTGAGAATAAGATAAGTGTAGTAACGCAAGCATGGCAAAGTGAGCCAGCCGAATGCTGTTCTTGACAGTAGTGTGCAGTAAGAGACGGCAGAGAAAAATAATCAGGGCAGAAGATACGTGTCTTTGTTTACTACGCGATGCCATCGCGTCTGATGCATAATCACGCAGAGAGGAAAGAGATTTCCCGTTTTATTCTCGCGACAGGGGTCTCAAAACGTAGAGTAATTTATACGAACTTCGTTATCCGCATTGTTCAAGTCAGGTGGGACAGCTGAGAAATGCTCGAAATTCTGACGATCAGACACAGCCGCACCACGCATTTACACCAAAATAGTTCAGCTGTCTTTTCACGTGGGCCTATACGGTGTGTAAAAGTGGCAAGTTGGGCAAATTGCTACGGATTCGTGATGTTAAACGTCCCATAAGACAAGGGACGCGTTGAAAAGAAATCAGGACAGGCGCTGACTTTTAACTAAGTTTAATCACATACAGTCGGAAAATATATACAGTGGCACAAAAAAAAACGGATAGGGAACAACGGGATACAGCGCCTGTTCTGTATTCTTTTCAACCTGTCCCTTGTCCTGTGCGCTGTTTATCATCACGAATATGTCGCAGTAATGACTTATATTGAGTCGTCGTCTTTATAACCGTTATTAGTCTTCTTTATGTTGAATAGCGGGCGGTGGTGCTCATATACAATCAACTCCAATGCTCAGCACATAACGGCCCAATCATTTTATTTTTAACTCGTCGCCATCGCAAAAAGCAGCTATTTTATGCTGTTTTCGGTGGTATCGCGTAAACGCAGGTGATGAGCCTGTAAAATGTACCTCAGGCAACGTTGATTTGTAAGCAACATTGCTTGTTAACATTCGGTTTCACTGTGACCGACGAAGACGAGGGTTTGACAACCGAGGCAGACCAGTTGGAGGTATACGACGGGGTACATGCGACGCAATGACTTTCAAGAGCATCTTTGAACTCGCAGGTCATTATAGATGGCTTATAGTGAGCGTGCTGGGACATCAGATCAGAGTCAGCGACATGCTGTTTATCGAAGCAAGTCCCCCTACGCACAACCTCCTTATTTCACATGCACTACTTCTAATCGAGGAAAGAACATAATTCCCGTACTTGGTCAGAAATTAAGGAGACAGTCCCTGTCGGGAAACCGCAACGAAAGTTCCGAGTAAGAGGACACCCAGAAGCTGCAGAAGTTTACAGCAATACATGTTTCTTGAAGAACATGCTCGTGCGTGTGTTTCTCGCTCTTCGTACTTTCAGGGCACGCCAGCTGCCTTCCTTCAGCTACCTACATTTAAGCAAAGTAACGGGCCCTGCGAACCAAAAAGCAGCCGTAAGAGTGTCGCACTGCTTCCTCGACATCCTCAGACGCAACACGTGATAAGGGTAGCAAGCATTGCACCGGTTCTCTATACAAGATAGCTCGGCATTCAGCGTCTGTTCACATTCGCACTTAAAATGCAGAGAGAGAGAGAGAGAGGGGGGGGGGGAGCTAAGGTTCCTTCGCAGAATTTACTTATTCGTCGCACGGTGTGAGGAAGAAGCAACGTTGTTTAAACACGTGTCAGCGGAGCTTTGAGCCGTCACAACATTTTCCTTTGCCCCCTCTCTCTCCCTCCGAATGTGTCCGCCCATTGCGACACTCGGCTGCCATCATCATCCCGCCTTTTTCGTTCCTTTGTGCGTCGCTATAAATAAGCCGGGCCCTCCCGCAGCCGGGAGGAGCGCATAGCGATTCCACTCCATCGCTTCCTTTGCGCGTCCCCGTGTGTGCTTTCCGGGGCGTCGCTTTTTCCCGTCGCTTCAGTGCCAGATTCGACAAAGAGATTCGGACCACTATATCGAGAACAGCACCCATCCCGAGTGCCCAGTCGAGTGTACGCTCGGCCAATGGACGCCGCTTTGCACCAGGTGCCGTAAAATGCGCTCGGAGCGTCGCGATTCTTCGCAAGCACCGAATATTATAGTTTGTTTCGAGTTTCTGGAATGTTCTGTTGCCGGCAGTGCGCACATTATTTCGTTTATTTCCCACTGTTGCTGTATTCGCGCATCCGTGCCGACCTCTCAAGGAATCGGCCTCGAAGTTGAGCAGTACCGGACGGTGAACGAGCGCAGGTGTTTGGCGATGGCCAGAGCTGAGATTAGGTCCTTAGATATGCAAAGCAGCCGTAACTTGACCGGAGTGCAAGGCGGCAATCGTTAGTGCGTGCCTACTACCATTAGGGGAAGAAACTGTTGTCTGGCACCTTTTATTACAACTCGAGATACAGCAATCCCTGACGGTAGGACAGCGCAGCCAAGAAGCTCAATCGACATCGCACCCGAGTGAGACCGATGATACTGGAGGACGCCCTTGCAGACCACGTGGGTGAATTTCACTTACCCGCTGCGTCTACGGGACATCGCGCCCTATTGCCTGCGACAGCTGCGTAGAACGTATTATTCCCTTCTTTTTTGTCAGCTTGTGAACCAAACGAAGAGAGAGAAGGAGCAGACACAATGGCGGCCGAAAGCCGGCACTTATTCACGTTCGGCCCGCCCTCCTGTCAGCGTTCATTTAGAGCGCAACAATGGCCGACCGACACGGCGACCGTTCGGCAAGAGGTGTCCCCGCGAACTCGGGTCCTGCGTGCGCGGCCGCATTGTGTTCCTTCATGAAGACGTCACACGTGAACTACCCACTCGGGACTACGGCCGTCGAGTCGCTGAAAGGTGAAACGTCGGCGTTCGATGAAAGCGCCATCGACGAAGTATATGCACTCTGCTCTCGCCGTGTGCTCTTTCTTTTTTTATTATTTTTTTTATTTGGCGCGTGTCTGCGTGGCACAAAAACGGGGCCCACATGCAACTCGCAAGCACGCGGCGATTCTCTGGCGGGCCAAACAATGGCTCCATCTCGCGCCCCTTCTAGGTACTCTTTCACGCGATCGTTCCTGTAGTCGTTCTATGTGTGTACTCGACGAAAATATCAGATCGGGGGAAAAAAATAACGAAATCGGTGTCAGTGCTGCTACAGGTAACCAATCGATGTCTCCGGAACTCAAGTGTTGATTGTGTCTGCTATAGTATAGGGTGCAACATTCTCCGAACAGGTAAAAACCAATAAACTCAGTAGGCCAAGGCACGCTTTCCTTATCGATATTCATTTATGGAGCCTAACGCGAAAAAGCGAAACAAGTCTTCAGGGGAGCGCGGTGAATGTGTGGCAAAGTGGTATTGTCTAGCACGCACCCGGGCCACGATTGTTCCTGCAGTCGAGCTCCTGCATTCCATTGGAATAACGAACTCGCGACCTCGGGCTCAGCCGCAGAACGAAGTAGCTGTAGCGGGCTATTGATTTATAACGTGATAGAGGCGGCAATCTTCCGTACAGATGCATATGTCGTGCCAAATTTCGTTCACGTGTACTCCACGCGCTGCGCATCCTGAAGGCGACATTGGCGCATTCACGTTTCCTCATATACGTTCGCTTTCATAATCGGGGCGGTGTTTTCAGGGTAGCTGCCAACACGTATATACACGGTCGCAATAACCGAGAGACGCCGAGGCCTCCGCATTACCCGAGACTTATCGCCATCGAAACGACCGTTTGTTCCCGGAGGCATGCAATCGTCGCCGATCACCTGCTGCTCACTCCAAGGTCGTCCCCCCCGCTGCGCGCTCCACTCGCGCACAGCGCTTATAAACTGCGCCCAAGAGGGATCGCCGAGCTATCTGGCGACGCTGTTGTCTTCGCGGCAGCGCGTGGATTCGAAAAGCAATTAGGAATCCTCGCGGGACAAATTGAAATGGGCGCCTGTTACAAAGTCTGTGCCCTTTTCTCGGCGGTACACATTTACACCATTCTGATGACGCGATTCTTTCTTTTTTTTTTTCTTCTTTATCAACGTATACGCGGAGCCTGCAGGAGCGAGCCGTGCTGTACGTGCGCCGAGTGACCTCGCAGCCGAAAACGAACAGAATTCGAATCCGCAAACACTCCACGGGCGGTCCTGCAGTAAATTTAGCCAAACCTATTTGTACGCACAGGCGTTCCCCTCGCTCTTGTGGGAATGAAATTCTCGCAGAATGCGCTAAATGAGCGCTGCTTTTGTACATCTATAGCGGCTCTGCGCTGTACGAGCGTCCATCTCGCATCCGAACAACCTGGTGTCACCGCCTGTAATTGCATAGACGATCGGTCCGTGGAACGAAGAAACCGCGATCACAGCACAAGGCCACTGCGTCAGCCTACAGCACTCTGACAACGTACGTACAGAGCTACACTTATATTCAGTTAAGCACGGAGACCCCAAGCCGCTTGCGTACGCACGCTCTCGCGTTCCTTTGTACTTTCAGCCGCACCCATGAAGTATGCAATGGAACCCAAGGGCTTACATAAGCAAACCTTTACGTTCTTTGTAGTCACCATGGGTGCAGTTGAACGCAGGAGCGTGCGTACGCAAGCTGCTTGGAGTGCCTCGCTATTGCCTTCGTGCGCATACATATATACGTAGGTAAATGTGAGGTCTAGCCAAGCGCTCATCTCAGGCCGCACATATGGAGACGCGCAATTTCGCACGAGATCGGTGAACGCTGCGTGACCGCTGTTTGAAACGCGTCCTCACACCCTCCGCGAATAGTTTTCTGCCAAGCTTGAATAACGACCTGATGCTCTGAGCGTCGATGTGCTCGCATCAAGAAAAAGTTGCAGTGTTGCGAGCAGCCTCGATGCGCGAACACCATCGCCATCGCATACCTACGCATGCATCACGTGACGACGATAGCCCTGCAATGGCACACAGACTTCGTCAACTCAAGGCACTTTTTCCCAAATCAAGCACGCAGTCAGGCAAGACTTCTGCATTGCACTTTTGAGGAAAAGCTGAGGGTTGTCGCTCTAGAATGGCAGCATAGAAATCAGAACACCGGGTAATCTTAGCGCTTCGTGCTCTATTCGCCCTTTACATTGGCGCTTGGGGCTTGAAATACCTCCAGGTCACCTCGTTAAGCTTAGAGCGATTTTTATACGGTCAGCCGTAACGCCATTGTAGCGACGATTCGGGAGTTGGGCATAAAGCAGTCAGGACGTTTTTTTTTTGTTTTTTTTCTGTGACGCGGGGCAGGTGGCACGCACATGGGATGGTGCAGATGGACGGTGTGGTACGGTCATTTATGCCACAAATTCTCCACATCTCACAAATATTGCAGGCTTGAGTGGCGAAGGCAAGATTACTGGCCATTACGGCTACTTGCCTAGCTGGTTATCATGCAGACACGAGCACACTATGGTGCCTAAAGAATGGGCTGTGGGCGACTTGGTGCATGCTATTTCAACTATGGCGACCAGCGCAGACGACGACGCAAGTAAACGGACCGGCGTCTTCCCGTCATCTACAAATGGTGACAATGTTTCGTTCGCACATACCGGCTGTCAGTACTGACGCATGCTTCAGGCGATGTTCTCGTCCCGACCGACTCTTCTCGTAGATGCAGGCGAGGGGCATCCGAAGAGGTGGGGCGATCAAACACTGCTCGGCTACTTGGTACGTTTCATATCGAACCCCGTTAACTCGCTCACCGGCAACAGGATCGCCTTGGCCTCGGAAAAGCAGTCGCGATGGACGGAAGGAAAGAAAACACGGAGCCGGCCTCTGTACAATCGACGTTCGCTCATCGCCGAGCCACGGCCCCTCACCCCTCCTCGGCGGGGGAGCAACATAAACCGGCGCCTTTCAAAAGAGCCAGCCACTGGTAGAGGGAGAAGAGAAAATGGACAACTACAAAGCAACGCGCGGAAGAAAGGATCCTGATGAAGCTTTCTCTCCTCTCCACTGAGAGGCGCTGTTACGCACCAGCGCATCCCGGCTCGTACGATTTCGTGCGTGCACATTTGTGCACACGCACTCAAGCGCACGTGGGCGCTTCAAGTTGCGATGAAGCTGCAACTCCAGTTACGTCGTGTCAACGAAAAAAAAAAAAAATATTTTGTTGTGACCGTGAGCGAGTGCGCCCCTGAGTGCGTACGAGACCTTACTTATAAATTTAGGGATCAAGAGTAATTACTTTTTCAAAAAAGATTGCTTTTAAGGGCTCGTTTCTCTTTGTTAGACAGAATATTAATGAGAACTACACAAAGTGGACGGGAGGATGACCGCCGCCGTAGCTCAGTGGTAGAGCATCGGACGCGTTATTCGAAGGTCGCAGGTTCGGTCCCTGCCGGCGGGAAGTTATCTTTTCGTCCACTTTACTTTCTCTACATTTATATCCTAATTATTACAAATAATATCCCCTATACTTTCCTTGGTATTATTGTCTGTTAGTTCTAATTAATTCCTTTTCAAAAGTACGACAACGCGCACGAAGGCCTACTCCGTTAGAGATGACAAGCTGCCGATGTACAGCCGTCTCAAGCACAACACGTTCTACGAATCATGAAGAGTTAGCACCGAAAGCTTCGAGAAATCAGGAAAAAAATTGTGGTCACTGTTTTTTTTTCCTTTTTTTCTTTTCTTTCTTCCAGTTCTCAACCTTCAGCGCAGCCCCAGAGGGAAACGGTTCACTGCTGAAGAAGTTCAGAGACAGCTGGAACACTCAATCTCGGCGACTCGCAGAATGTGGAGCAGCTCGCGACGAATACCGCGCCCAGAGTTCCGCAAGGCATTTTCTCAAAAGGTTCTCTTCCCTCTCGCACGGAGCAATCGAGTCGTGAAAAAGGAAAAAGCCACGCATCGGCAAGACCGCCTGCATCCGATGAGTCTCCGGCGTTCTTTCTTTCTTTCTTTTCTTTTCTTCTTTTTTTTTTGAATGTTGGTTTCACGAAGGCGCCGCTCTCGACAACATATATCGCGATCTCTTCTTTTGGAACGAAATCGTTTTTCGTCCGCTACTCCGCGGTGGCAGAACCGGGGAGGGCGGAACTCGTCTGTCACTGCAGTGAAAGGACGCCGCCGGCGCCCCCCTTTGGAAGGCTCTCTCTCCAGAGGACCACAAAAGAAGGTGAGTACCGCGCGAGGTTGCCTCCCTACACCGAAGAAAACACCTGGTGCGCGGTGCAAGTGCTCGCCTGAGCCTTTTTTTCGGAATGGGCAGCTCTTCTGGTTTCTGCGTTTGCGTGTGTATATAGTACAAGCAGCTGCCCTTTGATCTCAGTTTGCCAAAGGGTTCTCTCGTAACGTCAAATGTGAGAAACACTCTCGGCGCTGAAACACTGTCCTAGCGACTCGCAGATAGAAAACTGCGTCCAAACATGTTCTCGGAGTGCTTGTTTTTACGCAACGGTATAGACGAGGATAAAGAATCCAATGAAAAACTCGGTGTCGCAGCGCAAACAACAAGCGTCACCGTCTCGTTCAGGAACGTGTCGCAAATGCTTCGAAAAAAAAAAATTCTGCTCCTTTGGTTACTATACGAGAAATGTTTGATTCACCTAAACTTCAATCCACAAAGAGCTGCCATGATTTGTGTAGCGCAGGAAAAACCACGCCACGAAACGAGGCAATATGGCAATGGATAGGCGCTGCTACTCCATGACCAGATTACAGCGGATTTTCTTTTCGCATTCTTTTTTTCCGGCGGCGGACCCCGCGCAGTCGGAAAGTCGAGCATTCCCCGCTGCTGCCCTCCCGCGGCGCGCTTTGCAGCGATCGCGAAGAGGCGCAAAATGAAGCGACGTTTATGCAAATCAGGCGCGTACATCAATGCAGCCCCTTGGCGGCACGAGCCGCGCGTTGTTGATGCTGGCAGCACGAAAGAGGGCCCTCTTCTGGCCTCCTCGAGTTGCCGAAGGATTAAACGAGAGGTGTAAGCAGCGATGCTCGAGTGTCGGCTGGGCACGCGGATAGCGAGGCCGCCGTAATCTCTCGTGCACCGACGCCACTCGGGGACGGGGCTTGTTGGTGACACCGCTTTGTGTTTTTGTTTTTTCGTTTATTATATCACGCGGCACGTGACGTCCCCTTCCCAAATGCCATCTAGTGCCTCAGACGCTTTACTTGTTTGGGATAGTCTATGGCGAATAATGCTAAATAACGTTGATTAAATGACAAAAATTACGAGGCCTCGGCGAAGCCGTAGGGGTGGCCAATGTGTTAAACCACAATACCAAGCGTCCTAGCGTCGCCGTTTCTGCGCATGCAGGTGACAACTGTCACCGCGTCCTGCCATTTCACGTTGTAACCGCCCACTCACTCATTTTAACACAGATCGGCGCTTGAATGTCACGAGACAGACTTACCGTGTTGTGTGTTCTTTTCAGCTATGTTTGCTTTTAACTGATGCACCAACAAAAGAAGAAGCGAAAAGAACTTGCCGTGAAGTTCACGACCGATAGCCAAGACCAGGCAATGTAAACAGCGCTCGTATATCTATACATCGCCTGCGCGCGTAAAAGCAAAAGGCGTGTTTAATTTGAGCAGTCAGTGAGCGTTTCGTGATGCTTCCATTGGCACTGACAGCTGGTTCAGACTCGGGCACGTACGCTGCCAAGAGAACTAACCTTGTCAAGAACTTTGACGGAGAGCAATGTTTTATTTGTGTAGAGCACGGCAACGGCGCGCACGCGAAAAAAAAAAAGCGTGTGCCGTCATTTTCTGCGTCTTCCGCACGCGCCCTCCGTTTTTCATTTCTGCTAGTGACTTGTTAAACTCGCATCTCGCTCAAAAGTCTTTGTGAGAGTTCCTGCATACATGCCTGCACCATCATTCAACGGCATATACAAGAAATCTAAATGGTGATGCGTGGGCAGCGTGTCAAACGAAAAAAGTGATTATCGCTGTTTCTCACGCGGTTATAAAGTGCGCCTTTCTTAGAGCACATAATGCATCGCGAAAAAGTCAGCGTGTCCGCATGCCAGGGTGCGTTCGTTTGAATAGCATTTCTTTTGTTAGCGCCGTCTACATATGTCGCACTATTCCAGCCTATATAGCAAACGCTTTATTAAATGCGTAGAACTGCACGTTACGTCCACACACAAGCCGAGTGAGTCAGATATTGGCTTCGCCATACCGAGTCGGTATACAAGGATCTCACGTGCGAGCACGACACGAAGGATTTAACATCTGCAAGTTCGCCGAACCCTCACACACAGCCGTGCGTAATCGAACCTCCTGCCGATCGTACGTACCGATCGAGTGAACGATGCGGCCATCGTGTCACGATCCGCGTGGCAGCAGGTGCAACTACCGTTCGCCGTTTGGGGAAGACGAGCACCAGGACGCAGATGCGTGTCGAGCGTGTTCTACCGACATGCGTGCTATCCAGTCCCTATGAAATGCATGCACAACCATCTGTTCTGCGTATTACGCACGATGACCCGACCTCTGGTCACTTAGGGACCGCGCGAACACTAATTCGCACCAAAGACCGATTCTACTGGCCTGAAATGCGCAAAATAGTTGCGGCTAGTTGTGCACCATGCCAGAGCCACAAGCGACCTATACCTCAGCTCCCGTCGGTTATCGGCCAGTAAAGGTCGGCGCAGACATGATCGGATCGTTTCCGCATTCTTCGAGAGGCAACATGCAATAACGGTGCGTAACAATATATTCGCGCATTTCTGTTTTGTTTATATCAGAGTTACGCTATTCGATCTGTTGCTTCCTGCACTATGTGGTCAGCCTGTGTAGGTTGTAAGCGTTGCCAGCTGTTGTTATTACCTCAAGACGAAATAAAGAGCACAAGAGTGAAGGAATACGGACAGCAGCTCTGTACTGGATGTAGGAAACCGCGCGAAGAGGCCGTGACGGCGGGGTTCGTGGCGTTCACAAAACCTCTGTGCGCGCTGTCCCAAGTGTGGATCGCTGCACGATGCGTACACGATGCCCGTCGCGATAACAGTGCGTTTCCCGTGCGGGCTTCCGAGATTACCGGCTCAGCCGAGCAACACTCCCGACCCAACGTGTGACAGGCTCCGAAACAGCGCGAGTTCGGTATTCATGATGGGGCGTGAGGAATAAAACGGATGCGTAGTACATCGCCGCCGCTGTGCACACGCTCAGCTGTGATCGTGGCGCGATACGGCGCCGCCGAAAAAAACGTGCTTCTTTCTTTTTCTTTCCCTGCGCGTCCCCTCGCGCTTTTTTTTATACTACGTGACTTTTTCTATTCCCATTTTACCGCGTTGTCAGGCACACAAGCGAAACGAGAGGTAGGGAGCACAATCAACCTCTGCTAGGAATTAAGGCGTCAAGCGAGAGGAAAGAATAATCGCAGCGTATCTGCGCCATTGAGCTACAATTCCAAAGAGCTTCTTTAAAAAGCAAGTTCCACAGGAAAAATGCGTACATGCGGGTGTTCGGCGTCGAAGTGCGTTGCACTATCTCCTTGTATATATCTGTTTGAGTGATGTCTCGAACATCTGTCACGCAGGGGGATGCCGCGGCAGCATTCGTTCGTTCCCATCAGCCGAAAACATAAGCACCGTCGTCCTGAAACGCACGGCCGGCGCGCACACATCACAGAATGCTCCAAATTACAAAATCCGGCCCTGAAAAGCAAACGCTGCCGAGCTTCCGAGTCGACCTAATTCCCGCCCCCCCATAAATGCTTGAGGTTTTATGGCGAATTGCCAAATCGAATTAAGCCGCGCGTCGCGCGCATAATAATTCGTTTACTCCCACTCGTCCAGCTATATAGCATCCGTGCTTGAATGTTTAACGAGGCGAGCGGCACGTGCTGTATTAGCATACGACGCAGTAGCACAGTGTAATTGGATCAACCCCCAACATGGCGCCCCAACGATGAAACCTGTTGGAGCTAATAATTCTCTTAAAGAACGATTCAACTACGTCGCGTTGTAATTGTGCGACCTCTGAACGATACACTTCATGCACAGCTTTACAATGTTTTGAGAGGCGGTCATCTCTAAGAGAGTGTGTATACACATACATGCAATCACGAGGCAAAGTACGTTCGATCTAGCGCGTGAGGACCGCCAGACTGTTTTTAATTAACTTTAATGAAATGAGATGGCAATAACCACACGTTTAATTACAACTGCAGAATGTGCAGTTCCCTTTCTGTCTCGCATACCACTCAACTGGAAGCATAGCGCAAATGAGGCCGGCTTCAGCGCGGAAGCATTTTTCCATAACTCAGTTTTTCACGGAACCATGCACATGTATAACGGTGCACTGAGTGATCAGTGGTGATCCTTTTTTTGCGTACGTATTCAATGCTGCCGGCCGAACATGCGAGTTCTATATACGCGCGCACGCTTTGTGATATACCGAACGCATGCACTGTTGCTGTACGCGTGGAGCCGCCACTTAGACGCTGATCAGCATGAAAGCAAAAAAAAAAAATCACTAAAGAGTGCTTCCTAGTTAAACATATAGAAGGTTCTGCGAAAGGAATCTTGGACGCACGATGAGCTGTGTAGCCTAGAGCCATAAAAAACGGCAAACCTACAGGAAAGAAGCAACAATGCACGAATGAGGTAATGTCAAGTGAACGTGCGCATTCGATCTGGAAATGAGCGTGCTGTGCGCCTCAAGCCCACTGGCACCTTTCTAGCGCAAGTTGAGTAAACGGCCGGATTTCTGGCCCAATGTAAAGTGTTGTCGTTTGGTGACATACCCTCGTCGACGGCTCGATCATCTCATTCATTATCGGCGTTTCTTATCGGGATCTTTTCCCTGAGCGATGTGACACGTGCATATCCTACTTTCCTCTTCTCTTACCTGATCATCACTTCTTGCTCTCCACGATTCCTCCCTGTGCAGCTCGGGCTGACTTCTAAGGCTGGATTAATTTTCTCTCTCTCTCTTTTTTTTTATTCGGTGTCACACAAATTCGCAAAGTAAGCAGATATTTTCTCGAAACACGCGAGTCCCACTTTGCTGCGTACTGTCCCTAATTCAGAAAGAGCTGCCGGTGCTACTAATCCGAGAAAAAACAAAATAAAGAAAAATATGTGGAGGGAAAATGTTTTAGAGTGACACACCACAAAAGACGGATCCTGCTCGTGTAAAAACGCAAGAGTATAGTCGACCGTCGGCTAAGGGAGCAAGTAATGAAGGAAGCACGTATGGACGACGGGCAAAGAGAGACGGATTATCAGGGAACCAATTAAGGCCCAGCAGGAGCAGCAATCTCGGGAAGCGTCGCGCAACGAATAAAAAAGAGAGGAGGAAAACTTGGAGAAAAAAAAAACAAGCGCGGACGGAAAGCTGCGCCAATGAGAGGGAGGGTAATTAACTCGCGACACCGGGAATTACGCGCTGCAGGGACGAGTCGGCACTGCTTAAACGAGAGAGGGAAGAGTGGTCCCGATAGCACGCTTCTACCGGAAATGGAGCCCGATTAGACAACGCGATCGGGAGGTCCACTGAATGTGCCTCTCGTAATAAAGGAGCAGCCGAACAAAGGGGGAAAAAAATGCTCGTGAATGAGAGTTTATTGCCGATGCAGCAGTGCTTGTCCGCTATCATTCGACGTCGTACGATATTCCTTGTAATTTCATTTTCCACTATCGCGTTATTGCGTGTCATGTTCACATTTTCATGTTATGGATACGATAAAAGGAGACGCTGAGGCACACGTTACTTCGTTTCTGAAGATGCGGAACGTGTATAGTATCTCACTTTACTGCGCATACACGTCATCGCGTGATTAGTACAAAAATTTTTATTTTCTCTCTCTCGCTTTGAACACCCTATTCCCCAACCCCAGTGCAGGGCAGCATACCGGATACAAACTTCCGGTTAAGCTCCCTGCCTTCCTCTGCTCTTTCTCTCACTCTCGTCACGATCGTTATATGTCGCATCAAAGAAGCACTCGTTCCCTTGTCCTCAGTAGGAAAAAAAAAAAGCGCTCGCGAATTCGCCAAGGCGTGCTCGTCAATTTCACGATCGCGCCAGCCGATATGTTTGCGCTGTCTCATCTAGTCACTATGTATAGCGGCTCGCACACACGCTCTCGCAGCGTATTCACGCGTAAATGCCAATATCAACCGAACACCGTCGCTTATAGAAGTAGCTCATTGGACGACTGGACGACAGCCCATGTAGGAGTGCTCGCGTTGCAGCGGTACGAAAGCTTCTGTTGAGTCTATTTCAATGTCAACAAGACGGCAAGCAGCTATTCTGCAGTGGTCGCGTGAGCAGTTTATTTAAATGGCTCTTTGGGGGTGCGGAAGGAGCTTGGTCGTTGCCTATAAGACAGGTGGGCTCTCAAGAGAGTTCTGTCGTAGGCGGTCAGCTGACACACTCTCTGTGAGCGGGCGTTAATGTTGCTTTCAATTTCAAGTACGCTCACGTCACGTTATGTGTGTTTGTTATTTTCGCATTTGAATCGCATCTTTCTTGTGGGTGCGTGACGGCTGCACGGAGCTGATATGTCACTGCGTTGTCATTCACGCTTCAGTCTTTTTATAATAGCTTCATTGCGGATTCTTTTTTCTATCGCTACTATTTACTGTTGTTGTTGGGCTTCTTGTTTCTGCCCATGATGTTGGATAGCCAGGACGCTTCCTGCACCCCCCCCCCTTTTTTTTTCTTCTTCTCTGTTTTACTTCACATTTACTAACAGACAAAGGCAAGCAGGTTCTTCTAGCGCGACTTCGTCTATAGTCGATGAAGGTGTTCGTAAACAATGCAACAAAGACCAGGGGCTCTTTCTGGTCCCTTATATTTGAGTTATTACGCCTATAGAACTAATACTGAACTGACAGTGCCGACAGTGCCAAGCCCTTCTCATCCGTTTCGCTTCAGCTGGATTCGCCGACGCCGCCTACAAGCCAATAACTACGCAGCTCTACAAAAAGCGTTCACGCACGTGAGCAGCACATAACCAGCACACAACTATCCTCGCGTCGAAAACCAACCGAGCGGCTTCTCCTCCCGAGTCATGACAAGGGCGCGGCACTGGGAACAAGTCAGGCTACATTCGCATCATTTAAAATTTAGGCAGAAACGCTTTGCGACAATTTAGTGCCCTTAAGTGCGTAAACTGCAGCAGTTAAGAATCCGCGGCAAGGACCACATGTTGCGTGTGAGAGAGGAGAGAAGTCTCCAGTGGGCGATCGCTGCGTGAATGACGAAGAAATAAAACTTTCGAACGCCGGAACTGACCTGGCCGGCAGTGTTAGTTTGTGCCGCGGTGCTCTCTTAGCAGAAAACCATGCAGCCATCCCGTGACAACCCATTCGTTCGCGAGCTAGCATCGCAGGTGTTAGAGGCAGAAAGTACTCTACGCTTATATTTTTTTTCTCTCTACCGGCTTGTCGGCTCCGCTCGGTGAGCTGCTCGTGCAAGGCAAACTGCGGGTTAACGACACCGCCATTGCCCACCGGGGAGTCGTAGCGAGCGGATATGTGACGTACTTTAAAGGTTGCCTCATGTGGAACCACCGTTGGCATTGCACGAGGCTGCGAGTGACAGTCGGGGGCAGCAAAAGGGCCTCGACGCGGGAAGCTGACCAGCCGCTGTTTGGATACACCATGTATAGAGGAGAGAAACTATGTCCCTCGAGATCTTCCTTCCTTCGATGGATATAAATCAGTGAACGAACGAATCACTCTGTAGCGTTAGTACAAGATTCAGTAATCAGATTAGTGATGAGATTAAGCCCGAGAAGGCCCGCAGTCTGACACCGAAGCACACGATGCGAGGGTCGGGAGGTATTCTGTACTGCAACCAAAAGCCACACAGACAGCTCGACAGAAATGACCTGCCAGGAAAATGAAGAGTGCTTGTTGGGACCAGATTAAGGGCAAGCGAAAAGCAGCACCAAGCAGTACAGCTCAAGCTGCGACCACGTGATCGGCGCCAGGGCCAGCTGTTTGTAGCAGCTTTTGCAAAATGTTTTAGTTAATCAGCAAACGGTTTTCTACAGTTAAGCGCTCGACATAAAACTGCCTTCGTTCTGCTTCGAAGCTTCATCTCACTTAGCAACAAAAATAAATGGTGGAAAAAAAAAAGTTCGTGTGCCAAAAAAAAAAAAAAAAAAGTCGACTACGACAAAGGAAGAGGCACTCCCTGCTAGCGCATGTCGTGGAAGAGTAACAACACCGCGGGGTTCACGGACGAAATGGGTGGCTGGCGAAGAGGCAAGAAAAGAAAAAAAAAAAACAGGACACCTCGCAGCCAGGCAGGAGACACACCTTGTGAGACCGTCGCGACTAAAACAGCGAGGCTAAATACAGAGGCAAAACAATAACGAGCTGTCTTTATATATATTTACATCGTTGATTGTTTCGCCTGCAGAAACACACGCGCGCGCCGGTGAGTCGTTGCAGACTACGACTTTATAACGGAAACGCACGAGCGAGCCTGGAGAAACGGCCCGTTTAATGGCGTCGTTATAGCAACGAGGCATTGACCTCTCACACCCGCTGTGGGGCCCTCGGCTGCCAGCGCTGACAGTGTTTGCTGCGATAAGCAAACAGCGCATGCTTCCCATCGGACACGCTCGTTTAGCATCGATTATGATCATTCTTTTCGAGTGTACTGTCACTTTAGCCAGGGAGGACGCGTGGAAGCCAAACTACATCTCTCGCTATGCGACAACACCGTTTGTGATGAACTGAACGATGAAGCCCCCAGTGTGCGTTTCCGTAAAATTCGCAGCAAACCGAATTCGGACTGCTTAAGCTACGTGCCTTTTTTTTTCCTCATTTTTGCTCTTCGCTGCGTGCAACGCGAAGATGACCAAATTCGGACCCAGCCTACACCAGGCCCGGCAATAAAGAGGCACATTTAAGCATACCAGACAGCGTGTCCGTGTACGCGCGAAGGAGTATATATAGAGAGGCACATAACACCATGCATTTCGCGTATACTGCACTACAGACGCCAATCCACGTCTGACGCCTTCTAACTAAACGTAGCATTAATTTTTAGCTCTTAAGAAGGCCTGGCAGCAACAAGAACATCTGACACTCAATATGTCGTCACACCTGCTCCAATGGTATACAGCAGCATAGGCCCTATAGCTGGGAACTGAGCGGAACTAAGGCGCCGAATGCGTTTTGAATAAATGGTATCGCTGTTAGAATAATGATGTATATGAGCAATTTCCAGTTGGTTATTGCAGCTGATGTTGCCGCCAAGACACGGGAACATCCGAGACACGGACACGGGACAGCAACTATAGGAAGAGAGCGAGGTCATCCTGCGGCGAAGCCGAGGGAACTAACTGCCAAGCGGCACACTCGCATCAGAAGCGATGGAACAAAAGGTTGACACCGGTGGCGGCGACCTGCAAGGGCGCAGTCGCACCACGAAAGGCGGGCCGCAATTTCGGCGGCCAACGAGGATGCGAGCGCCACTGCAGCGTTCTCAACACGCGCTGTTCCACATTTCTGCTCGCCGCACGTATATACTCTACAATCTGGGCGCGCGCGCGTTATCATCAGAAGGAATAAAATCGCGCGCAGGGCCGCTTCCTCGCTGGAAGAACGCCTTAATTATGATTGTTCTCCAGGCGCCATTATCGCAGCGTTGCCAACGTATACAACCGGGCGCAACAGACAATGGCGGCGATACTTTGTCGGCCGGGGGGGGGGGGGGGGGGGGGGCGTAATGTGGGTGCCCCCGCTCCCTTTCCGCGGTGAAACCGGGCTATTTTCATTGTGCCCTTTCCTCTTCTTCCACGGGCCGGTTATTACTTAGGCTCGTAATAGAACGGTTTGATGTACAACTGGCCGTAATGGCCAGCCACCGCGAAGGCATGGCGCGTCCCGAACGGCCGATGCGGTCACGACGCAATTAGGTGGCGACGAAAAGAGAGAAAAAAAAAAGAATACTGCGTCTATACGACGCGACCGGCTATTACTACAGGGCGCCGACCGTGCCATTTTATCGCTACGACCCGAAGCATTAACCTCGCAATTCTGGTTGGGCCGCGCTTAAGGCATGCAGGCTCAAAGATCGTCCGCCTGCGGTTCTGGATTCCACACTCCTGCTCGAAAGTTGTAGGGAAAATGGCCGAACACTGGACGCTGCGCGGAAATCGAGAGGCGAACGAGTTATATATAGCGCGATTGCAAGGCCCCTACACCATCTAATCCCGAACGCAGCGGTCGTAAAAATTATACGTGGCCCACACGTGAGAGGGCACCATGACGGGAAATCCGAGACCTTCGATTACTGTACTACGAATGCTAACCTGCCTTCACTGTCCAACTCGTGCGATCATTGATAGCTAGACAATCCCCGAACGATTGCCGGTTTGAGTTATTCACACGGGCTTATCAGTCGCTGGCGGCATCTCGAGATCGGCTATACGACGCTCGACGGATTTCCACCGAATAGTGCTGGAACAGCGACACTCCTCCCTTTTCAAGCGTATTCTTTGAGCCTTCAGTGCAGCCCTTCAAGGCTGCACTGGAGTGGCTCTTGAATCCGACTACACTCGTGCCGTATTTTAAGTTACCGTCACAATATCACTTTCAATTCGCGCTGATTGGCTGGTTGAGTCAAAGCGGGAGAGCAGGGGCCGCTTCAGCCACAAGACACGCGAGATTCTACTTCAGGAAATGCGACACCGTCGCCGGAAGTGGTCGTCCTAGAATACGGCCCAAGATCACCATACTAATAATTATCTACGGTGTATTGGTATAAATAATTACAATACCAAACGAACGATACCTTCTCTGGCAAATATGTGCGACCGCGAGTGAGTAAATGCAGTCGAGTCACTCGGCAATCTGCGATATCAGGAAGAGTCTGCCCATGGTTACAGAGAACACCGAGTGCAATAATCCAAAGGCTTTCCCTGCCTTCGGCCTTCTTCGCTGCTGCAGGCATCAGAAGCTCACCTTACATTAGCAGCAGCAGCTATCCACCGTCTGTTCGTGCATTTGGGGACCTCATACGCTGCTGAAGGCTAAAACAACAACCACCGTCACTTCCTGCGTTTCTTTCTGCGATGCAATTTACAGCGATGACGCTGCCCGAACTGTGCTTGAAAATCCGCAGCACGAATGAAGATGAGGTATCTAGGAGCACAATGGACTTCCACGGGAACTGCCTGTTTCTATGTGGATTCATTCGACACAAGCTAACCTTTCATTAGCAAACCAACCAATCAATTCTGAAGTTATCCTCACATATATACGGGTAGCATGATTCACGAAACTGCGGACATCGTCGCATACGATACAGCATTATAGCTATGCAACCGAGTGCAACTCTTGTATCGAGGCGTAGAAGGGCGCCAGTTGGCGCACTTGTTGGCCCTGTGCTCTGTTCCTGCTCAGGCGGGTCCAGAGGCTCCCATTCCCACGTGCAGGCCGTGCGAGTAAGCGCGAGTACGGCGTTTTACCCACGCCGGAGGGCGTCTAAATATACCTGCCTATTTCTTTGTGCCCAGCGTGAGGGGCAGTGTTTCCGTCATCATTACGCCTCGCTAGAGCGAATCGTTTAACGACGTTCTAATGACATCCTCTCGGGAGCCCCGGTGGCGGCGAGCGCCGCCTAGCGGTCAACCGGGGCGCCGCAGTAACGGTCGGCCGCCGGCCACGATTTCAGGATCCTACATGGGGAGTGCGCGTGCCGTGCGGGACAGGCCTAATTAAGAGAGCCCTCGCAATCACCACGATGGATTGGCCCAGTGCGCGCATGCGCGGTTTAGACTCCTCTGATGGCTCGCTGAGGACAAGGCAGCGAAGAGCAAGAGACAAGATTGCGCCTACGTAGAAACGTGTCGTCCTCTGGGAAATTGAGAATTCCGCTACGTTCTGTGCACATGGACGAGATTATCTGCCGCAATTCCACGAGACCGATCGATTCGCAGCTATCTGCTCTAAAAGTTGCCTCGAACCTGTAGGTGCCCGTAGCGGAGCATTTTTTTGGTCGTCTGCCGCGAACGATATTGGCCTCAAGATATGCACATCTGGACTTGACGTGTTGCGTGCCACCTCGAGCTTGTTTCACTCTGCCAGACACGACCACCAACAACCAACCTCGCGTTTCAACGCAAGAAACTGCCAATAGCTTTCTCATTTGCAAGAGAACACAGTGACGAGTGCTCCATTGCATCGGCTGCCGGTTTCGAGGTTATCAGTAGAGACCGGCAAATGCCTGTTTTGTTCCTTGCCCTCCTATCGAGCCATCTTGATATATGAGCACGAATTATAGCTTAAGAAGGGCTTTTATAGTGTTATTATAGCGCCTATAGATGCCTATTTTTGGCGTTCGTGCCTAATTGCTTGCTTATAAATGCCAATTTTCAAGACTGGCGCTTATATGAAGGCTAATTAGACTCAAGTTTCGCTCCCGGGAGCAGTTTGAGACCGTTATTCATGTTACCGCGTAACACTTGATTGTTGGGCAACTATGGGGTTCAACCTAGTCCTCTAGTTCAACCAACTGCCGGAAACAACCGCTAGCAGCACTGAAGCGGGACACGCATTCGCCGCCGCGCTGACATGGCGCGAGCGGCTGGCGAATGCGAAACCGCGGAGAGCCGTCAGCGGAAAGGAGATTGAAGGGCAAAAAAAGAAAGATGTGATGTGCACGCAGCTTTTGTTTTGTTCATAATTTACTTTTTAAGGTGTTCACTGCAGTAGCGTATAGACAGATCCTTTGTCAGGGGGATGGGGGGTTCGCCAATACTTTACGTATGCTCGTGCATGCGTTTGTATGTGTGCGTGTGTATACATGTGCACAAAACTGAGAAGTTTCAGGAAGGAGAGGGGGGAGCTGTTAAGCATTTTTTAATGCCTAAAAATCCGGCCTCTGGCTATCAGGTACAGCAACTGAGAATACCTCAAGTTTAGTTTTGTCATCTGTCGGTTCATATCACGTTACAGTGTTCTAGAAACGTATGCGCAGTGCTTGTATTTCTACACCATCCTTAGTCACGCGGGTAAGTTTCCGAGGTGTATGTAGAAAAGATCTGCACCATGGAGAAGGTGCGCGAGGCGCCGTTTTGCAGCACACAACTCCAGAATCACTTGGGAAGATCGTGTCAAAAAGGGGTCGAACTACTTTTGCTCTCTCTGCCGGCCTTTTAATTACCTTTTTTAATCATCCACGAATGCTGCATAAACAACGCCGTCAAGGGTCTCGACCAAATATGAGCAACGACGCACATGCGAATCTGCACATCCTCTAAACAGAAATACAAATGACAGCGATTACTGTGCAATTCTACTTTTTTTTTTTTCCTTTCGCCCGACAGTTGAGGTCAGGATACTGCTGTTCTCTCATTCACAACGAACACCTGCTTTGATTTAGACAACAGAGGAGGCCAGTGTGTGTTTGTATGTGTGAATGTAAATATCATCATGATCATCATCATCATCAGCCTGTCTACGCCCACTGCAGGGCAAAGGCCTCTCCCATGTTCCGCCAATCAACCCGGTCCTGTGCTTTCTGCTGCCACGTAATACCTGCAAACTTCTTAATCTCATCTACCCACCTAATTTTCTGTCTCCCCCTCACGCGTTTGCCATCTCTTGGAATCCAGTCAGTTACCCTTAATGACCACCGGTTATCCTGCCGACGTGCTACGTGCCCGGCCCATATCCATTTCTTCTTCTTGATTTCAACTATGATGTCATTAACCCCCGTTTGTTCCCTGACCCACTCTGCTTTCTTCCTGTCTCTTTTCATCTATTTCTCTCTCTTCCTGTCTCTTAAGGTTACACCTATCATTTTCCTTTCCATCGCTCGCTGCGTCGTCCTCAATTTAAGCTGAACCCTCTTTGTAAGTCTCCAGGTTTCTGCTCCGTAGGTAAGTACCGGTAAGATGCAGCTGTTATATACCTTCCTCTTGAGGGATAGTGGTAGATTACCATTCATGATTTCATAATGCTTGCCGAATGATAACTCATTCGGCAAGCATTCGGCAATGTAAATATACACGCGCACAATTAAAAAT
Source organism: Rhipicephalus sanguineus (assembly GCF_013339695.2). Taxonomy (NCBI): domain Eukaryota; kingdom Metazoa; phylum Arthropoda; class Arachnida; order Ixodida; family Ixodidae; genus Rhipicephalus; species Rhipicephalus sanguineus. The sequence goes on along the minus strand of NC_051184.2, from coordinate 152,316,090 downwards.
AAAATTCGGCGAAAGGTTTAACCCCTAACAACCGGCTACGCCACTACACAGTCCGAAGCATGAACTGAAATCGAATAATAATAATAATAATAATAATAATAATAATAATAATAATAATAATAATAATAATAATAATAATAATAATAATAATAATAATCTCTCGAGTTGTACGAGTCTGAATCAAGACGTGATTATGGGGTACGCCGTAGTAGGGAACTGCGGGTTAACTTTCACCGCCTGGCACTCATTAGCGCGCCTACATCGAAGTGTGCACACGGATGTTCTTGCATTTCGCACCCGTGCGAAGTCGAACAAAAAGTGACATAACCGAAGTGATAAGAAACCACTATCCGAGCCTATATGCACCTTGAATCTGCATCAAACGGCCAACCGACGCTGGTCTCCGCCCAGCTGAATTCATCGCGCCGAGAATTCGCAGTGGATGAGCGCAGCGAACGTGCGCCCAATACCAGCAGCTATAGTCCTTCGGGTGGAAAACAAACATGTACGCACAACAGCCCACGACTCGTGTAGCAGTGGGCACACTAATGTACGGCGTCGTGAGGGAACCCCAACGGGCACCGCTGATGAAAGTTGCAGCTGCCGCCAAATGATGGCGCCACCATCTGCCGCGGCACAATCTGTCCGCGCTTCAGTTGATGCTGGTGTTTTGCGTGCTCAAGGAGGAAAGAAACAAAATAGGCCCTGGCGGGAGAATTTCTAAAGCCCGAAATGCCGCCATCTCAGTCGGCCATTTTTCCGTTGCTTCTCCAATCGGCTAAGCTATATGGGCCCGAGATTCCAACTTTCCCGGCGACGATCCGCTTAGCTTACAGTGGGTGGCAACTGCTGACGCGCGTCACAACGAGATGGTGACCAAGACCAGCGCTGTGGCTGGCACTTGTATACTCACAGCTCACACACCACTGCAAACGCAGACTGAATCGTAAACGGAATATGCATTGAGGGCAGCGCGGGCAAAACCTATTTTCTCATTTCCCACGGGCCCTGACCATCGAAGATTTCGTGGGGCCCGTTCCTGCGAAAACGTTTGTCCCAGTGATCATTTGCTAAAAATGACGTCATCTTCCGCAACATACTCTCCTGCGCAGCAGATTCGCTCCTAGCCTTTCCCGCCTGCACGGGCGTGTGCAAACAGAAAGGCGGCAATGGACTCGAAGGAAAACGCGAGTGCGAAATACCATCTCTGTCTGCACGCGATTTCCATGCAAAAGCGAGATATATATATAATGAATAACAAAGAAAAAGCGATTCTGATAACACAGCAGCCGACTGTATACACGAAATCTCGTTTGTCGTTCATTCATTCTCATGAGCTGATTTATTGGTAGCCACGTCCGGATTTGCGGATTATTGCGCAAAAGCCTGTCTCCAAACGTTCTGTAATCACTTGCAGTCTCGAGGATAGTGTGCCGGATTGGACAGGTTGTGCTACTAAGTACTTGAGGAAGACTGTACACAGCAGCGACGTGCTTAAAAAAACAAAAACAAGAAAACGATTTTTGTGGAAATCGCCTGACAAGCGCACGGCCACGTACTTTTGCAGCCAATAGAACCCGTGAAAAAAAGCCACCCAACAATTAAAAGACAAGGAATACCAACACTATCGAAAACTCGAAGATAGCGGCGCGCTTTAAGAGATAAAAATATCGAGGGACCGTTAATGCACCGCTCGTTACGTTTGTCAAATTCCACTGGTTCAAAATTTTCCCTAGTCTGCGTTTTGTGTATGCTGCGCACAACTTCCGTTCCTGTCAAATGGGAGTGACAGTAGCAATCCCTGCAATTAAAAAATAAATGACCTGAATCTATAACTGTTGCATGATAGCTGCGCCCAATGAGTTTCGTATTGAAGCACCTAGCCATGCGCTTGTCAGACGATTTAGAAAGAAAAGAGAAAGAAACAAAAAGAGCGGCTCTTCGAGTACTGAAATATCAGTTGCCGTCCAACGCCTGGTGCATGCCCTTATTCAGTGCGTGCGAGCAAACCTGTCTTTTTACCAAGTGCGCCACTAATTGCCAAACGCAGCGTGTAGTGCAGGCAACTGAGGTAAACATGTAAGTACATACATATGAGACATCATTATTTCATACTTATACGCAAACCTGCAAAGACACGAGGGAAATGTGGAAACAGCAGGCCGACAACTGCCTGCTCTTTCGACGTGCGAGACAAGCCACGTACAGTCCAGTCCACTGTTAAAGGGAACACTTGAATTAGAACCTGTCATATCGTTGGCCCCCTAACGGCAAGCGGATGCGGAAAGATTGTTTGTGCAGGGCACTAGTCTGTCAAAAGGAGTCAGAACTGTCAACCATCAGTTGTCTTATGCAAATCTAAGTGACTGTACTTTTGAAAGAGATTGAAATCCGCACATGCCCTGCACGCAAGTGTTCCCTTTAACAGTGAACCCGTCTGTACATGCATGTAACAAAACAGAAAAGTAAACGAAGCGGGTGATACAAAGAGGACAAGATGCCGGAATACGCACTGCATGCACGACGCTGCGATAGTGGCGAAATCAGAGCACAGCCGTAAGGCGCGTTTGTGCGGGTTAACGCCGTGACGCCGTGTCGCTGGCAACCCGTCAACGGCGTCTTCCGAAACTGCATCAGCAAAGGATATTGCTCAACGTTGCCCGCAGGGAGATCCCCAGCAGTGGAAGAGGAGATTGAATAAAGGCTTCCTCGATACGACCGGCTCATGCAGTATAGTATACCTCCACAAAAGTTCCAGAAAGAATGGGAGCAACAGAGGGAACCACGGCCATATACACACCGATCAAATACGCGCGACAAAAAGTTGCAAGCCCGACTCCCTCGATTCCCTTTGTTTCATTCGCAGCAATGAACTCGACTAAACTTCGCTCCTTCGCCTTTTCCACCCGCGTTCCTTTGTCTCTCTATCGCGATCGCTTTTTCTTTTTTTATATATATTTCCATTCCGACGTTGTTTCTCTCTGTATGCGCACATGAGACTCCTTTTTTTCTCTGCTTCTCAACTTCTCAGCCCTCCCCCTACTCTTTATTTTTCCCCCTTTGTTTGCAGACACAGAGTTTTCTTTTCAGTGGGCGACCTACCGCTTCCGGCTGGAGTATATATATGTATATGTCTTTATTTTCTGTGTCGACAGTTTCATTCCGCAGGCGAACACCGGGTCGCGAGCAAAGAAGACGCTGTTTCTACTCCGTCTTTTCTATTCCTCGACCCGTTGACGACTACATGTTTGTATCCTGATCGTCCCCTTTTCTACGACTCCTATTCAAATAACATCCGCTCTTGATCCTTACGCACTTCTCTTTCCCGTCCCTCTGCAAGCTCTGTTTCCAACAGATACCGTCGACGACGATTTCAATATTGGATTTTGTCTAACTCGGCGCTTCTCTCGCGAAGGCTGTGCGGCGAACGTCTTCGGAGAAGCGGAATAAAATGCAAAAAAAAAAAAAGTTTCAGCGCCGACAATATGCGAGGATACTTTTCCGTCAACTGTAAATTGAACTGAGGTTCTCCGGCTTTAATTTTTGCCGCCCCGTCGTATATTGTCGCTGCTTTTTCGGCGCAGATGTTCGCGACCGTCAGGGTACGTGCGATGGCGCGCCGACAAGAAATCTTTTATTGCTCGCCGCTGCGAGTCGAGCGGCGTTGGCAGTCGTGAACATATATGCAAACAGTCGGAGGGACGATATAGAAGTACTTCTGCCTATTGGTTTCTCCTCCGCTTCCGTTCTCTGCGTGCGAGCGACGTCTCTATTCCACGAGCTGTTCAATCCACTTCACCCTCGCTTGTCCAACACGGTTTGCATTTCGTGGGAACTCCATCACCTCGTTTCAGCTATACTCGCCCATCTCGTGTTTTTTTGTTTCTTCTTTTTTACCGCTTGTCGCTTAATCCACGTTCTTTGCCTTCCGTACCATTTTCGGGCTGTCATTTTTTTTTTTTTTTCCTCAGCCTCGTCTTTGCAGCCCAGCACGATCTATGCGCAAGAGGCGCATCGCGATTACCTGTTGGCGAGAGCTGTTCCTTATCCAGATTACAGTGTTTAATTGTTTTAAAGAAATATTTTAACCGGATTCAAATACGCACACTAATGTCTGAAAGCTTCGCAAACGGACTATTCGAAACGATGTCGAGCAGGCACCACACTCGTCAAATTACTAATAAGCCTCATAACAGGCCCGTAGCCAGGGAGAGGGGGGGGGGGAGGGGAGAGCTAGCCCCCCCCCCCCCACCCCACCCCGAAAATTTGGTGACGACTTTGGTGAAATCTGATGAGTGAAGTAGGTGATTTTACCAAAAATAAATAATGAAAACAGGTGTTTTGCTCAAATAGTAAAGGTTTTCAGCAAGTGCCCCCCCCCCCCCGAAAAAAAATCCTGGCTACGGGCCTGCCTGATAGATTACCACGGATGCCGTAAAACATTGCAACAAGATGACAGGGGCGTCGCCAGAATCTTATTCCCGGAAAGGGACGGGATGCGACCCCTTTGTACGCGTATGCGTGTATGTGCGAACTGCATCAATACCGGAGCATTTCATATTTGTTTTATTCACGCATATACTGTCGATCCCCATCAAGTCCACCATGCTGTAACGACCAGCCTCTCATCGTGCGTTATGAAAAACCTGGTCGAAGTCCACAGCGGCTCTGAAAAATCGCAGTCGGCAGCGCAAACTGCGACAGGACAACGATAAATATTTATCTCGTAAGAAAAGTACGAGAGTATTCATCGAGCCACAGTGTCTCGCCCGCGAGGCAGTAAAGCGTCAGTCTCGGAACTTATCCAGCACGGCCAGATTCTGACTTGTTTCTTTTTTCTTTATCGCCCGGAGAACCGACGTACGACCGATTTAAGGAAATGCGTCGATCTTCTTTGTTCTTTTCCATCACGCCCACTGAACTGTGCAACAAGAGCGTGAAAGCAGGCAACCGATGCGTCCCAGCAGCCGCTACCATTTTACAACCTATACAGACGAGGCCCACGTAACGAAGCCGTAAAGTTACGTACGGATGGCAAGATGTCGTACTCCCTTTGAGCTGCCTGCCTCGTTAAGCTTTAAGCGCACTTTGACGCTCTACTGCGCGAAGCACGATTTCACTCTGAAACATCCGTGACGGCTCGGCATTTCTACATCCGCGTTCACTCGCGGGCCGCGTTAGTTGGCGTTAATCTCTTCCTCGGAAAACGCGAAAGTTCGCAGGGCATTGCACTGAACTCCCGGCGATTAGTTGCCTCAAGCACAAATAGTTGTTGCGCACGAGGAGCGAGAATGACAGAGGCAGGTCGTCCGAAAGCGCAGCCCCCGATCGACGAAGCAGCAGCCACGGCGCGGTCCTTCAGCGCGTGCGCGTGTCAAGAGATAATGGCGGCACCCTAGGCATCGGGGGCGGCACTTGTTTTGATTGACACTCGCGCTGCTCTCGATCGGCGCACGGTAGCAGGCCGAAGCAGGGCGGCAGCCGAGCGAACGTGTCAGGAGAACCCCTTCGCCGAGACCGGTCCGACCTCGCGTCAATCATTAAGGTGATTGCACGGCGGCGCACATCCGCTGGACTTCCGGTACGCAAATGGTGTCCGTCTACTTTCAGCGCTAGGTGCAGGGCGGAAGGTTGAGAAGAACATTACGAAAGTATCTACTGCTGGTGCTCTGGGATGGCCAGAAAGTGCAAGAACACCAGTAGCGGGGCGGCCTGTTTCTAGAGGCCCCGCTGCTGACGCCTCGTACCGCGTGCAGGATGGCTTAATCGCGGAATAAAGGACGATCCGCGGTTGTCCACCAGCAGGAAGGAATGCGCCTCGCGTTCGTGACGAACCGATTGCTGCTGAGCTGCCAGTCGATGCGCAACGCCGTCCATTCAGCCAGCGCAACCGAACACCCTCCGCGCATCTCGTTTTCGCGTCTCCACACGCCAGGGGATTTTCGAGCGACACAAAGAAAAACAAGCCGCTTGACAGGTCGCTCTCCGATTGGCTATGACGACCGCGCGACACCCGATGCGTGATCGACACGTCCCACGCCGATTCACCCCCCTCGGTCTCACTCTGTAGTTTTGTTTTTTCTTCGATCTTAACGTCGGCGCAGAGCTTTTCTTTCTTTTTTTTTCGCTTTTATTCAAACAGGACAGACTCGACACAAACCGCCTTCGAATTTCCGTGGGAATGCGGCATGAGATAGAGTCGCCGTCAAAGGGCTCTTTATAAGAACGGTCCGCATGGTTGGGAAACATTGAGCTGCGGTGTAAAAAAAGTAAAATTAAAAAAAAGAGAAACCGTTGACGGAAACCAAGAAGACACATGAACGGCTATGCCTTTCCTGCCTTCTGTCGGTGCTATTGCATAACCAACGCAGCGTAGAGTTTCCCAACCTGTGCTCAACTTGTGCGAACGAGCCCAAAGGAGTGCCTTACTGATGAACTTCGCGGTGACTTCGCGTACTAGAAGCCACCTCTCGGAGGAGACGTTTGCAAATTGAAGAATAGCGAGGACGCCATTGGACAGCTTAAGAGTCTGAAAAGCCCATAGTGTAAAGCGAATGAAATAAATAAAGCGAATGAAAAGCCCATACTGTAACAACTCACTTATAAGCATTTGCTACACTTAGCAGTGAGGGATAACGGTACGAGGCTGCTAGGAAAGTGCCACATCGGCTTACTCGTCTTATCTGCTAGCTCGATCCGATCGTGATAGGAAAACAATGCGCCAAATTCAAAGAATGCTTCCAGGAGCGATGTGCGGCGAAGACCGCTCGCAAAAGTACTGGACATATATACGAAAGAGAAACAATACATTCGTTGTGCTTTTGTTTCGCAAGTTTGACCGCCGGTATAAGCAAGTAAATGTGTAAATTCCGACGACCACTTATACCTACACACACCAGTATATAGGCTCGATGGTTAAAAACACGACTGCACGAATCATGATGGGGTGTTCTCGCACAAAAAAAAAAAAAAGAAAAGACCGCTGCTTCAACTTATTATCATTTTTTTTGTTTTTGTTTTGGGTGGAAACTGGCCAGTCATTATTTCTGAATAGAAGGTTCATCGTTGGAAAAGGAAGAGAAGGTCGTGTCTCCATTTCTTAAATTACGAGCCAAAAATACCGATGTGGAGAAGTCACTTTTACGCAACGGATCGTTTGACGTTGTGTGTGGCCACGTGTGTGTATATATCTGCTCTGTGATATGGAATAAACTTTTAGTTGTGAGTCGGCGCTGGTTCGGGTGGATCTCTTCGTTTTTTCGTTCCTTGTTGCGCCGTTCTGAAGCCATGTAACGGATTTCAACGCATTCTTGCGTATTTTATTCGCATGAACTGAACAGAAGTTCCTCTATAGCTCGCCAAGCTCATCTTCAGTTTCTGGCTCTTTTAGGAGGCATACGTGAATCCATTTTCAGAGATACAGAATTCTATAGTCAGTCCCTTGCAGGCGCCCTGACACTGTACGATGTCACGATGAGCTGCGGCAGAAACTGCAAAATGGCGTCACCACCGGTCTCAGCGTTATCGCTTTTCGTGCCATGTCGAGCGTCTTCTCGAGCAACAGCGGAGTTGTTCGCATTGTAGCAGGGTGATTTGCAATTACAAATGAAACAGTTACTCTGCTCAGAGTCCCTTTAAAACGACAGAGGGTGCGTCTAAACGCCACACAGAAACGACGAACAGACAGGAGTTGGACAGCCCCGCAGCCTCGAATCACAGCCCGCACACTTGAAGCGCATAATATGCGGCGAGCACCTTCCCCTCCGCCACCGCTGTTTTACTCACATCCACGAATCTCAGTTTTCCCACGAGAACGGGGCCGCGTACACATTACCAGAGAGAAGCCACACTTTTGGGTCGAACCGCGTTGACCGCCGGAAAGGGGAGAAAAATCGCGAGTCGCAACAAACCGACGCGCCAAAAGAAGAGCGCCACGAGAGCGGTGTGTACGTGGGCGCGGCGGCGTCTCGGGTTACGCGACCAGGCGGCCCGCCGACTGACAGGCCGTCAAATCGGCGGCCGCGTTCCCTGTCAACCCCAAAAGGTTTCGTGTTGCGTTATCCCGGCAACCCTGGGGAGTAGGGATGTCGCGCTTCTTTCGCGCGGCTATGGCATAGCGCGGCTCTTCTGTTTCGTCGCACTGCAGCGACGTCTCTATAAGCGCCGGGTTGCGTGCAGTGGGCCTGTATGGCAGCCAATCCGCGGGAGACACGCGAATGTATTTCCGCGAAACGTCGGCTGCGGAGAAAGCCCCGGAAAGCGCGGCTCAGGGACTTCTATCCGCCGCATTGCGTCGGCGACACAGGGCGCGAATGTGCGTGTTGCAAAAATAAAAGAGGAGGGGTGGGCGCGGGGATACGAATAACAAGGCACACGAACATAAAACAGCACGGCCATTGATTCGCGTAACCATCAGAATGAATGGAGCTCCCCGTACATCGGCGGCCGCTACCATGCATGTTTGGTCCTTTCGAACGTCGATAAAGTGTGCTGTACGCAACAAAGCACGGCGTTTTGCTTCTTGATTTCATTGCAGTGGCAGCATGCGAGAGTGAAAGCTTGAACGGTTTCGGCGGAGCCTAAATGCGCACGAGGCGATGGCTTTTGTCATTGCTACAGAGGCGAAAGCCTTGAAAGTTTCATGCAAGCGCGTCCTTCAACGACAACCACGGCGCGACACGAAACGGTCCAAAAAGTATCACGTTACCGCGCGAACTCACTTTGTTTTTGCGAAGCGATGCTTTATTGCTTGCTTACGGGATGCGAGCACCAATACCATATAGGCTTTCTTAGCCATATTATATCAACGATTGATTGCTTATCGTTATTGTAGTCTTTGTAGGCGTCCCCACCTTCGTGGCTGTGCAACAAACGGCGTACCGAGTGCTAGCCTACATAAGTTCGCACATGCTCTATGAACGGCGTGTATAGGGAGCTTTCACAAGCGGCGGAGGCGCTGTGCATTGTGGGTAGTCCGCCATTTTGAAGTCATAATCAACCAAGCCGGGAAGCGCGCGCGTGTGGCAGCTCCGAGTAAACAAACAGACGTGCCGGCACGATCGCGCATGTTCTTTTTGTGAGGAGCACCGAGCATTAACTACGAAGTCAGCGAAGACGAGAATGTACGCATGCACGCTCTCCCTTAAACACCGCGAGTGATACAACGAGAAAATCCAACTATCCGGAGTGGACCCATTCACGCTGCAGGCAGCCGACTGTGAACTTGCGACCACTCGTCGATGACTCGGACATTCGTGAATTTGTGGTCTTGCGGACGTGTTTTGTTACGCGGCAGCAGCTCAAAGGAAGGAAGGCCGTTGGCGGCCACAACTTCGTGACAAGCGGCTAGGTAAGCGAGCCGCGAATGAAGCAAGTTGCTGCCGATAGCGGGATCATCATGGCACAGGTAAGCTTGTAAGGACGTTCTATATATTTATCTTTTGCATTCTTTTGTAAGGTGACAAGCCTCAAGTCGAAGTGTGGTTCCTGGGGAAGGGTGACGGAGAAATCTTTGCCGCGCACGGCCTGAAACGGCGAGGCGTGTTCCCACATCGCAGCGCTCCTCTTTTACGTGGAGTACGGCCTGCGAGCGCGTGAAGAGCGCTCGGGCACAGACGGCTCCAAGAGCTGGTTCCCTCCTGCCATGAAAAAACTTGAGGTGCGGGCCCGTTGCCGAAATGGGCTTGTCGTCATCGGCGATGAAGAAGTGGCGCATCGACACTGCAACAAGCCAACTTGTGCACCGCAGCCTTGACCGCGACCAGTTTCTCGGCGTACTGATTGCAGCTGAGTAACGACTTGCAGAGCGAGCACTTATGTGTCGTCGGTGAGAAGCAGCAAAGGTGCCGATTAGCATCAGCTCTTCGAGAATAGTGCAATAATTTTCATGAACTTTTGGCAAAATATGCCAAGGTGTACAGCACGCTGCAGCGTGCGAGCACACCTCGCCGTTTCCTTCCATGCACGAGCAATGCGCAGCAAGGATTTCTCCGTCACCCTACCCCAGGAACCACACTTCGACGGGAGGCTTGATGCGGGCCTGCGAACGGGTCACCTAACAAAAGAAGGGAAAATATAAACATCTAAAACGCCTTTAGAAGCTTACCTGTGTCATGACGATCCCGCTATCGGCAGCAACTTGCTTCATTCGCGGCTCGCTTACCGGCCGCTTGTCACGAAGTCGTGGCCGCCAACGGCCTTCCTTCCTTCGAGCTGCTGTCGCGTTACAAAACACGTCCTTAAGACCACAAAATCGCGAATGTCGGAGGCATCGACGAGCGGTCACAAATTCATATCCACTATGCAGTCGGCTGCCTGCAGCGTGAACGGGTCCACTCCGGATAGTTGGATTTTCTCGTCGCGGTGTTTCCGGGAGAGCGTCGATGCGTACATTCTGCTCTTCGCTGACTTCGTAGCCATTGCTCCGTACTCCTCACAAGAACAACAAGCGTGAATGCGCCGGCACGTCTGTTTGTTTACTCGGTGCTGCCGCACGCGCGCGCTTCCCGGCTCGGTTGCCTATGACTTCAAAATGGCGGACTACCCACAATGCACAGCGCTTCCGCCGCTTGTGAAAGCTCCCTATAGAGTGACCACCTTCGTACGGATACGAGTGATATGCGCGACACGCAGGCCGTGAGGTTGGAGGAGGGAGTTGAGTTGACGCAACACGATAAGAAATTGACTACAATTTTCATCTTCCTTTATGAAATTTCCTCTTGCAATATTTTGTCATCACGGAAAATAATAAATAGAGTAACCGATACAAGTTGAAGTTCATATACATATCTGTGTAAACAAAATTATTCTATACGTCACTGCAATGTGTTTCGACACGAAACAATAATTGTTACTATCAACAGAAAAGTTCGGTAACTCAAACAGCAGTCACTCACAAAACAGCTATGGCATACCTTCCACACGCTATACTGAATAAAAGCCGGGGAAGTGCTCGATGTCACTTGTGTTACTTCCTTCAAATGATTTCTATAGCTGGCGTTAGAAGCATTCATCACCGTGAAACGCGCGGCTATCTGACTTTTTCGCAAGCTTGGAGTGCTTGCAGCTAACACATCCTCAGAGAGGGTGCCCAGACGCAGCCGAACTCAATAAGGTGCTGCCGAACAATAGTTAATAAAGTGTGAAATGCCGGACATTTTCGAACATTTCTGAGAAATCTCTTGCGGGACGCGGAACGGGTGGTCCCCTAATATCGCCAACCGTTACGCAACGGTTCCTGAAAGACAAGAGTGCGCATGCGCCTCTTTGCGCGCGCAACGAAACTCACCGCCTCGTCGTGCCCCGGCTGGCGTCGGCAGAAAGGAGGCGATGCAGAGCAGCACCAGCGCCGCCCCGCGAACACAGTCCGTCGCTGTGCGGCTGCGCAACCTCATGGTGCCTGCAGAAACGAGAGCACAGGCATTGTCACAACACACGTGCTTTTTCATTAAATGCGAAGCATTTCTTAGTGAACTTCTGCGAGTTTGAGCGTATCTATCTATCTATCTATCTATCTATCTATCTATCTATCTATCTATCTATCTATCTATCTATCTATCTATCTATCTATCTATCTATCTATCTATCTATCTATCTATCTATCTATCTATCTATCTATCTATCTATCTATCTATCTATCTATCTATCTATCTATCTATCTATCTATCTATCTATCTATCTATCTATCTATCTATCTATCTATCTATCTATCTATCTATCTATCTATCTATCTATCTATCTATCTATCTATCTATCTATCTATCTATCTATCTATCTATCTATCTATCTATCTATCTATCTATCTATCTATCTATCTATCTATCTATCTATCTATCTATCTATCTATCTATCTATCTATCTATCTATCTATCTATCTATCTATCTATCTATCTATCTATCTATCTATCTATCTATCTATCTATCTATCTATCTATCTATCTATCTATCTCTATCTATCTATCTATCTATCTATCTATCTATCTATCTATCTATCTATCTATCTATCTATCTATCTATCTATCTATCTATCTATCTATCTATCTATCTATCTATCTATCTATTATCTATCTAATCTATCTATCTCTCCATCCAGTCCATCCAGTCATCCATCCATCCATCCATCTATCTATCTATCTATCTATCTATCTATCGTCATCCATCCATCATCATCCATCCATCCATCCATCCATCTATCTATCTATCTATCTATCTATGGCTTCTTCACGGACACCACAATGGATAGTAATAATAATTGTTGGTGTTTTACGCCTTAAAACCACGATACGATTACGAGGAACGCCTTGATGGAGGGCTCCGCAAATTTCGACCACCCAGGGTTCTTTAACGTGCAGCTAAATCTAAATGCACGGGCCTCTAGCTTTTCGCCTCCACCGAAAATGTGGCCGCCGCGGCCGGGATTCGATCCCGCGAGCTTCGGTTCAGCAGTGGAGCAGCATAAGCACCAGAGCATTGCCGTGGGTGACACCGCAAGGGAGCGCGTCGTCCTGAGTAGAACTAAAGGGACTTTAAGTAGAACGAGTGCAGCGCACGTGTGATGCTTCTATATACAAACGGTACCGGCTGCAGAATTCCCACCGGGCGAGCGGCTCTTTGTGGCGTTTAAAGCATTGGAGACCGACGTAGCTAGGAGTTCATGCTGTAACGCCGGGGAAAGAAGGCAGCGCGAACCATTTATAAACGCAACGAATCCGGGCCAGACAGCCAATGCTCTTGAAGGCTCTTGGCACTGGGAAGGCGCGTTTTCATTTGCGGGTAGTTTGTCCTACAACACTTGGCGTTTCTCTTCGAGCTCGACGACGAGAGAGAAACCGAAACGTCGTAAATCGCCGCGGGGAAGAGGAGGAACGGATGCGAGGAGTTAGGGGTCACGTGAGGTCAGAGCTGGAATCCAGCACGCAGCCGGGTGATAAATTGAAAAACGAGCCGTCCATCACGGCGCTCGGAATGGCTACGCGCCGAACCCGCGTCTCTGCTGCTGCTGCTGCTGCACAGAGCGAAGTGATATGTAATGCCAGTTACTGGCCGGAAAATCCGTTGGTCGAGCCATGGCGTCGTGTCATACGCATTGATAGACGGCAGCGGTGCGGGCCATGATGCGTCGCTGCGCGAGTCAGAGAAGTGACTTTGTAAATGTGCTCTCAAAGGGAGTCATGACGAAGCTCGAGGGAACAGGACACTGTGATTGGTCCCTTTGTACTGCACGGCCGAAAGAGGGAATCAATGTAAAAGTCTCCTATCTCATAGCACTCATTCCGAACACTGCGCAGTGCAGCCAGCTTAGATCTGTACGGGACCGACCGGTGGTGTGTATTCTTCATTTTCACAGCATAGGCAGAATTAGACGCGAGTACGCTCTAATGCAAGCTGCACATGCAATCGTGAGAAATATTGGAGGAAACACTGAGATTACCATTTAAACGCCATAGCGGCTCATCCCAGTTGGCAAGCGCCAAGATTTTGAGAACACTAAATGCTCAAGTATCTCTCGCAATACAGTACGTCACATTCATATCGAAACATTACAAGTAATCGTTGATCAAACACGAATTCGGCGTCCCCTCGCGTACTGCTCAGGAGTGTACGTAACGACGACAAGAAATATTCGCCTAGCGCGAAAGCAAACGATCAGAAAAACATCCGAATTTGTACGAGTAATCGTAAAGCACCGACTTAATGGCTCACCAAAATTTTCCGAAAACAAAAGCACAGCTCGGCCTGTTCACTCGCTCCCACTCTCCCTCCGAGCTCGGCGTCAACCGAGCCGAGGGCGATCTCTGCGCTGTGGGAAGCTGCAGCTGCGAAAACACGATCACTCCAACCGAACCTCTACTCCTGTGTCCCGCCAGGTGAAAAACACAACACGACACTGCGGGCGCTGTGGGTCCCTTGCATAGTCTCGGTGCTTTTTAGTTATCTACTTCTTGCAGACACGCCCGCAGGCGGCTTCGCCAACTCGACTATCGGCGCTCTCCACCGAGCTCTTTGCGCCCCCTTTGACACAGGGTGTGTAGGGCGAATGAATGAATGAATGAAAAAAAACGCCAGGCCTGCGCGGAAAGCGCAGCACAGTCACAGCGAAAGCTGGAAGAGCGGCATTTCTAGAGCCCGTTATAAACTTTCCTGTGGCTACTAATACAGGTACATTAGCAACGTACCCACTACGCAACAAAGCGTAATTTTGGGGAAGTTGGGAAGCACCCAGCACGACATTATTCGTTGTTCTGCGGAGAAGCGAGGTACCATATGTAAGCGATTATGTGCAGTTTGTTGATGCGACAGTTGATGACGATGAATAATTATGGTTGCGCCCTTTGTAATGGGTTGGAAGCTTTAAACGACCCACTAGTTACGCAATGCATATTGTCGCCCGGTCGTTATTTAACTGTCCCACCACGCTTTATAACACACTTTAACCGGAGAAACGTAGAGCGAGAGAGAGAGAGAGAATTGACTTTATTGAGACCCTGAGGAAATGGATCATGGGAGCCTTATGGGCTTCCTTGGCAACCAACAGAAGTGCACTTGCGAGGAACCCACTACGCTATAAATCATTGTAATTTTTGAGAAGTAGGGCAGTAGGCACTGTGCCATTTTTCGTCATTCTACAGGCAGCCGTGGTACCTGCTAAACGCATATAAGGCATTATGCCCACTTTGTTGATGATGTGCGTGATGACGATGAAGAATTATGGCAGAGCTCTTTGTAATGGGCTGGAAGCATTCAACAACCTACTCGTTGCGCAATTCGCATTGTGTGACGCCTGGTTACAGAATTCGCGTTGTGCGACGCTTGGTGCTTATTCTACTCTTTTACCACGCTATATTGCATATGCTAATGTGGTTCCTTCCCGACATGAAGCCTGTATAGGACCTTCTTGCAAAGCAGTTTCAAGCACCGGCATGGCTCAGAGGTTGAATACTGGGCTCCCACGCAGAGGGCCCAGGTTCGAACCTCGTTCCATCCTGGAATTTTTTTTCTTATTTAGGTTTTTTTTTCTTATTTCGAGCGATACTGGTTACGGACACCGGCGGCGGCGGCGGCGGCGGACAACTAAGGCACCAAAAACGGCCGGTGAAATGATCTCATAACAGCTTTCGCTGTAAAACTTTATAGGTGCAAAGAAATTCTCCCGGCGAAGGTGGAGCCCTCAGTCCAGGGCCCCTGTGGCCTTTGCCATCTTGCGAATACTCACCTTTCGATACCGAATGCAATACGTATAGAATGGTTAAGAAGAGCATGGAACTGAACACGCGTAGAATCGTTTGGAATGGTTTTTGAGTAACGAACAGCCGCTCTCACATTTGAGATAAAACGATGCTCATTTGAAACAGTTAGCATATACAGGGATTGCGGGTATTATTGCTTTAAAGATTTAAAGATGGAGAGGAAAGAGGAAGAAAGTATATAACACAGCACACACACAGTCCGCCACTCTTGCGTGGTACACGACCATTGCGGTAGGGTAGCAAACCGACTTTCCTAAACTGGTTAACTAACCTCCCTGCCTTTCCTTCTCTCCTGTTTCTTCTTCACTCTCTCTTGCTTAAAAGCATGTGGCCAGTGTGCTTCCTATCTGGTTCCAATACTTATTATTCGACTTCTTGAGTTTATTATTATTATTAAATGTACACGACAGGGAAAAAAACCTATCAAGAGCCTTCGATACTGCGCTTTCAGAGGGAACGGTGCCGATCGCGAGACGAAAGGTACATCTTCTGTTCAGCAAAGGCGAACTTGTCGCTTCTACTTATAGAGGCACCTCCCTGCCAGGCGTGGGTATCGATTAAACAGGTGGACAACTTTTGCAAGAAGGAAGTCGAGCGACTCGTGTCACCACGTGAGAGGCAGCAGTGCTGCTTCGCGTGGTCGCGGCCGAACAGGCGAGCGAAAGAGCGGAAGGGGGGCGTCGCTGCGACATCTACTGCAGCCGAGTGGCGGATCGGAGGCGGCAAATCCGACGTAATCCCCCGAGCTGTTCACGGGCACCATTAGGCCGGATCAACTACTGCTCTCCGCGAGCCACACATACGACCCGAGCGGCCCTAAGTGTGTGTCACACGGTGGAAGCTACAGGAGTGGCAGAACACCAGAGGTGGACGTCGTTTAGTCGGACAAAGCATGTAAGCTATACAGTATTTAGTAGTGCAGGCTCTGAGTGTCTCACTAAAAAGCAGCGTGGAATTATTCCTTAACGGTGATACAAGAGTTTGTGTCTCCGGATGCAGAGTGGCAACAAATGGACACCTCCTCTGGTTAACATCCTAGATGATCAGGATTTGGGAACACTAAAGTTACTGTATATGCTGCCTGTAGGTAGCAGATCACAAGGGTGGAGGCTTGCGCTTGTTGGAAATTCATGACGGTATGCTATCAGCGCGAAGACACCAGGACAAGAAAGAGGACGGCACACCATCGTTCTCTTTATTGTCCTGGTGTCTTCGCGCTGGTAGTATACCGTGAGGTAGCAGAGTTTCACGTAGGTCTGGGCTAGCATGCACAGCTATGCGGCGAAGCCACGCTCTGTTTTTGCAGGCGACAGCCGTGTCACTGATCGACATGTTTGGCGTGTCGAAGAGCGGCGATTAAGTTGACTGTCGATCACCACCAGTGTTGATGCAGTTCACTGCAGCGGTGGCGTCGAGAAAAAAAAAGCGTCAGCTTCTCCGCAACGCATGGTTGCTAGCGGCGTTTGGAAGACAGACGCACAACTCTGCTACCTAAAGGTAGCGTACAGTAAGGAGGAGGAATAAACTTTATTGACAATAAATGAGAGTGGGAATGGGGGAGCCAGGCTGGACAGGGTACTTTCGGTAAGGTGTGCACGTAGCGCCAGCCCTCGACGGTGGTAGCGGCCG